>NC_133328.1:273612927-273930727 GCF_042186555.1 Aquarana catesbeiana | reverse complement strand
ATGGATTTTAAGGGGAACACCACGCCAAAATTTTTAAAAAAATGGCGTGGGGTCTCCCCAAAAATCCATACCAGATCCTTATCTGAGCACGCAACCTGGCAGGCTGCAGGAAAAGAGAGGGGGACGAGAGAGCGCCCCCCCTCCTGAACCGTACCAGGCCACATGCCCTCAACATTGGGAGGGTGCTTTGGGGTTGCCCCCCAAAACACCTTGTCCCCATGTTGATGGGGACAAGGGCCTCATCCCCACAACCCTTGCCCGGTAGTTGTGGGGGTCTGCGGGTGGGGGCTTATCGGAATCTGGAAGCCCCCTTTAACAAGGGGACCCCCAAATCCCGGCCCTCCCCCCTGTGTGAAATGGTAAGGGGTACAAAAGTATCCCTACCATTTCACAAAAAAGTGTCAAAAATGTTAAAAATGACAAGAGACAGTTTTTGACAATTCCTTTATTTAAATGTTTTTTCTTTCTTCTATCTTCTATCTTCCTTCAGTTTCTTCCTCCATCTTCTTCTTCTTCTGGTTCTTCTGGTTCTTCCTCCGGTGTTCTCTTCTGGCATCTTCCTCCACGGCGCCGGCGTCTTCTTCCCTTCATCTTCTCGGGCTGCTCCGCATCCAGCATGATGGGAGGCTACCGCTGTGTGACGCTTCTCGTCTTCTGATGGTTCTTAAATAACGGTGGGTGGGGCCACCCGGTGACCCCGCCCCCCTCTGACGCACGGTGACTTCCCTGTCCGCCCCCTCTGACGTCACGGGGAATGCCGCAGGGAAATCCCCGTCAAGTCCCCGTGGGTCAGAGGGGGGCGGGGTCACCGGGTGGCCCCGCCCTCCATTATTTAAGAACCTTCAGAAGACGAGAAGCGTCACACAGTGGGAGCCTCCCATCATGCTGGATGCGGAGTGGCCCAAGAAGACGAAGGGAAGAAGATGCCGGCCCTTCAGAAGAAGATGCCGGACGAGAACACTGGAGGAAGAACCAGAAGAACCAGAAGAAAAAAATGGAGGAAGAAACCGAAGGAAGATAGAAGATAGAAGAAAGAAGAAGCATTTAAATAAAGGAATTGTCAAAAACTGTCTCTTGTCATTTTTAAAAATTTTTGACACTTTTTTTGTGAAATGGTAGGGGTACTTTTGTACCCCCTTACTATTTCACACAGGGGGGAGGGCCGGGATCTGGGGGCCCCCTTGTTAAAAGTGGCTTCCAGATTCCGATAAGCCCCCGCCCGCAGACCCCCACAATCACAAGGCAAGGGTTGTGGGGATGAGGCCCTTGTCCCCATCAACATGGGGACGAGGTGTTTTGAAGGGCTACCCCAAAGCACTCTCCCAATGTTGAGGGCATGTGACCTGGTACGGTTCAGGAGGGGGGGCGCTCTCTCATCCCCCCTCTTTTCCTGCGGCCTGCCAGGTTGCGTGCTCGGATAAGGGTCTGGTATGGATTTTTGGGGAGACCCCACGCCATTTTTTTTTCATTTTGGCGCGGGGTTCCCCTTAAAATCCATACCAGACCTGAAGGGTCTGGTATAGATTTTGAGGGGGACCCCACGCTATTTTTAAAAAAAAATTTGGCTGGGGTTTCCCTTAATATCCATACCAGACCTGAAGGGCCTGGTATGGAATTTAGGGGGACCCCCACGTCATTTTTTTTGTTAATTTTGGTTCGGGGTTCCCCTGTGGGGAATTCCCATGCCGTTTTTATCAATGAACTTTTATGTGTATTGTCGGCAATTCTTTAATAGCCGCAAGTAGTTTTAAATGACTTTTTATTCCTTTGAAATGTCATTTTGCTGTCAGACTCTTCTAAATACGGGAAACATGCGCCCCTTTACAGGCATACTATAGACACCCCCCAGGTATGAAATTTAAAGGAATATTACACTTTTATTGTTTCACTTTAAGCATTATTAAAATCACTGCTCCCGAAAAAACAGCCGTTTTTGACATTTTTTTTTGCATTGATCCATGTCCCCTGGGGCAGGACCCAGGTCCCCAAACACTTTTTATGACAATAACTTGCATATAAGCCTTTAAAATTAGCACTTTTGATTTCTCCCATAGACTTTTAAAGGGTGTTCCGCAGCTTTCAAATTTGCCGCAAACACCCCAAATTGTTCGCTATTCAGCGAACTGGCGAACAGCCGATGTTCGAGTCGAACATGAGTTCAACTCGAACTAGAAGCTCATCCCTAGTGTTGTCTATAACTAGTTGCCCTGAGGTTGGGAAAGCATCTAGTTGCTCAACCTAGCCATTAGAATGAATATGTATTCTGTACTTTCTGCAATTATATTGTATATATTTTACAAGGAGTTAAATAAATAAAAATAAACTATTTCACTTAGTGTTTAGTACGAAAATCCTCATGTATGTTACATTTATCTAAGTGAGATAACTGGGACTCCATTACCATTCACAGATTGCTTTTCCAAATTTGCTATCACACTGTTTTCTATGGAGCCAAAAGTAAAACAAAAAAAATTCACAAAATTTCAGGAAATGATGTAAATTTTGAAGATATTTGTGTGGAACATTCCAGTACTTTTGCATCATTTCCGTTCTTAACCATGTACTTTCTATTGTCACCAAAAAGGAGAGAATATATAGCAAAAATATTTTACACTACAGAGCTGACTGGGCCATACAAACAAAAATAAGTATATCCAGTAGTTTTTTTTTTGTGTCAAACAAATAAATAAAATTGCGCTAGGAAAAATAATTGTGGAAAAAAACATAAAATGTACATATACATAAATAATTAAATGTACTATGTAAACTGTGAAG
The DNA here is from genome assembly GCF_042186555.1 of Aquarana catesbeiana. Lineage (NCBI taxonomy): Eukaryota > Metazoa > Chordata > Amphibia > Anura > Ranidae > Aquarana > Aquarana catesbeiana. The sequence continues at coordinate 273,927,952 of NC_133328.1, read as the reverse complement.
CATAACGTGAAAAGCAATTGCAAAGTGCGGTGAATAAAACATATAATAATGTCCACAATGTATAACGTGAAGGGATAAGTACACACAACTGATGTGTAATAAGTTCCAAAGTGGGAAATAATACGGTGAGTTATTAAGAAACTCCCAGGGGCTTGTATGGTGGACGAATAAATCACAATAGCAGAGTGGCAATCTGTATGTGCAGACCCTTACCAGAAAAGGTGGACCCCCTCCAGCGCAGGGTCATATGAGCAGACAGATTACCCTCTGTAAGGAGCTGTAGATATGCTGATATCTGGTGTCTCGGATGTCCGGTTCTCTCGGGTTGATAGAGATGTCAGATGGGGGCTGAGAAAAACCCGATAAGGCAGCTTCTCTGGCTCTAAAAAGAGACCCACTCGAGTTCTGAGCCCCGAGCGGATAAGCAAGAGAATAGGGGATGCTAATCGTGTAGTAGAAAGCGTGTTTATTAAATAGACATGCGGATGCCCGGAAATAACAGTACAAAACAAACAGTAAAAAGCCGGCTAGACAAACTAAAAACAAAAAATCCACGTGCCGGGGTCACATGTGGCCTAATGGCGTCAGCACAATGCACCGCCCTACATGTTTCGCAATACCTTGCGTCTTCCTGGGGCACGGGCGATGTGCTGAGCCATCACTTAAATAACATACAGTCGCAGCCACGCCTCGTTTTGATTAAGGCGCCATATTGGACATAGAGAGTAGGTGGAATGCAGAGGAGAGCCTGACCTCGACCAAGCCTCGTTCTGACTTGGGTGCCATATTGGACATAAAAAGTAGGTAAATGGAACGCAGTGTAGTATACCTCCTGACCTGCCCATGCGGTCTTCACTATGTGGGCCGTACGGTACGTCCCTTGCAGGTCAGGTTAAATGAGCATCTGGGTAATATTAGGAGAGGGTTTAAGGGTCACCCACTCTCCAAACACTACCTAGAGGTCCACCAACAAAACCCTCAGGGTACATCTATGGTTGGCATAGATAGATTAAAATTATCTTGGAGAGGGAGTTCCAAAAGAAGGGCCATTTCTAAACTAGACATGAATTGGATTTATAAAATCAAATGTCTTAGACCCTCAGGATTAAACGTCGATATAGAAATCAACACTTTTATTGATAATTCTTGATCCTGCCCAGACTCCGGTTATATATGTGATGTTTAATTTGAATTCTATGCTGTATGTTTTTTGCATATAGAGGGGATCTTTACCTCCATTTTATCCTGGTTTCAAATAATTTTTAATTTTTTTCAAATTTATTTGGTCCTTTTTATTGCATATATTTTCTCATTTTCTCAATTTTTTATATGTATTTTTATATTTAATTTTACAATAAATTAAGCACTCCATATAATCCATGAAGTTGGATATATATATATTTTCCAATCGTAAGTTTATAGATTCTTATGGGGGAAATATTTCAGACTGACCTCTATTTCCCCCTTTGTATTTTATTTAGATCACTTTTTAATTTTTCTATTTCAAATTAATTCCTTCCGGGATGGCGTCCGTGGCAACATAGATGCACCCTATGAGAAGAGTGTCAGCATTAGATTGAGGTCTGGTTCTCTTCTGCGTTCCATTTACCTACTTTTTATGTCCAATATGGCACCCAAGTCAGAACGAGGCTTGGTCAAGGTCAGGCTCTCCTCTGCGTTCCACCTACTCTCTATGTCCGATATGGCGCCTGAGTCAAAACGAGGCATGGTTGCGACTGTATGTTATTTAAGTGATGGCTCAGCACATCGCCCATGCCCTAGGAAGACGCAAGGTATTGCGAAACATGTAGGGTGGTGTGTTGTGCTGACGCCATTAGGCCACATGTGACCCCGGCACACGGGTTTTTTGTTTTTAGTTTGTCTAGCCGGCTTTTTACTGTTTGTTTTGTACTGTTATTTGTGGGCATCCGCACATCTATTTAATAAACACGATTTCTACTACACGATTAGCGTCCCCTATTCTCTTGCTTATTGACTCGGGGCTCGGAGCCCGAGTGGGTCTCTTTTCAGAGCCAGAGAAGCTGCCTTATCAGGTTTTTCTCCGCCCCCCGTCTGACATCTCTATCAACCTGAGAGGACCGGACATCCGAGACACCAGATATCAACATATCTACAGCTCTTTACAGAGGGTAATCTGTCTGCTCATATGACTTTTCTGGTAAGGGTCTGCACATACAGATTGCCACTCTGCTATTGTGATTTATTCGTCCACCATACAAGCCCCTGGGAGTTTCTTAATATCGCACCGTATTATTTCCCACTTTGGAACTTATTACACATCAGTTGTGTGTACTTATCCCTTCACGTTATACATTGTGGACATTATTATATGTTTTATTCACCGCACTTTGCAATTGCTTTTCACGTTATGCTTCACAGTTTACGTAGTACATTCAATTATTTATGTATATATACATTTTATGTTTTTTTCCACAATTATTTTTCCTAGCGCAACTTTATTTATTTGTTTGACTTTTTACCATGGAGATATTATATGGTTTTTAGTTGCTGCTCCAAACACATTATCTAGCGTGGTATTTTTTCTTTGAGTTTTTTTTGTGTTCAATGGGGTTTTATTGGTTTAACTAGAAAGAACAGTACAAACATTGCATAAGTTCCAGTACAGTACAGAATCATCGAATACAGTATATCACAAAAATGCTAATGTATTAATCATTGTTTAGCCATGTATTAAACCGTTACAGAATTCCCTTTCCAAACATTCCATGACTTGGGGAAGATGGCATATTTTAAAGTATTAATTGCCAATAGGCGCTCAAATGTGCATTTTTGATCAAGCATTCTCACCACGTCAGAGAGATTAGGAGCCAATTTTGATTTCCAGTTTTGTAGCACCACTAAACAAGCTGTGAGTAGTATATGGGTAACAGGTTGGTACACAGATGGGTACAAATCTATCCCAATGTTCAGCAAGGCCAGGGCAGGGTTGGCGTTTGCAAAAATCCCAGTGCATTTGGCTAGCAGCTGAAATATTTGTCTCCAGAAGCTGGTGAGATTAGGGCATCCCTAGAGAACATGTATTAAATTCCCTATGTGTCCGCAGTCACGCCAGCACAAGGGGGATAGAGAGGAGAAGAAGCCTGTCAGTCTCTTTGGGGTATAGTACCATCTATTGGTGATTTTCAATGTTAATTCAATGTGGTTAGTACAATGGGTTGCTTTAAGAATCGATCTCAGAGCAGTTTGCCATTGAGAAGGTGAGAGAGGGGTATGGAGATCATTCTCCCATAATGACATGGTCCTAGATTTACTGAAGATAAGTTTTTTTGGGAGAATAGAATAAAAGAGGGAAATACCTCTTATATTGGGCTTGGGCTCGTTATAGAAGCTTTGGAATGGACATTAAGCTTAGAAGTGGGGTATTTAGATAATGGGTGGAGCATTCTAAAACATGTGAACCTTTGCTGCTCAGGTATATAGGAGTATTTTTGTTCTAATTTCACAAGTGTATAGGGGGATTCTCCATGAAGGAGATCTGATACTTTGGAAATACCATAGCGATGCAAGGAGGTAGTGGAGAGTGTGGGGATCAAAGTCTCAAAGATAATCATTGGGAGTGATGGTTATATAGGTTCACTGTGTTCTGGTTTTGGGGAGTTGAGGTACCTCCAAGCTAGCATCTATGCTTGTATTTGTTGGAGATACAACAGATTTCAGCTTAGCCTATTAACTGCAGTTCTCAAACAGGACACTAGATGTCGCTAATGCTCAGTGGTATGCTGTGCTGTGCAGTTTTCTATGATATGTTGTATTTCCTGTGTATAGTGTTGTACTTGTTGGTTTCTTTTTCCTGTCTGTGTTCTTCTTACCATGTGAGGTGATATCTGTGTACTTCTTGCCAGTTATGTTCCAATAAAGAAGTCAGTTCCTGTTACTCCACAATGTCTGATCTGAATTGACTACGCTGCACCTAACAATCGCACTCTGCAACAGGTTATGGGCCCAGTGTCTGGATAAAGTCATACAACCAGGTGCGGCCCAGGCAGAACAAAGCCTTGAACAGAAGACAGTGTGGCTGATGCAGAGATCGATATAAGGAAGGTTTCCAGTGACATCTCCTACAGACAAGTAAGACTGTTTGTATATAAAGGAGGGAAAAAATGGCCGGAATCTCAGAGCTTAAACTCTCAGTGGCCAAGCTGAACAATGACAATTATCAGTTATGGAAGTTCAAAGTGGAAATGCTATTATCCAGAGATGACTTGTGGGAGGTTACCACCACAGAGAGGCCACAGGATAATAATCAGGACTGGGACAAGAAAAACAGACAGGCACGGGCCACCATAAGTTTACTAGTGGAGGATGATCAGCTCATTCATATACGTCATGAGGACACAGCGAAAGGCATGTGGGACTTACTGAAAAGACTGCATGAAAGATCCAGTTTAAACAGCAAGCTGTTTTTGCTGCAGAAACTTTACAAAATGAGACTTGGCAGAGAACAGGACATGCAGGAGCATATAAATGCAATGCTGGAAGTGATTGCACGACTCAGATCAATCGGGGAGAATATAACAGACAGTCACACTGCAGCCATGTTGTTATGCAGTTTGCCTGATACATATACTGCACTAATCAATGCACTGAAGACACGACCTGAGACAGATCTGATGCTAGCATTTGTAAAAACCAGGCTCATAGATGAGTATCAGAGAAGAAAGGAATTAGTGCATGACTCCACAGAAACCAACACCAGAACCGCTCTTAAAGTTACAGATGCAAAGTTACACAGGAAAGAGACCAGAGAGAGTGTTTCAGATGCCACAAACAGGGACACATAAAGAAAGACTGTACTATATGGAAAGCAGAGCAAATGAGACAGCGTCCCTCTTATGCTAAACAAAATGTCAAAACCATAACCAATGATCCATGGGAAGGAAACTGGAATGCCACATTTAAAATGACAGGCAACAACAAATGCCAAGGCTGGTGCATCGATTCCGGGGCAACCAGTCACATGACGAGTGATAAAAGTTTCTTCACAGAACTTGATCTGAACAACAAAGAAACTATTTATCTCGCAGATGGAAGCAAAATACATGCAGAAGGACATGGGCATGGAACCCTTGTATGTCCGGATGATGCGGGACACAATTTAGCCATACCAGTGAAAGATGTGCTTTATGTTCCTAATCTAGAAGGAGGACACTTATCTGTGAAGCGTCTAACAGCCACAGGACTCACTGTAAAATTCCAAGGTGACAAGTGTTCTATTCTAAACGGCAAACAGACAATAGCAAGTGCCAAGCTGGATGATCATCTAGATCACCTCGACTCAGTGCAGGAAAAGGTGAGACTATGTACACACAAGCACAATGACTGTATACATATATGGCACAGACGTCTAGGTCACAGACACCCAGAATGCATACAGGAACTACAAAGGAGGAATCTGACAAGGGATCTAACAGTATCCCCTTGTCCAGTTACTGTTAAGTGTGAATGTTGCATTAAATCCAAAGCAACAAGAGCAACACTTCCCAAAGTCAGTCAGAAGATAGCTTCAAGACCACTTGACTTAGTTCACAGTGACGTGTGTGGTCCTCTAAACCCACCCACACCTGGAGGCAACAGGTACATAGTGACTTTCATAGACGACTATTCAAGATACACAGTCACCTACCTAATACAACACAAGAGTGAAGTTTTCGACAAATTAAAAGACTATATAACAAAGACCAGTAACAAGTTTCAGAGGAAGCCTCTCATACTTCGGAGCGATAATGGAGGTGAATTCACAGGAAGTAAGATACAAGAGTACTTAAAACAGAATGGAATAGAACATCAAAAGACAGTCCCGTATACACCAGAACAAAATGGAGTAGCTGAAAGAAAGAATAGAACTCTGACTGAAATGATCAGATGTATGCTGACAGACTCTGGACTACCACAAAAATACTGGGGTGAGGCAGCCATGACAGCTACATATTTGCAGAACAGACTTCTTTCCAGAACAGTGGAGAAAACCTCATATGAACTATGGCACAATGAGAAGCCAAGTGTAAAACACCTAAGAGTTTTTGGATGCAAAGCATTCATCTACATACCTGAAGAAAAACGCACCAAACTTCAGAACAGAGCGTTTGAAGGTATCTTCGTTGGATACAGTGACAATGTTAAGGGTTACAGAATCCTAAATCCCAAAAACAACAAGGTTACCATTAGCAACAGCATAACTTTTGTTGAAGATTTAAGAGACAATGTAATGACAACAGTAGAAACGAGAATAGAAGAGCAAACTGACATTGACCAACCCATCTCTGTAACTTCCGAACAAACAGTTGAAGTAAGTGCAGACTCAGCCAGCACTGAAGAGCAGAAACAAGAAGACTCCGACACAAAAACGAGACGTTCAACAAGAGAAAAAAAGGGTAAACCACCTATACGTCTCTCATACAAAGCAAGTACTGCCAGTATCAACAAACCTGCGAGCTGGGAAGACATATCTCAACTTCCAGAACAAGAAGCAAGTAAATGGATAAAGGCTGCTGAGGAAGAGATAAAATCCATGCATGACAGCAAAACATGGACACTTACAGAACTACCACCCGGAAGGAAAGCCATAGGCTGTAAATGGACTTTTAAAGTGAAATACAATGCAGATGGCACAATTGAACGGTACAAAGTAAGACTAGTAGCCAAAGGCTATTCTCAAAAATACGGAGAGGACTATGATGAGACGTTTGCATCAGTAGTCAAGCACACTACAATACGGACTTTACTGACAATATCCACCATAAGGAAAATGCAAGTGAAACATTTTGATGTGAAAACCTCGTTTCTACATGGCGATTTAACAGAAGAAATTTACATGGAACAGCCGCCAGGATTCAAAGACGAACAAAGGTCAGACCTAGTATGCAAACTTCGCAGGAGTATATATGGTCTAAAGCAAGCAGCCAGGGCTTGGAATATAAAAATAAATGAAGTGCTTACACATCAAAACTTTCTAAGGAGTAAAGCAGACTCCTGCTTATACACAAAGAAATTGGTAAATCGATGGGTCTATATGCTCATTTATGTGGCTGATATCCTGATTTGTTTTGAGCAAGAAAGGGATGAAGCAGAAATACTGAAAAAACTAAATCAGCACTTTGACACCAAAGATCTTGGCAACATAAAGAATTACCTCGGTATCCAAATCGAGAGAGAGGAAGATGGCAGCTTACTTCTGAACCAAAGACACAAAATACAAGAAATAATTGAAATATTTGGAATGGAAGACGCCAAACCGGTAAAGTCTCCCATGGAAACCAACTACCTAAAAGGAGATGAAATGTCAAGATAACCCATTACCTACTAATACTCAATACAGAAAAGCAATAGGGAAATTGCTGTACCTTACTACTGCTACAAGGCCGGACATTGCAGCAACTGTTGGAATCCTATGCAGAAAGGTTTCGATACCAAGTAAAAAGGACTGGAATGCTGTAAAGCGAATCATTCGCTATCTGAAAGTGACTTCGCACTACAAGTTAAAGTTACCTTCAAGTGATGAACTCACCCTAACAGGATATGTGGATGCTGACTGGGCAGGAGACACCAGTGACAGAAAATCTACCAGTGGCTACTTATTCTTTCTGTCAGGTGGTGCCATCAGTTGGACTAGTAGAAAGCAACTCTCTGTTACACTGTCGTCTACTGAAGCAGAATATGTCGCTGCAGCGCAGGCAAGCCAAGAAGTTATATGGCTAAGACAGTTATTAACAGACTTGGGTCAACCAGAGTTGGGACCAACAGAAATCTATGAGGACAATCAAGGATGCCTTGTACTTGTGCATATGGAAGGAGTTAATTCAAGAACCAAGCACATTGATGTGAAGTTTCACTTTCTTAGGGATCTTCAAGAGCAAGGTCTTCTTGAGTTACTTTATTGCCCAACCGAGGATATGACAGCAGATATCCTTATAAAGCCACTGACTGCTGAAAGACATTCAAGGCTTACAAAGAAGATAGGTTTAACAGACTAAGCCTTAACTGTTGAGAAAGGGTGTTGGAGATACAACAGATTTCAGCTTAGCCTATTAACTGCAGTTCTCAAACAGGACACTAGATGTCACTAATGCTCAGTGGTATGCTGTGCTGTGCAGTTTTCTATGATATGTTGTATTTCCTGTGTATAGTGTTGTACTTGTTGGTTTCTTTTTCCTGTCTGTGTTCTTCTTACCATGTGAGGTGATATCTGTGTACTTCTTGCCAGTTATGTTCCAATAAAGAAGTCAGTTCCTGTTACTCCACAATGTCTGATCTGAATTGACTCCGCTGCACCTAGCAATCGCACTCTGCAACAGTATTGGCAAGGATAAGGCTGTAAGATCTTGTTCCCACCAGCTGTCGCTCAAAAGGAGCTAGTAAAGGGGGCGCGGCCAGCAGCCGAGGAGAATGGCCGCAGTGTGAGAGAGCTCCGTCATCCACGGACATACCGGAGCACATAGAGCGACTCCTGAGCCTCAGAGAGCGGCGATTCTTACCCACATCAGGTCGGGCACATCCTAGGAACATGTCCAGGAAAAGAAAGGAGACCGGGAAGCTCAGCAGAATGACGGACTTCTACACACTTCCCCGCAGCACACAGGCCCAAGATGGCGCCGGTAAGCATAACGGCGAGAGCTTGGCAGGCTCTCTGGTCACAGCAGCAACACACAGCGCTCCATGTCTCACCCACACAAGGGTCACAAAGGAAACTATACGCATTCCCAGTCATCTTCCTCCTCATCCAGCCCTGTCAAGGTGAAACAACAACACATACAAGGAGGAATTATTACAGAGGAGGAAACAGACACTTCTCTTAATGACACCAGGGAGCTCCAGGACTCCATCTTGGAATTCCCTACTAAAAATCAACCAGTAATTGACACAACATTGAAGGACATGTTGGTGTCCCTCCGTAGCACTTTACACGCGGATATATTAACCCTTACAAGTCACTTCAAAAAAGAAATTAAAGCTGTCAATAACAGGGTTACCCATATAGAACATAAGATGGGAGAATTTGCGGGTGCCATCAATGAAGTGATTGACGCACATAATGAAAAGGAAGATGAACTACATCAATTTAAGACCAAAATGGCCGATCTCGAAGATCGTTCGAGAAGAAATAACATTAAAATCCGGGGGATACCTGAGTCGGTGAAACCACCAGAATTAAACGCTTACTTCCAAAAAATCCTTCAAGAAATACTTCCTGAAGCTTCGTTGATAGACCAATCTATTGATAGGATTCATAGATTGCCAAAACCTAAACATTTACCTGAACATTTGCCAAGAGATACGATTGCACAGATTCATTTCTACCAAACTAAAGAGAAATTTCTTCAGTGCATGAGAAATCCTGACAATGCATTGCCCTGCATCCAAGGCCTTTCCTTCTATCCTGTCTGTCGGCATACACAATGCAAAGAAGGAAGAATATGGCCACCATCACCAAGCCACTGAGGAACCACCACATTGCCTACAGATGGGCCTATCCAGCAAAACTGCTAATAACAAAGGATGGTAAAACGTTCCCTATCCAGTCAGTGGAAGATGGTATATGGCTACTGAAAGAATGGGACATTCTAGACAAAACAGAGGATCCACCCTCCATTGCTTCCTCACCCCATCCACATTCTCCCACCTGGCCACAAGACACAACTGATTGAGGTTCAGGCTGTATAGAGCTACTAATACACAACGTTGTGCTCCGATGCACCCGTGGAACTTTATTCAGTTCTCTTTTCGTCCCCTGGGAAGTTACGGGATTATATTCCCACAGATTCAGTTGAATCGTTTTTTTTTTATTATTAGTTTTCTTTTTTCTTTGCTTTCCATTGGAGATTTCTAATTTTTTTTGTATTAATCTCTGATAAAATATTTTGACTGCTTCACAACATCTGGACTCTGGCTCACTATTAGAATAATATCTCTACACAACGTCTTACTTCAGTATATATACCAACAAGGACTAAAAGTCCAAGGATCACTGTAATACTCACCCTTTGCAAAAGTCAACATGGGGTTTAAAATCTCTTCATTCAATGTTCGCAGACTGAACAGCCCACAGAAAAGATCAATGCTATGGAAAGAAACTCGTCTCCTACAAAGTGACATCCTTTGTCTACAAGAGACTCATTTTTCTGCATCAAAACCTCCAAAATTTTCTCATCAAAACTTTCCAACAATTATTTGCTCCAATGCCCCAAAAAAGAAGAGGGGGGTGGCTATTCTCATCAAAGACACTATTTCCTTTCAACATATCTACACGGAAGCAGATGAACTGGGTAGATATATTATACTGGTTGGTGAGGTAAACAACACAGTATATACTATAGTGAATGTCTATTTACCTAATGTAAAACGAATTTCTTTCCTAAACAAAGTTTGGAAACGAGTATGTGCAGTACGAAAGGGGTACACCATAATTTGTGGAGATTTCAATGCTATACCAAACAAATCTTTAGATGTCTCGGCCGAGACCCCGAGATGTCGGGAAAGAGTGACCCTTTCGCGCTTCATGGCCTCAGAAAGTTTACACGACGTGTGGCGCTGTCAACACTCGACCGATCGGGATTATTCCTACTTCTCGAGTGTGCATTGCACATACTCAAGAATTGATTTCTTTTTGGTTGATAAATTTCTGTTACAGAATATTAGTTCATCCACTGTACACAACATTATGTGGTCTGACCACGCCCCGGTCTCCATAGTGGTGGAGGGATCCCGCACTGATACGAGGGCAAACAGATGGAAAAACGATACCTTACTTTTCACACATCCAGATTATAAACATAAAATTACTAAAGAACTCCGCGAGTTCTTCACTACTAACGCCCTGTCTGTGTCAGATCCCTTCACGGTCTGGAACTGTCACAAAGCTTACATAAGAGGAATTCTCATGAAAATGAGCAGTGTGGCCAAGAAGCGACGAAACAAGTGGTTAAACGATCTACTCCTTCAAATAGAAAAGTTAGAATCGGTAAATAAGAAATCTCCTGATCCTACCATTAGTTCCCAACTAGATAAATTCAGACATAATCTTAGACTGCTACTTATTTCCCAACACAATAAATTATAAAGAAAGTCTGAGGACTGACCCCTAACATAAAGCACCTCCATCCCTAATATCAGAGAAAAAACAAATGAACGTCGCCCACGGGACTTTAAATGAGGTGTAAATGGTGATCAAAGGGTAAACAAGTATAAAAGTACAAATATTTTATTGAAAGTAACAGCATAGTACATAATAGAGCATGAGCATGGGTGAACAGGTTCGTAGAACAGCGACATTGCCATGTAATCTTAAACCATAGCCATCATATAATAGTGAAACATATAATACAGGTATGCATAGTACATCTCTAACCCGACGCGTTTCGCGAGCTTTCCTCGCTTCATCAGGGGCTGATGCGCATAACTGCTGTCTGTAAATACAGATAAAGTAATTAGAGTATTGATTATGATAGGGTAAAAGCAAGAAACCAGACCTGGTCATCCCGTACTTACTTGTAGGACCAAAGCTACAGACACATAACCCAGGCACGGGCAGGCGGAGGGCATCTCCCCCGGGAGCTGAAGGGGCCGAGGACCCAACCAGAGGACCGAGGCCAGGCGTGGGGGGCAGCATGGCAGAATGAGAGAGAGAGAAGGGAGCGTGAACCCAAGTTGATCCCAAAATGCAATGCAGGGCGACTCACTGTATAAGGATATAAGTAAGATAGAAGAGTTTGGAAGTATGAGATATATATCGTGGCATAAATGCAAGGTATGTAGGTAAACAAGGTCTAAATTAATGTAAATAATATTGTCGTAGAAATACAAAGTAAGTACTACTTGCATGATATGCACAAAGTGTCCCGCGGAGCAGAGAGAAAAAGGAGGGTACAAGGTGGAAAGGTGAACGAGAAAGGAGGGAGAGGGGAGGGAAGGAGGGGAAAACAAGGGAAAGTGAAGTGAATAGTATCAGAAAAAGAACAATTAAAGAAAAAGGAAATGAAAACAAGGGGGGGGGGGAGGGGAAAATAGGGCCAGGGGGAAGGAAAGAAAAATTGAGTGAAGTGAAGGGAGGAGAGGCATGGTGAAATAAGGGGCAAAATAATTATTGGTGTGATGAACTAGAAAGGTATTTATATATGAAAGAACAGAATGTGATTAAAGGAGTCAGTCAGAGAACAGCAAGTGGGGATAGGTACGCTTTGAGGTGATTAGAGAAGTCAGTCAGAGAACAGCAAGTGGGGATAGGTGCACTTTGAGGTGATTAAAGGAGTCAGTCAGAGAACAGCAAGTGGGGATAGGTACGCTTTGAGGTGCAGGTATTTGTATTAGTTTACATAGATAGAGTGCCTACCAGTATAATGCAGCGTCCTGACTGGGTGTTGGAGAGGTAGTGGAGGAAGAATTGCCATACTGTCACCCCCCGCCTTATACCCGGACATCCGCCGAGTTCTCCGCCCCTAACGTCATGCGTCAGGCGGAGCTAAAGGAGATCGCAACGCACCCGCCGTATAGGGCAGGCACTCGCGATCCACAGCCGCCGCCTGGATGACACATCCCGCCCATCAGGAGGGGGATACCGCTGTATTGCAGGCCTCCCCCGGTGGGCGTGGAAAAGCATGACGCCGATGCCCTGGTGGCCCCGCCCCTCCAGAGAGGCTAGAGAAGCGGGGACAGCTGGGGAAATAAATCCCCATTTGTGCATCGCAGCTCCCAGAGGGTGAACAGACCGCTCAGCCCAAACATGGGCGCAGTGAGAGAGCTAGGTCTGCAAGTAGAAGGGAAATTAAAACATGATCATGTTAGACTATATGCTAATAAAGTCATTAAGGTTCAGTAGTAGCCGAACCAATATGGCCCCTAAGATCTAGGGTCAGCCTCAGACCAGGGCATAATGGTGTTTTCCACCTGGGTACAAATAAATTATAAAGAAAGTCTGAGGACTGACCCCTAACATAAAGCACCTCCATCCCTAATATCAGAGAAAAAACAAATGAACGTCGCCCACGGGACTTTAAATGAGGTGTAAATGGTGATCAAAGGGTAAACAAGTATAAAAGTACAAATATTTTATTGAAAGTAACAGCATAGTACATAATAGAGCATGAGCATGGGTGAACAGGTTCGTAGAACAGCGGGGCGGGGCGGGGCCACCAGGGCATCGGCGTCATGCTTTTCCACGCCCACCGGGGGAGGCCTGCAATACAGCGGTATCCCCCTCCCGATGGGCGGGATGTGTCATCCAGGCGGCGGCTGTGGATCGCGAGTGCCTGCCCTATACGGCGGGTGCGTTGCGATCTCCTTTAGCTCCGCCTGACGCATGACGTTAGGGGCGGAGAACTCGGCGGATGTCCGGGTATAAGGCGGGGGGTGACAGTATGGCAATTCTTCCTCCACTACCTCTCCAACACCCAGTCAGGACGCTGCATTATACTGGTAGGCACTCTATCTATGTACTCTAATACAAATACCTGCACCTCAAAGCGTACCTATCCCCACTTGCTGTTCTCTGACTGACTCCTTTAATCACCTCAAAGTGCACCTATCCCCACTTGCTGTTCTCTGACTGACTTCTCTAATCACCTCAAAGCGTACCTATCCCCACTTGCTGTTCTCTGACTGACTCCTTTAATCACATTCTGTTCTTTCATATATAAATACCTTTCTAGTTCATCACACCAATAATTATTTTGCCCCTTATTTCACCATGCCTCTCCTCCCTTCACTTCACTCAATTTTTCTTTCCTTCCCCCTGGCCCTATTTTCCCCTCCCCCCCCCCCTTGTTTTCATTTCCTTTTTCTTTAATTGTTCTTTTTCTGATACTATTCACTTCACTTTCCCTTGTTTTCCCCTCCTTCCCTCCCCTCTCCCTCCTTTCTCGTTCACCTTTCCACCTTGTACCCTCCTTTTTCTCTCTGCTCCGCGGGACACTTTGTGCATATCATGCAAGTAGTACTTACTTTGTATTTCTACGACAATATTATTTACATTAATTTAGACCTTGTTTACCTACATACCTTGCATTTATGCCACGATATATATCTCATACTTCCAAACTCTTCTATCTTACTTATATCCTTATACAGTGAGTCGCCCTGCATTGCATTTTGGGATCAACTTGGGTTCACGCTCCCTTCTCTCTCTCTCATTCTGCCATGCTGCCCCCCACGCCTGGCCTCGGTCCTCTGGTTGGGTCCTCGGCCCCTCCAGCTCCCGGGGGAGATGCCCTCCGCCTGCCCGTGCCTGGGTTATGTGTCTGTAGCTTTGGTCCTACAAGTAAGTACGGGATGACCAGGTCTGGTTTCTTGCTTTTACCCTATCATAATCAATACTCTAATTACTTTATCTGTATTTACAGACAGCAGTTATGCGCATCAGCCCCTGATGAAGCGAGGAAAGCTCGCGAAACGCGTCGGGTTAGAGATGTACTATGCATACCTGTATTATATGTTTCACTATTATATGATGGCTATGGTTTAAGATTACATGGCAATGTCGCTGTTCTACGAACCTGTTCACCCATGCTCATGCTCTATTATGTACTATGCTGTTACTTTCAATAAAATATTTGTACTTTTATACTTGTTTACCCTTTGATCACCATTTACACCTCATTTAAAGTCCCGTGGGCGACGTTCATTTGTTTTTTCTCTGATATTAGGGATGGAGGTGCTTTATGTTAGGGGTCAGTCCTCAGACTTTCTTTATAATTTATTTGTACCCAGGTGGAAAACACCATTATGCCCTGGTCTGAGGCTGACCCTAGATCTTAGGGGCCATATTGGTTCGGCTACTACTGAACCTTAATGACTTTATTAGCATATAGTCTAACATGATCATGTTTTAATTTCCCTTCTACTTGCAGACCTAGCTCTCTCACTGCGCCCATGTTTGGGCTGAGCAGTCTGTTCACCCTCTGGGAGCTGCGATGCACAAATGGGGATTTATTTCCCCAGCTGTCCCCGCTTCTCTAGCCTCTCTGGAGGGGCGGGGCCACCAGGGCATCGGCGTCATGCTTTTCCACGCCCACCGGGGGAGGCCTGCAATACAGCGGTATCCCCCTCCCGATGGGCGGGATGTGTCATCCAGGCGGCGGCTGTGGATCGCGAGTGCCTGCCCTATACGGCGGGTGCGTTGCGATCTCCTTTAGCTCCGCCTGACGCATGACGTTAGGGGCGGAGAACTCGGCGGATGTCCGGGTATAAGGCGGGGGGTGACAGTATGGCAATTCTTCCTCCACTACCTCTCCAACACCCAGTCAGGACGCTGCATTATACTGGTAGGCACTCTATCTATGTACTCTAATACAAATACCTGCACCTCAAAGCGTACCTATCCCCACTTGCTGTTCTCTGACTGACTCCTTTAATCACCTCAAAGTGCACCTATCCCCACTTGCTGTTCTCTGACTGACTTCTCTAATCACCTCAAAGCGTACCTATCCCCACTTGCTGTTCTCTGACTGACTCCTTTAATCACATTCTGTTCTTTCATATATAAATACCTTTCTAGTTCATCACACCAATAATTATTTTGCCCCTTATTTCACCATGCCTCTCCTCCCTTCACTTCACTCAATTTTTCTTTCCTTCCCCCTGGCCCTATTTTCCCCTCCCCCCCCCCTTGTTTTCATTTCCTTTTTCTTTAATTGTTCTTTTTCTGATACTATTCACTTCACTTTCCCTTGTTTTCCCCTCCTTCCCTCCCCTCTCCCTCCTTTCTCGTTCACCTTTCCACCTTGTACCCTCCTTTTTCTCTCTGCTCCGCGGGACACTTTGTGCATATCATGCAAGTAGTACTTACTTTGTATTTCTACGACAATATTATTTACATTAATTTAGACCTTGTTTACCTACATACCTTGCATTTATGCCACGATATATATCTCATACTTCCAAACTCTTCTATCTTACTTATATCCTTATACAGTGAGTCGCCCTGCATTGCATTTTGGGATCAACTTGGGTTCACGCTCCCTTCTCTCTCTCTCATTCTGCCATGCTGCCCCCCACGCCTGGCCTCGGTCCTCTGGTTGGGTCCTCGGCCCCTTCAGCTCCCGGGGGAGATGCCCTCCGCCTGCCCGTGCCTGGGTTATGTGTCTGTAGCTTTGGTCCTACAAGTAAGTACGGGATGACCAGGTCTGGTTTCTTGCTTTTACCCTATCATAATCAATACTCTAATTACTTTATCTGTATTTACAGACAGCAGTTATGCGCATCAGCCCCTGATGAAGCGAGGAAAGCTCGCGAAACGCGTCGGGTTAGAGATGTACTATGCATACCTGTATTATATGTTTCACTATTATATGATGGCTATGGTTTAAGATTACATGGCAATGTCGCTGTTCTACGAACCTGTTCACCCATGCTCATGCTCTATTATGTACTATGCTGTTACTTTCAATAAAATATTTGTACTTTTATACTTGTTTACCCTTTGATCACCATTTACACCTCATTTAAAGTCCCGTGGGCGACGTTCATTTGTTTTTTCTCTGATATTAGGGATGGAGGTGCTTTATGTTAGGGGTCAGTCCTCAGACTTTCTTTATAATTTATTTGTACCCAGGTGGAAAACACCATTATGCCCTGGTCTGAGGCTGACCCTAGATCTTAGGGGCCATATTGGTTCGGCTACTACTGAACCTTAATGACTTTATTAGCATATAGTCTAACATGATCATGTTTTAATTTCCCTTCTACTTGCAGACCTAGCTCTCTCACTGCGCCCATGTTTGGGCTGAGCGGTCTGTTCACCCTCTGGGAGCTGCGATGCACAAATGGGGATTTATTTCCCCAGCTGTCCCCGCTTCTCTAGCCTCTCTGGAGGGGCGGGGCCACCAGGGCATCGGCGTCATGCTTTTCCATGCCCACCGGGGGAGGCCTGCAATACAGCGGTATCCCCCTCCCGATGGGCGGGATGTGTCATCCAGGCGGCGGCTGTGGATCGCGAGTGCCTGCCCTATACGGCGGGTGCGTTGCGATCTCCTTTAGCTCCGCCTGACGCATGACGTTAGGGGCGGAGAACTCGGCGGATGTCCGGGTATAAGGCGGGGGGTGACAGTATGGCAATTCTTCCTCCACTACCTCTCCAACACCCAGTCAGGATGCTGCATTATACTGGTAGGCACTCTATCTATGTACTCTAATACAAATACCTGCACCTCAAAGCGTACCTATCCCCACTTGCTGTTCTCTGACTGACTCCTTTAATCACCTCAAAGTGCACCTATCCCCACTTGCTGTTCTCTGACTGACTTCTCTAATCACCTCAAAGCGTACCTATCCCCACTTGCTGTTCTCTGACTGACTCCTTTAATCACATTCTGTTCTTTCATATATAAATACCTTTCTAGTTCATCACACCAATAATTATTTTGCCCCTTATTTCACCATGCCTCTCCTCCCTTCACTTCACTCAATTTTTCTTTCCTTCCCCCTGGCCCTATTTCCCCCCCCCCTTGTTTTCATTTCCTTTTTCTTTAATTGTTCTTTTTCTGATACTATTCACTTCACTTTCCCTTGTTTTCCCCTCCTTCCCTCCCCTCTCCCTCCTTTCTCGTTCACCTTTCCACCTTGTACCCTCCTTTTTCTCTCTGCTCCGCGGGACACTTTGTGCATATCATGCAAGTAGTACTTACTTTGTATTTCTACGACAATATTATTTACATTAATTTAGACCTTGTTTACCTACATACCTTGCATTTATGCCACGATATATATCTCATACTTCCAAACTCTTCTATCTTACTTATATCCTTATACAGTGAGTCGCCCTGCATTGCATTTTGGGATCAACTTGGGTTCACGCTCCCTTCTCTCTCTCTCATTCTGCCATGCTGCCCCCCACGCCTGGCCTCGGTCCTCTGGTTGGGTCCTCGGCCCCTTCAGCTCCCGGGGGAGATGCCCTCCGCCTGCCCGTGCCTGGGTTATGTGTCTGTAGCTTTGGTCCTACAAGTAAGTACGGGATGACCAGGTCTGGTTTCTTGCTTTTACCCTATCATAATCAATACTCTAATTACTTTATCTGTATTTACAGACAGCAGTTATGCGCATCAGCCCCTGATGAAGCGAGGAAAGCTCGCGAAACGCGTCGGGTTAGAGATGTACTATGCATACCTGTATTATATGTTTCACTATTATATGATGGCTATGGTTTAAGATTACATGGCAATGTCGCTGTTCTACGAACCTGTTCACCCATGCTCATGCTCTATTATGTACTATGCTGTTACTTTCAATAAAATATTTGTACTTTTATACTTGTTTACCCTTTGATCACCATTTACACCTCATTTAAAGTCCCGTGGGCGATGTTATTTCCCAACACAATTACACGGTTCAAAAATGGAAGGCACATTACTATAGTCAAGGTAACAAAGGAGGTAAATTACTAGCGAATCAAGTAAAGGAAAAAACCATCAAACAAAAAATACCATATATCTTACACCCAATTACAGGCACCAGACTATCCAATCCAAAAGATATTGCTAACGCATTTAGGGATTACTATAACAATCTCTATAATCTAAAAGAAGACACATCTACCCATCAACCATCCCCTGAGATGATCCAGACCTTTCTGGATTCAATTTCTATGCCCAAGTTAAATCCGGACCAACTACAAATTTTAAATGAACCAATTTCTATGGCTGAACTTCACAAAACAATATTATCTTTCCCCAATAACAAATCCCCAGGCCCAGACGGATTTTCATCCGAATATTACCGTACATTTTACTCCATATTGGGCCCACATTTGCTAAAAGTATATGCAACGGCTTCATCCACATCCTCATTCCCCTCAGAAATGTTAACAGCCACAATTGTGACACTACCCAAACCTGGAAAATCACTTGATACTCCACAAAACTTCAGGCCTATATCTTTGTTAAATGTAGACCTGAAGATTTATGCTAAGATCTTAGCCAATAGACTGGCCCAATTCCTTCCCACTTTAGTAAAACATGACCAAGTTGGGTTTATCCCAGGTCTACAGGCGCCAGATGCAACACGCAGAATTATTAATCTACTTCACGCTGCAGAGTCTTCAGGGATTCCTTCTCTGCTTCTATCATTAGATGCAGAGAAGGCCTTTGATAGGATCCATTGGGGATATTTGAAACTCGTATTAGATAAATTTGGTATTTCAGGAACAATTAATTCAGCCATCTTAGCACTATATACTAACCCCTCTGCAATGGTGTACACAGAGGGAATGTTCTCTGACAGCTTCAATATCACCAACAGGAGGAGGCAGAGATGCCCCCTGTCTCCTCTAATTTTTGCTCTTTTAATGGAACCCTTGGCCGAAAGAATTAGATCTCATCCAGACATTTCAGGTATCTCAATTTCCAAACAGGCACATACTATCTCCCTTTTCGTAGATGATGTGATTCTATCCCTTTCCGATCCCAATACCTCCCTGCAAGCAGTACACAACACATTAAACCACTTTAACCAAATCTCATACTACAAAGTGAAAGCAACCAAATCTAATTTACTTGCCATAAATATAGATGATAAACTCCGCAAATCCCTATCTTCACGATTTCCATACCCATGGGCTGATAAGGCTATTCAATACCTGGGTATTCAGCTGACAACTCCAAGCCGTAATCTATTCAAAGTGAATCTCGTTCCCTTCATCTCTTCTATCCAACCAGAATTGACCAGGTTAAAATACTTTTGTTTGTCTGGCGGCATACAAAATGCTTATTTTACCAAAAATACTTTATTACTTCAGAGCTCTCCCAATTTTCATACCAGCAAAATTTTTTAAAACAGCTCAATCTCAGCTACACAAGTTTGTATGGGCAGATAAAAAACCAAGATGCTCTCAGTCTTCCCTATCAAAACATAGAAAGGCTGGTGGGATAGGACTCCCAATTTTAAGCGACTACTTCGCTGCTAGTATACTAGATCAAACAAAATATTGGTTCCAAAATCATTCTTTTAAACACTGGGCTACTATAGAGCAAACCTGGTTAAACCCTAATTCCTTGAGATCCACATTACTAGCAAATTCATTCTCAAATACTCACCTCAAATCCAATTATCCCATTATACAACTAGTACTAGACACATGGAAAAAATTTTGCTCCGAAACAAGACAAAATACAGAACTTACAGAAATACCTACCCCTCTGACTTCGATTTGCACACACATTAGCGATCTAAAAACAACACACTGGGAAAACAAAGGAATTACCCTAATCTCAGACCTGTTTGATTGAGGAAAAATCATTCCCTTCAATATACTAGCCCAAAAGTATTCTCTCCCCACTTCTGATTATTACATGTACATAAGAATTACGACATTCTTAAAAATACACCCCCACTTCCGGTTCCGGCGCCGCATGGAGTAGCTGTCTCTCCTCACAGCTCCCGCAAACAGGACAAAAACCAGCATAAAAAACCGGCCCAGAAGCCCGCATCCACCCTCCAGCACCCCGGGCTCCAGCACCCAATACATGGACCGCTTTGTAGAAGTCCGCAGTCCTTGCACCAACACGGCCCAGACGGCGCCGCCGGCCCAGCCGCAAATCGAGGCTTCGGCCTACACGGACCTGCACACAAGCGCCCAGCCAGCAGACATGGAAGTAAGTGGCAGTGCAGCCCCACACACATCTCCCCAGGCCTCCCAAGCTCAACCACAGCCACAATCCACCTCTCCTCAGGCCCCTCTCCCTCAGGCCTTTCAACTACCAGCCCTCCCCCCACAGCTCGCAGGGGACCATGCTACAGAGCGCATAGCACAGGCAGTGGCAGCTCTCCTGTCCCCCATGATTTCAACATCTGTGGAAAACGCTGTAAATGCGGGGATGAAGCAAATTAAGGCCCAGCTAGGAGAACATAACACCAGGCTCCATGAACTAGAACATCGCCTTTCAAGTATGGAAGAAGAGATGTACCAAGCCCAAGCCACAGAACAAGCGCAGGACAAAACAAATCAATACATAATACAAAAACTTGATGATCTGGAAAATAGATCCAGAAGGAGCAACCTGCGATTCGTGGGGATACCCGAATCGCTACAATCATCTGCTTTATCAGACTTTTGCTCCCGACGTATCCCTGAGGCGCTAGGCATAACGGGCCCCTGCACGGTAGAACGCGCCCACAGAATGGGACCATACAATGAAGAGTGCAAAAATCCTCGCCCCATCATTGCTAAATATCTAAACTACTCCGACAAAGCTCTCATACTCCAAAAATTTAGACAAACTCGCACACTCCAAATTGATGGCGTGAGGGTTCTGATCTTCGCTGACTACTCCATCGAGGTCTCCAAAAAACGCAAAGCCTTCCAACAGATATGCACAGAACTCTTCAAGCAACAATTAAAATTCACCCTAGCATTCCCAGCCACCCTACGCCTCAGGACACCCAGTGGTGAACAGCTATCCTTCCAGGACCCAACAGAAGCGGAAGCATACATGCGATTACTACTCTCCAACTCTCAACAGCAAACCCCCTCCAAGGGCACCTCACTCAACCGCTCCCTGGATCAACGGAGTCCACGCAAAGACTCCCCCAAACGCTTCAGATCCTCACACCCGGACCAGCATCGCTTCACTCCTCGCTGAATTGAAAATTGCAACCGTCATCGCGGGCTACCCAATCTAATCTAATCTACGGACAGTATCCCAATCTGTCCCATCCCAGGTCTTCTACCCTCCCCTTTACGGCATCACGTAATGTATGATGTTATTTGTTTTGACGGTTCTCAGTTCTCAAAATTGAAACAACACTTGTTTGAACACAGTTTTTTTTTTTTTCTTTTTCTCTATACGGTTATGTTCCCCTGGTTACACTGTGTATGGCAACATTCACCCCCCCCCCTAACTTCCAGGTATAAGCGCATTCTACAAATGCCTGTCACCCCTCCACGGGCCAATTGGACCCCAAATCATAACTGTCCTGTTATGGGAGTTGACCTACACAGTGATTCCATGCGGAAAAAAGAGAAGTTCTCAGATTTGTTATTTATGTTACTCTCTATGTTGTCTCCCCTTTATGACATACCCCCCCCCTTCTTTTTCCCCCCTTTACAGGGCCCAATACATCTCCCCCACACATCAATTATCCCCCTCGATCACTACAAAAATGGCAAACATCTTACCATAGCTGGTACTACAATTCACCATCCACAAAACGATAAATTGTTATCATCTGCCCATACCCCTCACAAGCCTCCCCCAACATGAAAATAATCTCATGGAACGTGAAGGGCCTCAGATCCCCTCAAAAAAGAATGAAAATCCTTAGGCACCTTAAACGGCTCAAAACCGATATAGCCCTACTCCAGGAGACACACCTTTCAGCTCCAGACTTTCATCGCATGAAGAAACTCTGGGTAGGCACTGTTCTAGGCTCTGAGGCAGCAGGACGCAAGGCTGGCGTCCTCCTACTCATACATAAAAATCTCCCTTGCTCAATCATGTCGACAAAAACCGACAATCAGGGCCGTCTGCTCACCACACATGTCAAAATAGGCTCTAAAGAACTCATAATCACGAACGTATATGCCCCCAACAACCCAAGCAAGCAATTTTATTCAGAGCTCTCCGGTTGGCTCCTAGAAAACACTCACCTCCCACACCTAATCGGAGGGGACTTTAATGACACCCTCCATCAGATAGATGACAGATCCTCACCAAAAAATTCAAATCTACGCGTTAACCCTCCCGCCCCCTCCCTCTTCGCAAACACCATGGACTCTATTCACCTACAGGACCTTTGGCGCCTTTCCCACCCAACAGACAGGGAATTCACATTCTTCTCCAGCCCACACAAACTATTCACTAGAATAGATTACTTCTTTGGCTCTGACAACCTAATCCCTTTTCTCCAGAACACCGCAATACACGACATAATCATCTCCGACCACGCACCCATAGAGGTAACTCTCGATAATCTAAACTTACCCCCACATCCCAACATCTGGCGATTCCCTTCCTTCCTCCACGATAACACTGACTTCCAACAATATATGTCAGATGCATGGACGGAATACTCTCTGAACAATGCCCCCCACATTCAAGACCCCAACCTATTCTGGGACGCCGGCAAAGCTTTCCTAAGAGGCCGTATTATCTCCTATACAACCTCTTTTAAACGCAACACCCTGTCTAAATACAAAGCAGCCAGCTCGCGCCTACACCAGGCACAACGAGCATTATACACCGCTGACTCTCCAGCCAATCGATTGGAATGGCAGGCAGCAAAAAGGGACTTCGATACATGGGTAAACACCCTTGAACACACCAAACAGGCTCACTTAGAAGCCACCTTTCACAAATTTGGAAACAAAGCGGGTAAACTCCTATCCCGACTATGCAAAGGCCCGTTCCGCCCTACCCACATTACATCACTTCGCGATAGTACAGGCACCCTTCACTCCACCCCACAAACGATCAACAAAGTCATGCAACAATTTTACTCTACACTCTACGCCCCAGACCCCATAAACACACAAAAAGCATGCGCTTTCCTAGAAAAAATAAACTTGCCCAAGATTTCCACACTACAACTGGAAACCCTTAACGCTCCTATAACACCTACTGAAATATCAACAACCATTCGCCACCTGACCCTATCCAAGGCCCCAGGCCCAGACGGCTTCACTAGTGAATTTTACAAGACCCTACAACCCCTTCTGGAACCTACCCTCCTCCAAGTATACCGGAATATCTGGTCAGGGGGAACTTACATACAGTCGGGGAACCAGGCTCTTGTAAAATTACTATCCAAAAAGGGCAAAGACCCCCAAGAACCAGGCTCATACAGGCCCATATCACTTCTCAACCTAGATGTGAAAATCCTCTCAAAAATCATTGCCACCAGGCTGGCAGATATTATCCCTTCTTTAATTCACCCCGCTCAATCAGGCTTCGTAAAAGGCAGAACCGCCACCCTCAATATTAGAAAAGTCATGATGGCCCTAGAACATGCACTTCATCACCCAAACACCGACCACGCCATTATCACATTAGACGCAGAAAAGGCCTTCGACAACGTTAGTTTCGAATGGCTATCTATGACAATGTCAGAGATGGGATTTACTGGCCCCTTCCACCACCTCATCTCTGCTATGTACAAAGCCCCAACAGCAAAATTAGTGGTAGCAGGCCTCATGTCAGAAGAATTTCGTCTTCATAAAGGCACTCGCCAAGGATGTCCCCTATCCCCACTCCTTTTTAATATCGCCCTAGAACCCCTATCCAGATATCTAACATTAGCAGCCCCTTTACATGGCATAAAATTAGGCACACATGACATGCGCACATCCCTATTCGCTGACGATGTTCTCATATTTTCGGCTAACCCCCTCTCAGATATGCTAACTATTAAAAGGGTCTTTGATGAATTCTGCTTGTGCTCTGGCCTTCGCATCAATTACAGCAAAAGCGAAATTCTTCCCATTGGCACTCACTCTGTACCACAATGGACACAACAATCTATCTTCCCGATCGCGAAATCCCATATCACCTATCTAGGGATAAAAATAGGCAAGCTTCCTTCATCACTGTACCACCTAAACTACCCTCCTTTACTGTCAAAAATTGCTCAAGAATTAAATGCCTGGATGGACCTGCCCCTTTCGCTCTTGGGAAGATGCCACCTAGTAAAAATGGTCAGTTTCGCAAGACTACTATACCCAATGCAAACTATTCCGCTACTGCTACTTCATAAAGACGTATCTTCGCTCAACACCTCTTTAGCAAAATTCCTTTGGCGAAACAAAAGACCACGTATTGCTCTAAAAAAACTACATCTTCCCAGGCGCGAAGGGGGCATCAGTTTACCTCACATCAGACTGTATAATGTAGCTTGCCTGCTAAGAACCAGCATAGACTGGATAACGCAATCCTCCCGCTATTCAAACTTCTCCCTGGAATCCGAAATGGCTCACCCTTACTCACTAGTAGGCCTCCTTCACTGCAGATGGAAGTCAGTTCCCCCCTCCCACCAACACAATCTATTATTAAGAGACACAGTGGTGGCTTGGAGAGAAGCAAGAAAAATACTTAAAATATCTCCTTTCATGTCATCCCATCTCCCAATCCAAGGTAATCCGGCCTTCCCTCAAGGACTAGACTACGAACCTTTCAAAATTTGGGAACGAAAAGGCCTAACAAAATTCTCTTCCCTTTGCAACACCCAAACGGGTCGACCACTACCATTTACCAACATTGCGGATACCTTCGCTCTTCCTACTACTCATACCTTCTATTATGGGCAATGCATCAGCTTCCTAAAAGACACATGCAAACAAGCAGATAAAAGATTTCCAACAAACATCATAGACCAAATGATATCGAACAACTCATACAAAATCTCGGACATATACAAACCCCTCCTACTTAAATCATCCTCACCTCTTTCAGCATCATCGATAAAAAACTGGAATAAAGATTTCCCGGACTCCAACTTAGTGGAAAAAATCCTGCAAGGCCTCAACTCCGTACAAAAGCTAACACCCAATGAAATATGGAGAGAAACACAATTGAAAATAGCTCACAGAGCTTATATGCCCTTCTTATCGTCAAAATCAGACATAAGCAAAGCCATCTGCCCATTGTGCCACTCCCGGAAACCTTCCCTGGCCCACCGCTTCTGGGACTGCTCCTACATTTCAACCTTTTGGGACCAAGTCCTGGCCTACATATTCGAGGTGACTCTATTAAAATTACCCAAGGACCCGCTCCTCCTAATCTTCGGCTATTGGGACCCAATACTTCTACCCTGGTCAAAATACACCGCCAGCGCCACAACCCCCTCAGGAAATTTAAAAACAAACGCCTCACACAAAGGGTGGTTCCTAACATGTCTTCTAATCGCAAGAAGAATCATCCTGAAAAACTGGATCTCGCCATCGCACCCCAACATCACCCAAGTCAAACGAGAGCTCTTACACCTACTTACCAAAGACCGCATCAACACGGACTTCAAAAAGAAATCCTCCTCAGACCGCTTTCACTCTAAATGGCACACCTTCATGCTCTCAAATCTCTCCCAAGAGGAAATAGCAAATGTGAGCCAATCTACCTTCTCATACCACGATTCCTACCAGCCGATGCAAAACAAGAAAACATCCCCACAAGAGGCTTCCTCCTAAACTATCCTACAATCATACCGGACTCGGCATACGCCTCTGAACTCACCAATCCAAGATTGCCAACAGTTTCTACATATATTCACATACTGCCAATTTTTCCTATTCCCAAATCTTTACTTACATTGGTAAAATGTCTTCGATTGATCAGTTACCATTTCCCCACCAACCGTCCCTCCCTCATACTCTATATGGCCCTCTTCCCCCTTTTATTTTTTTTTCCCCACCAGTTTGAGTTCTCCCCTCACCCACAGGTCCTCCTATTGTTCTAAACCAATCTAGTATTCACAGAGAATGTATAATCGGATCCATCCAGGCATTTACCATATTAGCCAACTATCTACTCTGCTAGGATCTGTCAAATCTTTTCTTTCCTATCCAATCAACCTTCCCTTATAGACATATACTCCTGAAAATTTATGTTCTCCTTTCTTTAGACTTGAGATATCACCGAAATGTTTATCTTACACGTGAATGTACAAACTATCAAAATATCTGTATACATCACTATATGTTATACCGTTTACTGTATGCTTGAAAAACGAAATAAAAACTTTTTGAAAAAAAAAAAAAAAAAAAAATACACCCCCTACAACCTACTAAAATTCCACATAAAGCATGGACCTACTGGAACAACACATCTACCAAAAAAAAGGAATTTCCTTATTCTACACTCTAATACAACAAAAAAACCCATTCAATAAATTACCAGCACACCAAAAATGGGAATCAGAACTCTCTACAACCTTTTCAGAAAAGCAATGGCTAGACGCCATTAAATCTAACAACTGTTTCACAAGATCCACAGCACACTGGCAGACAGCTCAAAAACTTTTACTCAGATGGTATTATACCCACTTTATAACTGCAAAATTTTCTAAAAACAGCTCCAATGAGTGTTGGCGAGGTTGTGGAAAGGTAGGCACACTTCTTCACATGCTATGGGAGTGCCCCAGCCTCTGGAGTTTTTGGAAAGCCGTATTCAGATTAATAGCAAAAATCACAGGCTTTATTAGGAAAGGTGAAGCAGAATTGGCCATATTAAGTATACATATAGACCAATACCCACCTTCTCTTAGACCAACGGTGTTATAAATTTTGATGGCAGCCAGATTAACAATCACTAGCAAATGGAAGTCTACCGGCTCACCAAATATTAATGATGTCGTTAGAAAAGCAGATGAAGCTTATAAATATGAACAGATTATGGCAAATATGCATGGAAATACACCCCGTTTGTATAAACAATGGGATCCTTAGATTAGATATAGACAAATTACATACAAAATTTTTTGTGTACTTTCCCTTTTTTTCTGTTTTTTGTGATAGGAAGCCAGAGTCCCTACTCTTTCTATTAATAATGTTTTCTTTTCTTGTTGATATTTTATTAGTCTTAGATACATATTCTCCAGTTCAAAATATTGCTTGGCAACATATCTATATGTTGAATATAATCAATCAACGCATGTCTAAGCATAAGATGTTGTTATCGCTTTAAGATCTTATGAAGATATGTTAACTGATCTTGCTCAATTGTTATACCATTTCTGCAATACCTTGTGTGGTATAAATTGTGAATTGTTTTTTGAAAAAATCTTTAATAAAAAATATTTGAAAAAACAAAACAAAAAAGGAGCTAGTAAAGATCTCTATTGGGGTAAGGGTCGATTCTATCTCTACCCACAATGGGCCGTCTTTTGACGGGAACCAGTTTATTCTGTTTATTCTTTATTGTTTATTCTGGTCCAAGATAACCACCCAGTAGTAATCCTTAAAGCGGGGTTCCACCCAAATTTTGAACAATATCTGTATGTATTCTCTTCCTTGCCTAGATGCTGACATGCCATTTAAAAAAATTAAAATCGTCGTAATTACCTTTTATTTTTCTATTCTTCTTTGCACTTCCTGGTTCTCCTCCCGTGGGAGTAGGCGTGTTTCTAGTCTCTCCCAGACTCCTGGGAGCTAGTCTCAGGCTTCCCAGGATGCCACTGAGCATGTGCAGGAATGAGCGGTGAATGCTGGGAGCACAGCATTCACCACATCCAGGAAATAAATGCTTGTGGGCTTCAAATGCCCACAATGAAGATGGAAACCGCCTGCAGTGAATAATATAAGTTATTCTTTCCGACGAAATCTGACACAGGTGGACATATTACACACAATATGTGAGTATGTAATGCTGAGAAGAAAAGTTTGTGAATGAACTAAAAAAAAAAAAAACGATAGATAGGTGGACCCCCGCTTTAAGGTCTGGAAGACCTGCTCCACCTAAGGATTTATGTTTAATCAGACATGAGTTAGGACATCTGGCCCTTTTTTCTTTCCACAGAAACACCCTGATGATACCCGACAGGTATGTAAAGTATTTATTTGCAATAGGTATGGGTAAAGACCTAAAGATTTATAAGATTTGGGGGAGGATGTTCATCTTTGGAGCCTCCAACCTGCTGTACAAGGACAGTTCAAATTGTGCCATCCGTTTGGGCTCTTTCTCTGTCCTAGAAATTAGGGGTTTGTAATTAGAGGGGGCCAAGGATTTTGATGTGGCTGTGAGGGTGATGCCCAGATACTGGATTCCCTCAGAGCTCCATGTAAATGGATACTGAGATTGTAGGCTAGTTCTTGTGGCTTCTTTGACACCCAAATCCAGGATCAGAGATTTTGTGGCATTCACCTTGTAGTATGATATGTGACTGAACACTGTTAAGATTTGAAACGCTTGATAAAGGAAGCAGTCAGGGTTAGTCAAGTGGAGAATAATATCATCCTCAAAGAGATTAATTTTGTGAGTGGAGTCTTGAAATTTGAAACCTGTAATAAGTGGGTTTGAGCATATGGCTTTGGCTAGTGGCTCAATCATTGGATTGAAGATCATCGGGGACAGTGGACATCCCTGTAGGGTAAAATTGGTTATACCAAAGGGTTTGGACAATAAACCAGAGGCATTAACTTGTGCAGAGGGATTGGAATATAATGCCAGAATAGCAGACAATATTGGCCCTCTAAAACCAAATCTTTGCAGGACCATAGACATGTATAACCAGTGCACCCTATTGAACGCCTTCTCTGTGTCAATTGATAGAAGCAGAGAGGGCATTTGTGTTTTTTCAGCGTGATATATAACATTCAAGATTCTCCTGGTTGAATCTGATGTCTGTCTTCCTGCGACAAAACCCATTTGGTCCTTCTTGATCAGGGAGGGTAAGACAAGCAACAGATGTTTGGCCAAAAATTTTGCATAAACCATAACATTCATGTTCAACAAAGATATCTGACGAAAATTGGCAGGGGTGGTGGGCTCCTTCCCAGGCTTGGGTAAAGGTACCACCTGAGCCTTCAGCATCTTTGGGAGAAATGAGGAGGTTTGAAGTGCTTTAGTGAATACTGCATTTAAGTATGGAGAGAGGACGGAGCTAAATATTTTGTAGTACTCATTTGGCAGACCATCAGGTCCAGGGGATTTGCCACTAGGTGTAGAGGATATGGTATTTGCAATCTCTGAATCAGAAATCGAGGCATTAAGCACCTGGAGTTGCTTACCTGACAGCGTTGGGAGATATAAGTTGGTTAAGAAGTCTTGTATGTCAGGTGAAGAAGGCTGGGGGGTATTAGGCTACTTTCACACTAAGACACTTTACAGGCGCTATAACGCAAAAAATAGTGCCTGCAAAGCGCCTTGAAAGAGCCTCTCCTCTCACTCCAATGTGAAAGCCAGAGGGCTTTAACACTGGAGCGGTGGGCTGGCAGGACGGTAAAAAAAAGTCCTGCAAGGGGGCATGGCCTGGAGGGGACCTGAGATGGCCACTTGAAGAGACAGCTCCCGCACAGTGAGGACGAAAGAAGCTGACATTGGGGTTCTAGAGGCACGAGCCCACGATGGGAAAGTCCAACAGGACCACCTCCACACCCCGCACACAAAAAGAGCCCGCATCGCAGCTCAGCGGCAGCATTCCGGACATATTCCGGACCCTCCAGTCTGCACTACTAGAGGCATCGCAGGCCACACACGCCACACAGGCCTTATCCCCGGACTTGATTAGGAACATTACGGATCCGCTAATGGACAGCGTCGGTCCCAGCGCTCCGCACCCGAGCCTGCTTGATCTCCAAAGGGACCTCCAAAAGGTTGCCCTGGACATCAAGCACACCATGATGTCCGCGATATCAGACCTAAAGGAGGACATTCATGCAATGACCCATCGGATCAATGATGTGGAGGAGAATGCCAGAATACAAGCATCAGCCATCAGGCAAGTACAAAAAAACGTATGATCTCCACTTGCCACATATGTTTGAGCTACACAGACAAGTGGAGGACTTAGACAACCGAGGCCGCAGACATAATATACGGGTGAGGGGGGTCCCGGAGGGGATTGACCAGGCCGCACTTCCCCACACAGTATGCACCATCTTTAATGACCTGCTTGATCGCCCGGCAGACTCCTCCATAGAGATGGAGCGCTTACACCGAGCTCTGAGGCCTCCTCCCCGAGACTCTGAACCACCCAGAGACATTATTTGTTGCATCGTTAATTTTCCCCTCAAAGAGGAAATCCTCAGAAAGGCGAGAGGCAAATGTTGCATAATGTTTAATGGGACTGAGGTGAAATTGTTCCAAGACTTGTCACAAATCACACTGCAGAATAGACGCACTCTACACCCCCTACTGGAAGCGCTTCGTACTCACAATATCCAATATCGATGGAAATTTCCTTTCTGTTTCTCTGCATCTACCAGAGGTCGTACAGCACTGCTTAGGATCCCGGAGGACCTGCCTAATTTCTGTGAGCAACTAGACATACCCCTGGTGGATCTCCATGAATGGTATTCCTTCTATTTTCCAGTCTACAATAACTCCTCCCCCAAAGCCCAAAGGCAATGCTCGAGACGCCATAGGCTGGATCCCACACCTCCTGGAGATCGCCGGCCACGCCGAGACATGCCTGCACATAGCCCGGGGCCACCTGACACCCCGCATCGGAACCTTCCGATGGCGTAACATATTCCTGGAGCAGTCCATCCTGCATGTAAACGGTTAATACTAACTTTGACTTTCCTTCCAGCTACAGCTCACCCTTCTTTGTTTTGTCCAGCTCTTCTTGAAATAACAGACTCATTCGGATCCTGCATTCTTCAGAACATTTCCCAGATAACTCACATCTCAGACTCTGACCCAGGAACTCTGAGACTCCTGAGACTTTTCACTCCTTGCCTGCTACAGGAAGAGAGAGAGATGTTTCCATGGACTCATGTATGCGTAGCCTAATCATCCTCTAATCAGGTATTGCTTGCTTTCAATTACCCACATGCGGACGGAGATTAATCTCTCGCAATTCGGTTTGGGCACCCTCTCAGAGTATCAATCTCTATGTTTATAGAAGGCTTGGGTAGTCTCTGAGGTTTACCAAGTAAGCTACTTGAGCTCAGATTACTCCTGTCCTACACAAAGGACAGCGAGATCTACCCACACTTAGACATCTATAGAGGACCACCTCATTTCACTCTCAAAATCCGGATGGTCCAGCCTTCAGGGCACACTTTGTACTATACTACTAGCATAACAAATAGATTACGGTATCGTATAGTTTACATTGATTTATGATAATAGTTTTTCACTAGATATACTATTTTTACTAACCTCACCAATTCGCAGTCATAACTGATTCTTGGTTAAAACTTATCGGTACCGTTACCTACTACCCTCTCGTTTACACACTGCCTTACTGTATTGGAAGGATATACCGTGTTGTACTGGTTTGTCTTGTTTTGTTTTATTTTGTTCAGTTGTTATCTGAAATCATAGTAACAAGGTTCTCAGCAAGTCTTTTAGGCTCAATGAACCGGCCACTATATATTGTCTTAAGAGTCTGATCATACTCAAGACCCTTCACATAATGCTCTTACAACTTGCAGAACATATGCTACTGTAGTTCTCTTACACCCTATGCCGCAGATAATCTCTTTACGTCCTCTTCAGTGCTACAGCACTCACTCCCGTTCAGGTTTACTCACCCCGCACAGCTGTCCATATGGACTAGAGCTACCAACCCGGAACCCCCACTAGGTGGATAGGCACGCCTATGACCACCTCTGGTAACAGTGTATTTTGACTACCCAGTTTATTAACTGGTGTATTCTTTCCCCACGTACAAAACTATCCCCACCCAAGTTTTCACCTCCCTCCTTTTTCCTTTTTCCCTACTTCCCCTCTCATATCCTTTCTGCTCTTACCCCCCTTACACAGGGAGGTGCTGCTCCTCTCTCCCACTCCCCATACTCACTTTCAGTGAACCCCTCAACCAGATAAGAAATATTAGAGTGCACTAACAGCACACGTACAAATTCATTCTAAAATCTTACTACTTACATACCATGCAGAAAGAAGCTACTAGCAAACGCCAACTCTCACTTAAATGCCGGTCACTCAATGTGAGAGGCCTAAATCTCCCTGAAAAGATATCTCAAGTTCTCTCAGGGCTAACGAAACATAGAGCCCATTTTCTATTATTGCAGGAAACGCACTTTCGAACCAAAGCCATTCCCAAATTGACAAATCATATTTATAAGCAAGCCCTACATTCTACGAACCCATCTTCTAAAACAAAAGGAGTCTCCATACTCATACATATGTGTCTAAACCCATCACAATAGCAAATATCTACTGCCCAAATGATCACCATGTAACCTTTTTCTGGAAAATCTGTGACCTACTATCCTCCTTCTAAGCGGGCATACTGATACTAGGAGGAGACTTCAATGTCCCACTAAACCCTACCCTTGACTCCTCAACAGGCACTTCCACACTCCCATACCGGGCATTAAGACAGATCAAACTCCAACTTCAAGACCTGACCTTACGCGACACCTGGCGCACCATGTACCCGACGGGCAGAGATTACACGTACTTCTCCCCTCCACACCAGAAATATTCAAGAATTGACTACATATTTTTATCCCAGACAGATCTCTCATCTCTCTCACAAGCCACAATAGAGCCCATGTTCTTGTCCGACCACCGCCCTAACACGATAACTCTTACATTCTCAGATTCACAAAAAACCACCAAAGCATGGAGGTTGAACCCATCCCTCCTAAAAGATCCTGAAACGATCCGACAAATAAACGCCCGAATCCAACTATATTTCCAGGAGAATTCAAACCCGGGTATCACTCCTATCACCCTCTGGGAGGCACACAAGTGCGTTATACAGGTAAAACGTATAGCCTTAGCCACGACGGAAAAAAAGAGACACCAGGAACAGATTATGGCTCTGATCACAACGATCCACAGACTTGAAACATCCCATAAACAATCTATTTCCCAATCTACATTACAGGCCCTCACACACGCAAGATCCTCTTTATTGGACGTATTAGGGAAACGCACTAGGCGAAGATATATTCTTAGACAGAAAGTGTTATATGAACACGGTAACAAAAGTGGGAGACTGCTTGCTCGTACAATTCAGGCAGCTAAAGCATCGTCTACAATCCACCATCTCCGCACTGCACAAGGCACACTTCTTTCTAAAAATAAAGACATAGCCAAGCACTTTGAGGAGTTTTACTCTAAGCTTTATAACTTACCACAAAACACAATAGAGTCGCCCTCTGCGCATGACCGGTCCTCACAAATTTGCGATTTCCTGACCCAATATTTCCCCAAACCAATCACATCAAAACAAGCCGAAGCCTTAGAACACCCACTGACTACTGAAGAACTCAATCTTGCTATTAAGCAAATGAAAGTGGGTAAGAGCCCAGGTCCAGATGGACTACCTTTAATATATTACAAAACCTTTTTAGAGACGCTATCGTCCAGAATGTTGTCAGCATTCAATTCCCTTTCAAACCCACTCGCTCCAACCGGCCACATGTTAGAAGCCCATATAGCAGTTATACCAAAAACAGATAAAGACACAGCGCTTGTATCCAACTACAGACCCATATCACTGCACAATGTGGACATCAAATTATATGCAAAAATCATTGCAAATAGATTACTTCCCCTGTATTTCGGACCTGGTCTTGCCCGAGCAAGTAGGCTTTGTCCCGGGTAGGGAGGCCAGGGACAATACCATACGCACCCTGAATCTTCACCACTGGCTCACTGCATCTGATACTAAGGGCTTTCTGTTATCCCTTGACGCTGAGAAGGCGTTCGACAGGGTGGCCTGGGATTACATGCAAGAAGTATTCAAAAGCATTGGCCTTCTACCACGCATGTTTGCACACATTAATGCTCTATATACCAACCCAACAGCGAGGGTTAGAGCAAATGGTCTCCTGTCGAACGCCTTCCCCATCAGTAACGGAACTCGCCAAAGGTGCCCTTTATCTCCCCTGATATTTGTCTTGACCCTTGAACCCCTTCTCAATAGATTACGGGCCAATCCCGATATCCAGGGTATCTCCATTAATCGTAAGGAATTTAAGGTAGCCGCATTCGCGGATGATATCCTACTATCATTACAAACTCCCCGCACATCTCTTCCTAACCTTTTGAAAGACATTAAACATTTTGGACTATTGTCAAACTTCAAAATCAACTACTCTAAATCCCATGCCCTAAATATCTCTCTTCTTTCACAAGATGTCATTCATTGCCAGTCCTCATTTCCATTTCAGTGGAAAGACGACGCTATTACCTATCTTGGCATATGAATTCCCAGCCATCTAACAGATCTTTATGACCATAACTTCCTTCATACCTTGACTAAAATCCAGACAGATCTTAAAAATTGGGCCACTCTCAATGTTTCCTGGTTTGGGCGATCAGCATTGATAAAGATGATAGTCCTACCCCGTCTTCTGTATCTTATGCAAACTATTCCAATTCAATTGCCCCCATCTTTCTTTATGTCCTACAAAAAAGCCTGTTCAAAATTTATCTGGAAAAATAATTCCCCACGCATTAAATACACGCGGTTGACATGTACTAAAACGAAAGGGGGGATAGCTTTACCAGACCTTCATAAATATTATCGAGCATGCCACCTTACTAGAGTGGTAAATTGGAAAACCCACAAAAAAGGTAAGACCTGGACCGTACTGGAAAACTCCTTCAATAACAGACCTTTACACACCCTGACTTGGCTTCCAGCGAAACACTACCCCCACACCGTTAAGACTTATCCACTCATCTACCCTTCACTGCTAGCTTTTACCACAGCTAAGAACTTATACCAATTATCTTCAATACCAGGACCACTGACCCCTCTTAGAGCAAACCCAGATTTTCCCCCAGGGGAATTGAACACTTTCTTAATGCAAGAGTGGCCACATGATGATGTCCAAACTTGGCACTTCTTCATTGAAGGTCGGATATGTTCATATGAAAATCTGAGGTCCATTTCCCACACAAAAGACTTTCCCTTTTGGTCTTATAGGCAGCTAAGACACTTTTTTACAATGACAAATGGAAATGACATCTGGACAAGACCACTCACTCCATTCGAAACAATGTACTCTCAGACCACTCCATGATTTACTCTCTCCTACAGGACAACCCCCAACCTCCACAGACAGAAACCCCATGAATTTCCTGGGGGAAAGAGTTACAAATTACTTTTACCGATGATGAATGGGAATCCATCCTCACATATGCCCACAAGGGATCATTGAATGTAGCAATACAAGAAATTGGCTACAAAATAATAACAAAATGGTACAGAACCCCGTCACGCTTACACAAATTTTCGCCCTCCATTCCAAACATTTGTTGGAGATGCAATAAGGAGGTAGGAAACATGGTTCATATATGGTGGGAATGCCCAATACTCCAACCATTCTGGAAAGAGATACATTCCATTATTACGCAAGTAACAACCTACTCCCTAGACTTTAACCCGGCCCAGTATCTCCTCCATCATTCAACCCTGACCAAAAAATCCTATCATAAATCGTTAGCTATGCACATGGTCAATGCAGCCAGACTGTGTATTCCCGCACACTGGCGCTCAACCATCCCCCCTACCATTAAGGAATGGCTAACTAGGATTGAAAAGATCGAGGAGATGGAAGAACTGATTTATATCTCTCAAGATCGCATACAAAAATTCACCGTTACATGGGCTTGCTGGACACATTTTAAAACTACTGAGTACTATAGATCCTTCTTCCCGTTTTGACATCCCTTCTCTCCCTAGTTTAAAGCTAACCCTTCTAACTGTTCTCTAATTGCCGCCATGGGATCCGAGATGAGGAGCGGCCCCCCCTCCCCTCTCTCACTTTCCATTCTCTCCCCCCCCAATATTTCCCTCTACTTGGCTCTACTTCTCCCCTTTACCCACCTAACTCCCCCTTATCCCTTAACCCCCCTTACCTGACTACCCACATCATCCGAATCTTGGGTACTACTCTATCAATCAACTGATCTATTATGCTTGAACCTCTCACCAGAGACACTCGAGCCTTACTTTCCATATCCACAAAGGCCAACGTATAAGGCGGTTAACCACTCTCTCCATTACTGATGGTAACTAATCATTCTCACCACAGTATAAGCATAAATTGTGCATTTCCTGATCCCATGGTTACCTCCCTCTTGATTTACCTGTTCATCAAACTTTGTATTTGTATTCTGACAATCCCAGATTGTAACAACACTTTTTGTCCTTTCCTGCTATACAATGAGTGTCATGTTTGCTTTCTTTTGATACCTTTTCAATGCTTTGTACCTGCTACTTTATTCTTTAATAATAAAAAATCTCTTTGTGGGAAAAAAAAAAAAGTCCTGCAAGCTGCACATTTGCAGCTGTGTAGAAGCGGTGTATACACTGCTCCTAAAGCACCCCTGCCCATTGAAATCAATGGGCAGCGCCGCCGAACCACCAGCAAAGCTCCACTGCAGCGGTGCTTTGTGGGCTGTTTTAACCCTTTTCGGCAGCAGAGGTGGAGTGGGAGGGTGCGGATTTATTGCTAATTTCCAGGTTGTGGATTTCTGAAAGGAGTTAGGTTAGAGTGAGGTTGTATTGTTTCTTAGCCCTGGAGTTTTGCTGGATACATATGCCTCATACAAAGGCTTTATGTGCGGACCATAGGACATAAGGACATAAGGGTCTGAAACGGAGTGTTCATTAAAGGAGAAAAACTCCCAGGGATGCTGAAAGATAACCTTAGAGAAGTCGTTATCCTGTAAAAGTTTAACATTACAGAATGTAGAAGACCTGTGGGGGGTTTTCTGCTCTTCTATTGTCACCGTAATTGCAGTCCGACCACGTAATTTCATAGATAGAAGAGGAGGAAATTCTCTGAAGAAGCCATCTATCAGACACAAACAAATCAATGCATGAATAAGTGTGACGTCTGGAGGAGAAAAACACACAAACAATATCTGCTTTGGTCTTCGATGCCTCCTTCCAGAGGGGAAACCTCTTAGTAGGGTGATTGAGACCCTTTACATTAAGGGAAAGGCACGTCAAAGGCATAATAAAAACAGGTGTGATGTGATTTCTTCCGATGACTCGGGTCACAGCTGGAGTAAAGGAAGACAGTGGCAGTAAGCTGTTCATCGTACACAGAACCAATTCGATGAGTAGGAAAACTGGACTTGTACTGGAGAAACAGAAACAAGAGTAGGTTTTGTTATTTTTTAAAGTAAAAAATATACTTGAGTGTTACTTTATTACAAAAAAAATGTTTGTGATCTCACTATTAGCATACCCAGCCCCACCCTCCCCAAC
Organism: Aquarana catesbeiana; assembly: GCF_042186555.1. Taxonomy (NCBI): domain Eukaryota; kingdom Metazoa; phylum Chordata; class Amphibia; order Anura; family Ranidae; genus Aquarana; species Aquarana catesbeiana. Next base: position 273,890,137 of record NC_133328.1, on the reverse strand, counting down.
CTCCCCAACCTAATGTTCTAAAGTTTCTGTCTCCTGCTAATGCTTCCCCGGATAAATTCTATATTATTGGATCAAATCAGCCAGACTTCTCAGTGACATTATATGAAAATGAGAGATACCACTCTGCTTGCAATGTATCCTTTTAAAGTATGTTGGATTTCAGGGTATTCAATTTAAAATAATAGCAAACATCACGTGTCACACTCCTTTCATATGTTTTACCTCTTTGTATACTTGCTGCAGTCACCTGAAAAGAAAACATGCCATTAAGACCCCTTTCACACTGGAGGCGTTTTCCAGGCGCTAAAAGGCTAAAAATAGCACCTATAAAGCACCTCCCCTGCAGCCCCAGTGTGAGAGCCCGAGTGCTTTCACACTGGATCGGTGTGCTTGCAGAACATTAGAAAAAGTCCTGCAAGCAGTATCTTTTGAGAGGTTTAGGAGCGGTGAATACACCGCTCCTCCATCGCCCCTGCCCATTGAAATGAATGGGCACCACTGTCGAAGCACCTACAAAGCTTTTCTGCGCATTTAACCCATTCTTCGGCTGCTAATGGGGGTTAAATGCACCGCTAAAATGACGGTAAAGTGCTGCTAAAACTAGCGGCGCTTTACAGCTAGCGCGGAACAGTGCCAGTGTGAAAGGGGTCTAATTGAAGATTCAGCTGCACTATGCAATGTATCCTTTTGGAAAGTTCCAATTTTAATTTAGTGTTTTGTGGCTGGTGCAAGAAGCTGGACCTCCATTTCACACATCCAGAGAAGGAATATTAACTGTCAATCCTCCCATGGTAGGCAGAGTAAACTGCAGAGACTTATGAATGTGACTGTATTCACATAGTAACATTATAAGATTTATGAACTCATATTATTATTATTATTATTATTATTATTCACGATTTATATAGCGCCAACAGTTTACGCAGCGCTTTACAATGTATAGGGGGGACAACACAATTACAGTACAGTTCAATACAAAAGGTACAGGAGGGCCCTGCTCGTAGAGCTTACATTCTAAGGGAGGGGACTTAATGTGTGTTTTACTACATTTTAGATTATAAAATACACATTTTTCACACTAAAATGTTTGTGTTTTGCCTTCTGTACTACACTCCAATATGCATACTGACTTGAATGTTATATACCATTGGCTCCCGCTGTTGTCAATCAATCCCAGTGACATGAGAGCGGGGGATGGGGCTGTGTCCTGCTGTCTGTATCAATGGACGCAGCAGCGGGACTCAGGAGCGTGCTCGCACGAGTGCCCCCATGGAAAGTGTCTCTCTGTGGGGGCACCTGATGAAGAGGAGGAGCCAGGCGCCAATGGGGCACCCTAGATCGGGAGGATCAGGGACACTCTGTGCAAGGGTTTTTGCAGGTAAGTATAACATGTTTGTTATTTTTATTTAAAAAAAAATGCAAATCATTACAACCACTTTAAGAGCGGGAAACAACAAAAGTATAGCGTCCCATCACAACTACAAGGTTGGCAGGTTGATAGCCACATCAACAGATATGTGTCAGGGCTGGGCTCAGCCCTTCCTTCTTTGAGCTGGCCGCTTAGCTTTCGGTTAATTGCCAACTCCTATCTCTCCACAGTGACTCACCTGTTGATGATATCCTGCCCGTCAGTCCTGCTTACTTAAGCCGTCCGGCACAGATCTTCTCTGCCTTCGCCTGGTCAACATCACAGAGACTCTCTCCTGCGTACCTGTTTGCCAAGACTTGCTTGGCTGACATCCCTTCTGGTTCCAGATCCTGCTTGCTGTTCCACTATACTGAATCCCTGGTTTCCTAATATCCTGGACTGTTCTGTAGTATGCTGACTCCTTGCTTCCTGACTTCCTGGCTTGTCTGACTATTAGTTCCGGTTACCAAACTTTGGCTATGTTTTGTCTATGTTTGTTCTATTTACTTTAGTTATTATTAAACAAGTGTGATTTAACTGTACTTCTGTCTTGGTCTGATTCATGGTTTCTGACAAAAGGTGAAGGCCATGAATTCAGAACATGCAGTTAATCCACTTGTTGGTAATATTTTTTCCAGACTGGATGATCAGGATGACTGCTTTTTCTCATGGTCTCTCAGATAACATCAAAGATGAGTAAGATAGGAGCTCGAGACATAACCACTGAGCTGGAGAAGTTGATCTCATTTTCCACTCTTATTGACTCCAGACTCCGAGAGAGACCTTCCTTTAAGAAGTGCTTGTGGAAGCCTCCTGTACCTTTGGCTCCAAGCTTTGCAGTCCCACCCTTGCCTCCCTCACCTCCCATGCCTCCTGGTACTGAGTCGGTCAGTGAAGGTGAACCCATGCACTTGGGCTTCACATGTCTCTCTGCAGATGAGAGCCCTTAGGAGAGATTGTGCCTTTATTTTGGCCAGGTAAGTCACTTTTTGAAGTCTTGTCCTACCCGTCCAGGGAATGCCCGAACCTTGAGGTCCTGTCACAGACAGACCTTAGATGGCGTTGTTTCATCCCCGGTTATCCAGAAGGATAAGCCCCTGGTTCCGGTTACCCTTTCTTGGGCTGAGTCGTCCGTCGAGATATGGGCCCTAATTGACTCTGAGGCTGCAGGCCTGTTCATTGATGCTGACTTTATATCGAAGCACTCGATTCCACTGCAGCTGCATGCCACTCCACTTGCCATTGAGGTTCTTGACGGGAGACCTCTACAGCCTGCCCATGTGACTCATGAGCCTGCTCCATTGTCCATGGCCGTAGGGGCTCTTCACCATGAGATAATCCAATTCCAAGTTATTTCCTCACCTAAATTTCTACTGGTTATTGGTTATCCTTGGTTACAGAGGCACAACCCCTCTTTCAATTGGTTTCGTGCTGAGGTTCTCTCCCAGTCGCCACAATGCAGTAAGAAATGCTTTCAGAAGGAGGCTAAGGTCCTGTGCACCTCTTCACTCTCCTCCCTGCTGGAGGAGTACCACAAATTTAGTGATGTCTTTGACAAAGGTCAAGCTGGTAGTTTGCCTCCACACTGGTCGTATGATTGCGCAATTGACCTTCAACCTGGTACCATACCCCCTTGTGGCCAAGTTTACCTTTTGTTGGTCTCGGAGGATAAGGCCATGGAGGACTATGTTGCAGACGCACTTTCTCAAGGTTTCATCCACAAATCCTCGTCTCTTGCTGGTGCTGGTTTCTTCTTTGTGAAGAAGAGGAGTGGTAAACTGAGACCTATATTATTATAGGTATATACATTATAGGAGTCTCAATCGTTTCACAATTAAGAATGCTTATCCAATTCCATTGATTACGGAGTTATTTGACCGCCTCAAGGGGGCAACGGTTTTCACGAAGCTTGATTTGAGAGGGGCATACAATCTCATGAGGATTAAGAAGGGAGATGAATGGAAAACTGCGTTTAATACCAGAATAGGCCATTATGAGTACCTCGTACTGCCATTTGGCCTTTGTAATGTTCTGGCAGTTTTCCAGGAATTTTTTAACGATGTCCTCCAAGATTTGTTGCAGTTATGTGTGGTGGTTTATCTCAACGATATCCTCATATTTTCCAAGTCCCTAGAGAGCCACTACACAGATGTCTGTCGTGTGCTTCAGAAACTAAGAGAGAACAATCTCTATTGTAAATTGGAGAAGTGCGAGTTCCATCGTGACCAGGTTAAATTCCTGGGTTATGTCATTTCCACTGCTGGTTTTTCCATGAGCCCAGAGAAACCTTCTGCAGTCCTACAGTGGCCCCGACCCATGGGGTTACGTCCTCTGCAACGTTTCCTTGGCTTTGCCAACTATTATCAGAAGTTTATTAATAACTTTTCGTCTTTGGTCAAGCCCCTGACTGATATGACCAGAAAGGATGGTAACTCACAGAAGTGGTCCCCGGAGTCTATTAAGGCCTTTGAGAGTCTCAAGGCTGTCTTTGTCACCTGTGGAATGCAATTATAAGATTGGGGACAGAGAGCTGTTAGTGATCATTTTATCTCTGAAAGAATGGAGACATCTCCTCTAAGGTACCACTGTGCCGGTTCTTATTCTTATTGACCATAAGAATCTCACATTCTTGTCTGTGACTAAATGCCTCTCTTCCAGAAGGGCGCAATGGGCTCTTTTCTTGTCAAGTTTCAATTACATTGTTTCATTCTTACCCGGTACTAAGAATGTAGGGGGTGACGCTTTGTCGCAACAATTTTCCTCTACTTCCAAGATGGAGTCGGTTCTGGTTCCTGTGATTCCTCCTGATTGTATTGTGGCTACACACCAGTCTCACTTCTCCTTTGGGTGACAAAAATTCTTGCCGCTCAGGTCCATGCTCTTCCTGAGAAACCTTGTGACCAATGCTTTGTCTCTGACAGTCTCCGTACTGCCGTGCTCCAGACTTACCACTCTCCCAAGGCTGCTGGTCACCCTGAGAAGAATCAAGTCTTTTGGGCCATTTTTTAACAATTCTGGTAGCCTAGTCTACGTGCAGATGTAGCCACCTTCATAGCTGCTTGTTCCGTGTGTGCTCAGAGTAAGACCCCACAACACCTTCCAGTGGGTCTCCTACAACCCATACCCAATGGAGAGGCCTTGGACTCACCTGTCTATGGATTTCATTGTAGAGTTACCCAACTCCCAGGGCAACACAGTTATTTTTATGGTGGTTGACCGGTTCTCGAAAATGTCTCATTGTATTCCTGATTGTCTCAGTTGTCTCAGTTTATGGAGAACTATAGTTTCCAACATTCCATGTTGCCTGACTCATTTGTTCCGCAGAGCATTCCTGCGTTAGAGGAGCATCTCTGTGGTCTTTGTCCACTTGGTCACAAGTCCAGGAGCCTTTGCGACATGCCAATGATATGGTACAAACTCCTTGCTGACCGAAGACGCCTGCCTGTGCCTTCCTACCAGGTTGGGGACAGGGTCTGGCTTTCATCTTGCAATCTCAGACTTCGTGTTCCATCTCTGAAGTTCGCACCTCAGTTTATTGGGCCTTTCCGTATTCTTCGCAGGATTAACCCAGTGGCTTATGCTTTAGACCTTCCTTTTTTTTTGCGTATCTCAAATGTATTCCATGTCTCCTTATTAAAACCTTTGGTCTGCAACCGCTTTACCACCTCGTGCCACGTCCTCACCCTGTACAGGTTGAGAACCATGAGGAGTATGAAGCACAGTCCATTGTTGACTCCCGTAGGTTTCATGGACGCATACAGTACCTGGTGCATTGGAAAGGGTATGGTCGGGAGGAACGCTCTTGGGTCTCATCCTCGGATGTACATGCCCTAGTCCTCCTCCGTGAGGAGGACAGGGGCATGTACTAATACACTAATATGTACTAATACACACAGCATAGATTTTTAAGACTAAAGATATGCAGACATACCAGCAGGTGATTAGTGTAACTTTATATATGATCAGCGGTGGCCCGTCCATTAGGGGCGCCCAGGCTCCACCCCCTCTCTCCATGCCACCCCTATATGAATAATGGATAGATGCATGCATAGCCTGGGTCTATCCACGGCCACTGCTGCCACCCCCTATTCAGGCATCTGGCCCCTTTCAGGACAACCGGGTGCCTGAATTACAGCAGCGAGGGTGTTTTTTTGAAGCACCTGATTAGAGTCATAGGCTCTAATAGGCTTCAAAATATGTGGGATTGTGGCGCAGAGCATTGCGCCATGAGACCACCCAGGTGTGACAAAAGCGAATGGATATTCACTGTTGTACCACTGATCCTTAATCTGGCCAATCAGAAGTGGGTGTGAGACCCATTTTCTGATTGTCCGGAAAGAACAGACTCCCGATTGGCCGCCGAGAAGGAGGGAGGAAATGGAAGCCAGATCCGTCGCCCGTGGAGAGCAGGAGAACGTAAGAGCCACTGAGAGCCTGGGAGTCTCGCCCACTGACAGACCAACTGATGGACCAACGGGGGGGTGGTACTGTTTGCCACCCCCCCAAAGAAAATTACCACCGGCAGCCACTATATATGATAAAGTGATGGTATTGCATACAACCAAAGCAATAACAGGAAGAAAGTACATATGTCTGACAAGAACACTGTATATATGTATCTACTGTATATATCCGAATATATAAATAAAGGCCTTTAACATCAATACCTCCAATTAGGCACTGTGGCACAGTTCGATTGTAGGGGCCCCGATGAGTTGACTTGCAAGGCGTAACACAATCCGATGAACGCTGACGCATCTGTGGAGTGGTGGCTTCCTGGGAACACTTGTACAGATGAACAACCCGATGGCAATGAAGTCTGGAACGCGCCACCTGCAAGGCAAATTAGGCATATCTCTTGGCCCCTATAACCTGACTATAGGCTATCAATGCTACTGAGCCTCTACCTATCTAAATGGCCATTAGAAGCCTATCCTGTCTCTACCATGAGCTGTTTACCATTCCCTAGGCTAATACTAGTACCAAATGAGCTTTCTCTCATATACTTGAGAATTGCAGTATGCAATTAGAAAGTTTCAGTGAATCAGAGAAGCCTCTAACAGATATCTCTGATTCTCACAAAAGAGTGCGCACACAGTAGTGACAGTAATATAACAAACAGTGAGCTACACAGTGCAGTAACACTTGCCTATTGTCCCTTTTCAGCACAAAATCAGCCTGCAGCACCTCTGGCTTGCTCAGCATGCGGCTGGCCACTCTCTCCCTTCACTTCCTGTAAGACATCCACATATATATATAGATATATATATATATATCTATATATATATATCTATATATATAGCCTTGATGTGTTTCCTGTCCCTTAAGCAAGGACAGGAAGCAACCTCTAAACAGGAAGAATCGAAGAATCTGTTTGTAACAAAAACTCTATGGTAGTTACCAGGCATGAATGTAAACAACCTCACAGACAGTGTACAAAAGAACACTTCTCTACACACTCCCCCTGGTGAAACCTTTACGTCCCGTCAAAGACAACATAACATATATATGCAACATCCCAACAAAGAAACAATGTCGATCCTCTCTCCATTACTATGGTTTGCTGAGAGAGAAGGCAAGTTAGTAAATCATTCCAGGTGAAGCAAAAACTGGTAACATATTGACCAAATTAGAAACTGCTCTCACCCAGGCATGATACAAGTGAGGCTGAGTAATGAGTCTGGGATCCCCCAAACTATCATAAGTCAAGATGGGATGGGGATGCCTAGCTCATTCTCCTCTTCGTACTTGTCTCTAAAGCTGTGTTCCCAAGCCCTGAACTAGGACTTTGAGTCATGGGAAGGGATGGTACTGGTTGTGAGTCAGAACTAGGCCCTGACTGAATGTATGCACTGACTGGGGCACAAATTCTGGAGAACCAGGTTCTAGCATCACCCAGGAAGTAGGAGTGTTGGTGCTGGCAACCAGTGCAATCTTAAGAGCAATACAGTGCACTGGGGCCCTGTCTACACAATCACACAATCACGCACAAGAATAAAAAAGCAAATTATCAATAAGGCTATATTTATTGGTACTTCCAACAAAACCAGTGTTTAATCAAGGAGCTGGCAAAGGAAATACAATAAAAGGACCTGTGAAATATAACAAAAAAAGAAAAAACAGTGCCCCAGGACCAGAATAACCATACAAATTATAATCTGAGCACAATCTACTTTAGACCTACTATCAACTATGGATCTATATAGGGCATGTTTGATACAGATTGATTGGTTTGTTTACGTAAGCCCTCATAATTACATAGTTTGTATCAATCTAAAACTGTATAAAAACAGTACAGTTGGATTGCAAAACTGTATGGATCATCCTATCAAAGTAATAAACCAATAGTGGGGATTGGGATGGAGAAGGAGGCTGCTGTGACCAGGAAGTTGTTTGCAAGAGAAAAGCGCACTAATATTCAGGGATCCTGGAGGCTGGATTACTGGACAGATGAACAGAAATGTCAAGTATCAGGGGTTTTTTTTGTAACTTACCCACTTTTGCCACTGCCACACTATTTGCCCAGTAAACAAACTCCTTTATTTCTTGATTCACCTACCTGTGGCAGAGGCAGGCAAAATATCCAACCGAGGGACGGCGGCGATGGGAGTTGTAGCAAGCGGTAGGCTGGCTGTGCTGCTCTCCTAAGCGTGACTGACCCCACCCCCTGGGAGCAGGGAGCTTGAGCACGCAGCCACCGCCATCAACTACAACTCCCATAAACAACAGCGGCAGCCATCTCACACAACGTCACCTGACAAACTGACTGTCAGTCAATAGTGAGTCATGATTCAGTGGGCGGAAACTCGGACAGCCACGGTGCCAGCTGATGGCCATTGTTTTGGTTATACAAACAGACAGTACAGTACTTAACTTGGGGGGCACATGGGGGGCACACAGTAAAATTGGGGGGACATGGCCCCCTCAGGCCCCACCCTGGTGACGCCATTGAGCACTGGCAAAATGTGACAGTGAACTTTGTGACATCTGAATGATCAGGGCTCAAAATTTCAAGTCCTGAGCTACTAGCCAGGCCTCAAGGGTTACTCACCACCAATCCTGGGACGGGTGATCTGTCTATTGAAGTTCCCCAGACAAGGGGGAGGGGCTATACATGACGGTGCATGGCGGAGAACACACAGCTATTGAAATTAAAGCTGTTATGTTCCCCGCGCTCTCATAAACCAGGCAGCGGCGGCTCTCCTCTCCTCTCCCTTTCCCTACGATCACTCAGGATGCAGGCAGTGCTCGCCCCCCCCGCCCCCAGGCAGCCCACACTCTTTTTTGAAGGCTGTGAATGATGCTTGGCTGGGGTCGTTGGGCAGGTGGGGCCCCCCAGGCAAGTGGGGCCCCCGGGCAACTGCCCAGCGTGCCCATGCGAAAAGATGGCCCTGCAGGCAACATCAGGGGTTAAATTCCACTCACTCTCACTGACATCAGGAAGATCAGATGAGGCAGTCACCTGAAAAGGAGGCAGATTATTCACTGGAGTGTCACCTGTGATTTCCTCATCACTGACTTGAGGAATGGGCAGTAAATGATTGTGATGCCAAGCTTTGATTTTGTCCTTCTGGACCCTTTATCTTGTATACAGGGATACCAGGTAACTTATCCACCACTGTGAAGATTTATTTCCCCCATCTGTCAGCTAATTTATGCTTTCCTGTTGCACCAAGGTTTTGTAGTGGTACTCTATATTAGGTCATATAGTACGCCTATATTCAAGTCTCTGTATCTTACCTGAAGATCAAACCTTCTTTTGTTTCCTTCATTCATTTTGGCCACATTTTCTTTGGTTAAGCAGTAAGCAGACTTAAAAGAGAAGTTTTATCTAGGTGGGTGCAGCATCAGACTGATGCTGCAGCTGTCCCCCACTGTCTCTGCATTGAGAACCAAGCCACCAAACATTGCGATGGCTCGGTTTTCACAGATCCCTGAGAGGAGAGCTGCCGACTGTCAGTCAGCAGCTCTCCTCTCTGCTCCTCCACGTTCACTGGAGTGCTGAGCCGTGGAGGGGTGGAGATAGGCCATTAATCAAGGCAGCTGGCGAATCCAGACTTGGGAAGTTGGGATGATGCGTTGCCTCGATTGATGGCAGTGACGTCAGACTGCTCTCCGCTATAAACGGGTCACAGGAGTGCAAAACGAATTGCACTCCTGTGACTCAGAGGAGAAGCCCAGCCTAAAAAGCTCAGGCTGGACTTCTCCTTTAAGGGTATCTTTCATTCTAGCCACACATTGGTAGTGGCTTTTGTGACTGATCCCATCAGTCCATAGGTCAATTGGTATTCTTGGCTCTCTTTCAAACATTAAAAAGTAAGGGGAAAAGCCGGTGCTCTCATGCCTTGTACTGTTATATGCATGAACCATGGCTTCAACCCTACGACTCCAGGTACATTTGTCATAAACCTGTAGGGTTCCTAGTATATCAAGCAAGGTCCTGCTAAATCTTTCAAGAAGAGCATCACCTTCAGGGTGGTAAAGTGTAGTCCGACTCTTGCGAACATTTAGCAGCTGAAGCAATTCCTCGATCAACTTTCTCTCAAAATCCTGACCCTGATCTGAGTGTATTCGGTGGGGGAGGCCATAGTGGATAAAATATTTCTCCCAAAGCACTCAAGCAACCGTTATTGCCATTTGATCTTTAGTAGGGAAAGCTTGGGCATACCTAGTAAAGTGATCATCACCACTAATACATCTGTGATCCCTTGGGAATCTTGGTCAATAAATAGAAAGTCGATACAGACCAGATCAATGGGACCGGAAGTTTGTAAGTGCTTAATGGGGTCAGCACGGACTGGCAAAGCTTTCCTCTGAAGACATTGAAGCCAACGTCTGTAAAGATCAACCACGGCCAATAAAATAGGTCTTGGATGAGGCCATAAGTCTATTCCAGCCCCAGATGGCCATGATGGTCAAGCAGACTCCTGAACACCATCTTGCGGAAGCATTCTGGGAGCACTAATTGACGCCTCCCAGGGTAGTCATGATATAATACCACACGATAGAGTAGTCCTTTGTCTATCTCAAATCTCTAATAATCCCTCAGGATAGGACCACGCTCAGTGAGCAGGGACTTCTTCAACATCTGTAGATCTTTAGCACTCACTGCTCTGTACAAAGGTCCAATAACAGGGTCTGACTTTTGACTTTTAATCATTCACTGGGGGCTATGGAGCATCTTTCAAATGATCCCAGTTCAGCAGGGTAAGCAAACATATCAGGGACAGCTTCTGGACCACTACCCATGCAGTCCACGAGCTGTGTCTCAGAAAAAGCCACTTTATCTTCAACAACTGCAGCTGTAGCACACAGGACCCTGACACCAGGGCCAGGGACCTCTTCCTAGACATTTTCTTTAGATATAGGGGCCAACCCGGGGCGTCTTGATAGAACATCTGCTCCAATGTTTTTTGGGCCCGGTTTGTACTTCAATGTAAACTGGTAATTTGAAAGAGCCACTAACCATTGGTGCCCGGTGGCATCCAGCTTGGTTGTAGTTAGAACATACGTCAAAGGATTGTTATCAGTTCTTACTTCAAATGAAGCTCCATATAGATAATCGTGTAACTTGTCAACAATGGCCCATATGAGTGCCAAGAACTCCAACTTATGAACTGGGTAATTATGCTCACTAGGAGAAAGACTTCGGCTGATGAAGGCTATAGGCCGTAATCCTGGGGGATACTCTTGATGCAATACTCCACCAAGGCCCTCAAAAATCACATCCACATGAAGTACATAGGGTTTCTCAACTCATTTGCAGTGAATTTAGGGGTGAATTTTGGGATGATCCTTGCAAATTCAAGAGTACCTTTATCTGTGGGGCATGCAATTATTGTAAATACATGCTCAACCAGAAGAACACAATTCTCTCCAATGGAAACATTTTTCGATCTAAGTACTTCGCCAACTGCAAAACCCTCGGGGTAATTTACCTCCTGTCTTGCGAATGCGGGTGCTTTTATGTGGGAAAAACCAAGCTACAATTTTAGAAATGTGCATATATAGACACGTTAGAAGTATGCAAGTCGCTAATCCAGACTCAGTCAGCATACAAAGTTAGTACATGGAGGCAAATTTCCAAAAATTCAATTTTTGATTTTGGATCGTATCCATCCTGATCCAAGAGGGGGGGGGGGCTGGAAAAAAGCCCTTCTCCAACTGGAATTAAGATGGATATACAATTTAAAAGCCACGTGCTTAAATGAAGCAATATGCTTCAAACCTTTAATTAATGTCATTGCCTCTCCATTCAGGCATTAGCAATTACTTTATTCTTGTTTTGTTATTTATCAATACATAGCTTACTCTGTTATCCAATATGAAGTTTATATCTTTGCTTTTTTGAGGTCTTGGTCAACTAATTTCTGCTATATTGTATATTGCTATATGTTATTCTGCTATATTGTATTTTGTTTTGCAGTTTCTTAATGTGCCCGCTAAGGGGAAATCAGTTAGTTTGGTTCTTCTAACACTCTGATACTAAAGTGAAAGTATTTGCTTCTATTCTACATATTCTATCACCCCATATTATTTTAGCTGTTGATTTTCCTCCTTTCCCCGCTGCTTCTTGGTTTGCCGTTTGGGGCGGACCCACAGTCACTCGGCACGCAAAGCTGCTTGGGTATATTACCCATAGCGGCTATGTGGAGCACATTGACCTCGGATCAATCGCCCTCCATCTTGCTACTCCGGCGGACATGCGCAGTCCGCTGGTGAATCCTTGTGTGTCGATGGGCGGACACTCAGCTCTCCTCCCCGCTGCACCGACATTGCACATGCTCAGCTGGGGTGTGGAGGTCACTCAGGTGGCCAGACTTGCTGATCAACACGACTGACATTGCTAATTGCTGAATCAACACAGCTGAACAATCAGATATAAGGCACACAGCAATCCCACAATGGCACCCACTCCATTGCAGATGGATGTAAGGATCCTGTGTGCTTTATACTTTTGTTTAAAGGTAAACAATTTATTTATTGTTAAAAACCTTTTATGTCACACTGATAAATTTTTTCAATATCTTGTATACTTTAAATACTTTATTCATCTAGGCAGGGTTAAATCTAATTGATGGTTTTTATAATATAGATACTGAACTTGTGTATGACCCCGATGATGATGTGGCTTAACACTTCAAATATTTCCTTGTCAAAAGAAGTTTATTGAGTATACAATGTTATAAAGATACATAAAGTAAGTTTACAAGGATCTATAAAGTAAGCTCATTGTTTTACAGTAGGGTTTATATAGGTAAATATCATGAAATTTCAAATATTAAACATTGGGTTCACGTAAACCTAAATTAAAGATATATATCATTTCCTTAGTTACTTTTGTAGGTATTTAAATGATTTATACCTACTATACATATTGTTTACAAGTAGAGTGTATATAGGTCAAATAAATTCTGATAATGAGCTTTAATCGTAAGGTGGAGAAAAGGAAAGAGAAAGAAGAAAAAGGGTTGAAAAATAGGAGGTATGGTCCACAAGGTTGTCCCGCTCGTCAGTTTATTATTCTTTTTAGTTCTCTTTGAAGCCTTAGAATGGGTGTCTCTGTAAGTCATTTAATCTGTTACCATGGCAACAGGACAGAGTCATTGAAGTTTGACAGGAACTGTTGTTTTATCCAAGGATGCCAAAGTTTTTCAAATTTTGGAATTTGATTTTGATCGATGGCTACCATCTTAGCATGGGACATTGTATTATTCATTCTGTGAATTGTTTCTGCTAGTACCAATGTAGGAGATTTCCATGCCTTGGCCACTGTTTGTTTTGCAGCCGTTATTAGTTGGATCATAAGTTTGAATTGAGAGAGTGTTAACCATTCCGGTTTTAGATTAAGTAAAGTTAAATATGGATCTGGTTGTATTATTTTTTTAAATATTTTAGATGCAATCACGAAGACTTCCTTCCAGAAGGTTTGGATTACTGGGCACGTCCACCATATGTGTAAATATGTGCCTATTTCTGGGCATCCTCGAAAACAAAGAGCTGAGGTATTAGGTGAATATTTTGCCACTCTAGCGGGTACAAGGTACCAGCGAGTTAGGACTTTATAATTTGTCTCCAGTGCTAAGATGTTGGGTGAAGATGACTTAGATGTGAGCCATATGTTAGACCAGTCCGTGTCTTCTAAAGTTTGTCCCAGGTCCTCCTCCCACCTCTGAACGTAAGAGGGTCTATTAAGATTTGCTACTCCATATAATTGATTATAAAGTGATGAAATTGTACCTTTAGCAAATGGATCTTTTGTACAGATTGATTCAAAAATGGATAATTGGGATAATGGTGTATCCCCCTTTAGGAATGGTGTATAGAAATTTTTGATTTGGAGATATCTAAATATCTCAGAGTTTGGTAGATCATATTTTTCTCTAAGCGATGGGAATGAAAGGAATGATTTAGATGCTATGAAGTCATTTAGTGTCTGAATGCCTGATGTTGTCCAAGCTTTAAAAGAATTTGGGTAGATCCATGCTGGATAAAAGGCCGGATTTCTGATAAAAGAAAGGAGAGGATTGTGTGGAGATTGTAACTGATATTTGGTTTTTAGTTTATCCCTGAGAGATAAGAAGTGTTTAGTTATGGGATTATGAATTTTAAAGCGGTCTTTAGGATCAAGCCATAATAAATTTGATATTAATAGAGGGTCATTTTCTGAAGCCTCTATAAATACCCATAATGGGATTTCCTGTTTTGCATGGTATTTGGACAGACTGGCCAAATGTGCTGCTCTGTAGTAGTTAGTAAAATTAGGGTATCCCAGGCCTCCTTTATTTTTGGGAAGATGTAGTGTGTGTATAAGTATACGTGGTTTAGAATATAAACAAAGTTGCTCTTTTTTGTACTATTCTCAAAAAATAGGAAGGAATTGGAATAGGGAGGACTCTGAATAGATAAAGCAATTTGGGTAGAATAGTCATTTTGATTGCATTAATCTTCCCTATCCAGGATAAAGGAAGTTGTGACCATTGTTTTATTAGATTTTTGATCTGTCTTAATACAGGAGGATAATTGGTTGAGAATAAGTCAGAATGAGATGCTGTTAAATGAATTCCAAGATATGGGATTGATTTTTCTGCCCATGTGAATGGGAGTGCAGCCCTAGCCGGGATCAATTCCATGTTTGTGAGTGAAATATTAAGCACTAGGCATTTCTTAGGATTAATCATAAGGCCGGATAGGGCTGCAAATCCATCAAGAGCTGGTATTAAGTTAGGACCAGAGACCTGTGGTGATGATAGAAAAAGTAATATATCGTCTGCAAATATATATAATTTGTGTGTAATACCTCCTACTTCAATGCCAGTTATAGTTTGGTTTGTTCTGATGTATTGGGCCATGGGTTCGAGTATAAGGGCAAATAATAAGGGAGATAATGGGCAACCCTGTCGGGTACCTCTTTCGATATTAAAGGCTTTTTAGATTTGTATCCAGCATATTTTATATAGGCTTTGGGTTTATTATATAATGCTTTGATCCATGTTAAAAAGTGGGGTCCAAAACCCCATTTTTGTAATGAATATTGCATATATTGCCAGGATACTGTGTCAAATGCCCTCTTAATATCGAGAAATAGAAAACATAAAGGGATTTTCTGTTTTTTAGCAATATGTGCCAATAACACTGCCCTGCGTATATTATCGCCTGCCTGTCTATTTGGCATGAAGCCTACTTGATCTCTATGTATTAATTTTCCTATAATGCTATTGAGGCGTTTTGCTATTATTTTTGCTAATAATTTAATATCGAGGTTTAACAGAGAGATAAGCCGATAATTCACACAGGAAGTATCATCAGAAAGGGGTTTTGGGATCATACAAACAATTGCCATTAGTGTTTCTTGCCGAAAAGAATGTCCATCTAGAAGTTTGTTAAAAGTTTCAGTGAGAATGGGAGAGAGTATTTCTGAGAATGTTTTATAGTATAAAGCCGAGTAGCCGTCTGGGCCTGGTCTTTTGTTAAGTTTTAGGTCTTTTATGGCGTTAGCAAATTCATCTATAGTTATAGGCTCATCCAAACTGCTTTTTTGATTCTGAGATAACTCAGGTAAGGTTATTTTTGAGAAGAAGGATTCAGCCTCTGTAGGATTAAATTCATTGTTTGTCTTGTATAAAGTTGCGAGATGTGAGTGAAATTTATGGACTATTTTAACTGGATTACAAGTGTAAACATTTTTTGATAATTTCAAACGTATTGGTTTGAAAGATTTGTTAGTTTAATTTAATGCCCGAGCCAAATATGTACCTGGTTTGTTTGTATTCATGTAGAAATTGTGTTTGGAGCGTTTGAGGGATTTATCAACTGACTCAGTGAGAAATAGATCGTATTCCAATCTAGATTTCTCCAGATGAGATTTTGTACTCTGAGATGGATTGTCTTGAAATGATATGTAGGCTGCATTAAAATTTAGTTCTAGTTTTTTTGCTAGATTTTTGCGTTCCCGTTTAAATAATGCCATTTGTCTTTGTATTGTACCACGCAAGACAGGCTTATGAGCTTCCCACAGTGTTATTGGGGAGATGTCTGTTGTATTATTAATTGATATGTATTCCTTTAAAGCTTGTTCAATGGCCATCTGATGTAGTGGGTGTTTGAGCATTATGTCCGGTAAGTACCACGTTGGGTCATGCGCTTTTGGTATGGCTGAGGCTATAGTAGTGTATACTGCATTATGGTCAGACCACGGAATCGGAATTATATCTGATGCAATAATTTCTGGTATCATTCCTATTGTTAGAAAAATATGATCTATTCTGGTGAAGGTTTGATGAGGGTGCGAGAAATAAGTGAATTTCTTTTTCATTGGGTTACTTTCTCTCCACGAATCTACCAGATTGTATTTGGAAAGAAGTTGAGAAAAAGGTAATCTAGAGGTTATTTTGGATGGTGTAAAAGGTGATTTATCTAGAAATGGGAGGAGGACCTGGTTCGAATCCCCACACATTATCACTGTTCCTATTTTGTGTGTATTAATCACTTGTAATATATGTGAGAGGAATGGTGTAGGTTGTTTGTTAGGAGCGTAGTAGGAAATCACCGTGATTGCTGTATCCATTATATAACCCATGAGTATCAGGTATCTACCTTCTGGGTCTTTAATTTCTGATGATAAGGTGAATGGTGTGGATCGGTGAAATGCAATTAGAGTTCCCCTTTGCTTGGTACAGGCAGAAGCCATGTAAATTTGTTGATAAAAAGGAGAAATATATTTTGGAGTAGAATCTTTGGTGAAGTGTGTTTCTTGGAGGCATACTATGTGAGCCTTCTTGTTATGGAAAGTACGGAAGGCTTTGGTCCTTTTTTGAGGGACATTTATTCCCTGAACATTCAGGGAAAGTATATTCAGTGGTGCCATGGCAATAGATCAAATAGTTTTGACTTACTTTTTGTTATGCAGAGCTGACTGCGCAGATCAACCTGTGTGGACTGAAGAGATGAATAGATAGAAAAGAAACCAGTGAATTCTGGAGTAAAGAGTAAACAAAAAACATATGAGATTAGATGATACATTGTATAAATTATTTTTTGCAAGTAATCACAATTTACCCGTGAAAGAGAATAAATATCTCTCTCAGGGGAATAAGTGCCTTCGTCACACTCCCACATAATATGGTTGGGAGAATGAGGAGGGCTAATAGGGGTACACGGATCTTCCGCTTACAGTAGAGAAGTGCTATGTCAAAAGACATCAAAATGATGTTTCATTAATTGGAGTGCAGAATATAGTTTTTGTTGAAATTATTTATTCCGGGGTGGTTGTATATGGTTAGTCTTGCCCTAGGCTAAATAATTCAGTTAGAAAGGTACTGTTAATAACTTTGGTATTGATGAAGATAGTTTAATTATTTGGGGATTTTAACCCTTTTAGAGTAAACAATTACATATTTTATTCATATGTAACTGTTTAGATATGTTAACTCATAAAATTGAGGTTGTATTGCTTCAGATTAGAATAAACAAAAACATAATTCTAGGAACTAGTTAGGTAATAATATATTTGTTTTAAGAAAATAAAGAAAAAGCTTCCATTACTTCTGGATTATTCAACATATTTGTCCTAAAAAGTAATAAATCTATTGTTATTACCTGATAATATATAACTGAACAAGAATTTCCTTATTTCACTTATATATTCTAAGGCTATATGAATCAGAAGTAATAAGAAATATAACTGGAATGTAACATGATCCCACACAGTGTGTGGCTATCAGAATGCAGTTACATTCAGTTATAAATATAGGTTTTTTATAGAGAACCATCTCTTAGTATAATAAATGAAGAGATATCAGGAATTAGGATGTCAGTCCATTGAATCTTCTTGGTCCATGGATGATGTGGCATAACGGCCTCTTTTGTGAGAATGATGATTCCCATTTTGTTCTGAAATTTTCTGGGTGCTGCCTGAAGGTGAAGATGATGCCATTCTTCTGCGTGTGGGAGTGTTGCTGCTTGTGGGTTCTGTCAGATTTAATTTTAAAAGGGTTTGTTGTAGTTCATCTGCTGATCTGCTTCTGTAAATTGTACCTTGGTAGTTAAATCTGACTGAAAAGGGAAGCCCCATTGATACATAATGTTGTGGCGTTGCAGTTCCATTAGTTGGGGTTTCATGGATCGTCTTTTAGTAATAGTAAGTTGGGATAGGTCAGCAAAAATTTGATAATTGTGTCCTTGAAAATTAAGTTCCTTTTTTTCTCTTGCAGCAATTAGTATTTGTTCTTTCGTTCTGTAATAATGAAATTTTGTGATTATATCACGTGGGGGTCCATCTTTCTTTTTGGCTGTGAGGGCTCTGTGTACTCTGTCCAGTTCTAAACGTTCAATAGGGACATCTGGCTTTAGTTCTTGTAATAGAGCAGTAATAGTAGATTGCAGGTCTGTCACAGTTTCAGGTATTCCCCTTATGCGCAAGTTTGAACGTCTGGCTCTATTTTCGTAATCTTCGAGCTTAGTTTGAAGTATTAAATTCTCTTTTTTTAATTGTTCCAATTCTGTTATATTTTCTTGGGTTGTAATTTCAATTTCATCCATTTTTATTTCTAAGGCTGCGGTGCGGTTTCCCAGCTCTCTTATTTCTTTGGTTAGGCTTTTTGTTATTTGGTCTGAGGTTTGTTTTAAAGCCTTATGAAGCATCTTTTCAAATTGTAATAATATTACTGGGGATGCTGAGGAGGCTTGTGGAGAAGTTTGTGAGAGGATTTGTTCTGTATCTGACTCAAATGGAGAGTCTTGCTGTGACATTTTCTGTCTGTGAGAGCGCCCTGATGCTGTATCTTGTGAGATGACTGGAGCTGCTTCAGCTGCAGTGAGTGCCTGTGAGCTCTTTGTGAGGTGATTTTTATTTCTGCCACGGTTTCCTCCCAGTACCATATTTCCTGCCCAAACTTTCACAGTTTGTTCCCTGGGGCAAAAAAGTTCAAATGGATACCTTTTGAGCCTGCAGGCTCCGCTTTGTCCTTCTCTTCTCTCCTCAGCGGTGTGGAGCTCTAACAATGCATGTCTGCTCCGCTAGGCTCCGCCTCCTGCCCCCCCACTTCAAATATTTCAGTCAGGTACTTTGATGACATTTGTTTGCTACACAAAAAACATATATATGTCCCAATAAGGGGTTTTAAAAAATGTAAATAACATATTATTATATAAATACTATCTCTTGCTATCCCTTTGTATTTAGGCTGGACCTCCATTTCTTTGGCCTCAGTACTCCTGCCCATCTTATCCTGGCCGACTCTCAATGTATGTGGGGGAGGAGTGATCTGCCTACTTTGACTGCCTGTCACAGGTTCCTTCTAGAGGTATTTACCTCAATGGGGTGATTAGAATCGATGTATAGAAGCATAATCCTTCCTCTTGTTTTTACTTAGGAATGTTCTTTCTGTGACACCATTTCAGCCTATGTAAGTTTATTACATGAAGAAATCTGTATATTTATGGTCTCAAAAGCATTCCATGTATTTATACTGTATATATATATTTTTTTTTTTGAAATACTACATATTCACAACTGTGAGTCCTTGAAGAACACCCCTGAGGAAAGCATGTAACTGAAATGTGTCGGGTGAAAAACTACATATAACTGTGTGCTGTTACTCTGGTGTCTCCATCACAGATTTGTATACATTCCTATTCTTCTTGGTCCTTAGGGTCCATAACTTTTAATGCCGTAATTTGTATAATAAAACATTCATTTTTCAATATTTTGTGTACATTTTTCAATTTTGTTGTATAGATATTTACGCCTCTAAAGTCCACTTAGGGGTTATCATTTATTCTTGTAAATAGGGCTTCTGAGCATCAGGGTAAGCCAAGACCGGTGTTCCTGTCAATTACTTCTTCAATTGATCAAAGGCTCCTTCACATGCCGAAGTCCAGTTGTCCCCAAAGGGGCTTTTGGGAGACTTCTTTTGCTTCTCAGAGCTGTTCATATCTTCAACAAGTCAATAAGGGGTTTAGCCCCTTTTGAACACCCCTCTACAAATCTGCAGTAATATCTGAAGAAGCCAAGGAAGGACTGTAGCACTGTAATATTCTGAGGCTGTGGCCAGTTCACCAAAGCCTCGACTTTTGCAGGGTCAATGGCCACACCTTTAGCAGAAACTATGTGACCCACATATGTGACTGATGATTAGGGATGAGCCGAACACCCCCCGGTCCGGTTCGCATCAGAACCTGTGAACGGACCGAAAATTTGCGTGAACTTTAGAACCCCATTGAAGTCTATGGGACTTGAACGTTCAAAATCAAAAGAACTAATTTTAAAAGCTAATATTCATGGTATTGTCCTAAAAAGGGTTTGGCGACCCAGGTCCTGCCCCACCCAAATTAAAAAAGGAAAGGCGTGGGGTCCCCAGGCCCTATATACTCTGTACAGCAGTATAGAAGCAGTGCAAACAAGACAGGAACTGTAGGTTTGTTGTTAAGTAGAATCTGTTTGTAATTTTAAACTGGTACATATTTAAAGTGTAGCTCCAGCCAAAAAATCTATTTTTAATCTTTTTGGAAAACATAGGGAAGGGTTATCCCCCCTGTAACATTTGTTTTGCTGTCTGTGCACCTCTTCAGAAGATTTCACCTCACTTTCTGTCCCAATGACAAATGTTTTTTGAAAATTTGGGGTTTTTAATGAAACAAGGATTGTTGATAAAGCATCAGTGGAGAGGAGACACATTTTTTCCCATATTAACTCTTACAGAGAGAATTTCCCTTCCTAGGGGTAGATTTAATCTCACTTCCTGTTGTCTCCTTCCGTTTGCAAGTAGGAGTCATTTGTAAGTTGGATGTTTGAAAGTAGGGTCCTGCCCTATATACTCTGCAGAAATTTGGGCCTTAGGTGTTGGTGTTGCCACAACACTGTAAGCCCTCACAAGGCCCTGCTGTGAAATATTAGATCAAGAATTGTAATTACATGCCCCTGTTGAACAGGGGCAGAAAAATTGGGCCTTTGGTGATGGTGGTGGTGCTGGTGCCACAACACTGTAAGTCCTCACAGTTACTCTTGGTGGGTGCAGAAACGGGCCCTGCTGTGAAATATTAGATCAAGAATTGTAATTACATGTCCCTGTTGAACAGGGGCAGAAAAATTTGGCCTTAGGCACTGGTGCTGGTGCCACAACACTGCAGCCCCTCATGGATACTATAGTTGGAGCGCAGGAAAGAGCCCTGCTGCAAAGTATTGCATTAAAAATTGTAATTAAACGCCCCTGTTAAACAGGGGCTGAAAAATTGGGCCTTAGACACTGGTGCCACAACACTGCAGCCCCTCATGGATACTCTAGTTGGAGCGCAGGAATAAACCCTCCTGCAAAATATAGCATCAAAAATTGTAATTACATGCCTCAGTTAAACAGGGGCTGAAAAATTGGGCCTTAGCCACTGGTGGCAGCGCCCAGAACCAAAAATGTTCTTACAAGCTATCAGCATGATCATTGAGGAGGAAGAGGATAGTCACTCAGCATAACAGGATAGTCACTCAGCATCAGAATAGGCAGTCTTGAAGGGATCTGACATTTCAAAAAAAATTATTTGGTTACATCAGCATCAGGTGCTTGGTAGCTGGTGGTGATCCAAGACTTCATTCATTTTTATGAAGGTCAGTCGATCGACCAAGTCAGTGGACAGGCGCACCCTGTGATCGGTTACAAAGCCTCCAGCAGCACTGAATGTACGTTCCGAAAGAACGCTGGATGCAGGACAGGCCAGTAGCTCAATTGCATACTGTGCAAGCTCTGGCCAGTGATTCATCCTCAAGACCCAGTAACCCAGAGGATTTTTGGTGGGGAAGGTGTCCAAGTCAGATCTTGCCCCTAAGTATTCCTGCACCATGTAAAACAGGTGCTGGCGATGGTTGCTGGAACCGCTCATACCTTGGGGCTGCAGACTAAAAAATTGTCTGAACACATTGGTCAGACGGCCACCTTCTCCACCGTTCCTTCTTTGACTGACCGAAGCCTCAGCAACACGTTGTCCAGGAACAGGAGTTTGTAACCTACCAGTCTCTGGAAACGTGTTGCACAGACCTTTCTGCAAGGCCTCCCGAAGATGTTTCATCCTCTGCTCCCTCTGCAA
This sequence comes from Aquarana catesbeiana, assembly GCF_042186555.1. Classification (NCBI taxonomy): domain Eukaryota; kingdom Metazoa; phylum Chordata; class Amphibia; order Anura; family Ranidae; genus Aquarana; species Aquarana catesbeiana. Next base: position 273,868,155 of record NC_133328.1, on the reverse strand, counting down.
TGGCAAGACACATTAGAGCCACTGCTGAAAATCAAGTAGGAGCTGTGTCTAATGGACAACCTCTGTGGTCATTGATCATTTTTTTATACTGACCTCATAGATCAGTATCTCCACGGAGTTAGTTAGCTGCCCCAGATTGAAGCCACATCTTAGTTATCAGCTTTTGGGCTGCAAACAATACCTCATGCAAAAAGGTGTGTATATAGGTTTACTCACTTCAGCTCCAGAAGGTCCGCAACCTTACCCTTGTAACGTGGATCAAGGAGGGTTGCCAGCCAGTATTGATCCCTCTCCTTGATACCATGAATACGAGGATCCTTCCGCAGGCTTTGCAGGAAAAGGGAGGCCATTCAGCGTAGGTTTGCTGAGGCATTTGGTCTGGAGTCCTCTGGGTCACTAAGGATGACATGATCTGCAGCCACCTCCTCCCAGCCACGTACAAGATCGCTTAAAGACTGCTGCTGATGCTGAGTGCCAAGCTCCACCTCCATGCTGAAACAATCCTCCTCTTCCTCCTCCTCCTCCTTCTCGTCCTCTTCCTGTGTGATCGGCGGGCATGCAGGAACACTGTCTGGATAAAGGGGGCATTGAGAGCTAAGGAAGTCCTCCTCTTCCTGCCTCTGTTCTGCCTCAATTGCCCTGTCCATTATTCCACGCAGCGTATGCTCCAACAGGTGGACAAGGGGGACAGTGTCACTGATGCATGCACTGTCACTGCTCACCATCCTCGTGGCCTCCTCAAATGGTGACAGGACAGTGCATGCATCCCTGATCATGGCCCACTGGCTTGGGGAAAAAAAACAAGCTCCCCTGACCCTGTCCTGGTGCCATAGTCGCACAGGTACTCATTGATGGCCCTCTGCTGCGTGTGCAGCTGCTGCAGCATGGCCAACATTGAGTTCCACCTGGTGGGCATGTCACAGATTAGGCGGTTCTTGGGCAGGTTAAATTCCTTTTGGAGGTCTGCCAGCCGAGCACTGGCATTATATGACCTGCAGAAATGCACACAGACTTTCCTGGCCTGCCTCAGGACATCCTGTAAGCCCAGGTACCTGCCCAAGAACCACTGCACCACCAAGTTAAGAACGTGAGCCAAACAGGGCACATGGGTCATTTGTCCCTGTCGGAGGGCGGAGAGGAGGTTGGTGTCATTGTTGCAAACCACCATTCCTGCCTTAAGTTGGCGTCAACCACCTCTGAACCTGCCCTTGCAGAGCTGATGGAACCTCTGCCCCAGTGTGGCTCCTGTCCCCCAAGCACACCAGCTCAAGCACCGCATGGCATCTTTTGGCCTGCGTAGTTGTGTAGCCCCTTGAACGCCTACGGAGCACCGCTGGTTCTGAGGACAAAGCACAGGAAGAAGCCATGGAGGAAGAAGAAGAGGAGGGGGGTGGAGGAGAGAGGTGTGTCAGAATCACCAGTAGTAGCATTTTGCAGGTGTGGTGGCGGAACAACCTCCAACACTACTGCACTTTGTCCTGCATCCTTCCCAGCTGCCAGCAGAGTCACCCAATGCGCCGTGAAACTTAGGTAACGTCCCTGTCCATGCCTGCTGGACCATGAGTCAGCGGTAATATACACCTTACCGCTGACCGCGCTGTCCAGTGAGGCATGGACATTGCCTTCCACATGCCAGTAGAGAGCCGGAATCGTCTTCCATGAGAAAAAGTGGCATTTGGGTACCTGCCACTGAGGAACCGCACATTCCACAAACTCACAGAAGGGGACAGAGTCTACCAACTGAAAAGGCAGAAGTTGAAGTGCTAGCAATTTTGCCAAGCTAGGATTCAACCGCTGGGCATGTGGATGTCTGGGAGCGAACTTCTTTCGGCAGTGCAGCAGCTGGGGCAGGGAAATTTGCCTGGTACAATCTGACGTCGTTGTACCGATAGCAGTTTGCCCACAAGTACTTGTGTTAGGTACCTGGTAGTTGAGCCCGTCTGGTGGAAGGAGACCTCTCTTAAGCGCTGGTTCAGGAGCCACTGGAGTGGGAACAGTGGTCTCTTGAGCCCAGTGGGTAGGAGTGCCTGATGCGGGTTCTTGCTGTGGTCAACACAGGAGCTGGAGAAGAAGTCCCTCCGGGATGGCTGGGCTGTGGATGCTGACAGGCAGAAGTGGATCCGTAAGCAGACAGGTGGATGATATGGCAGCAGCAGAACCAGGAGCTGGAAGAGCAGGCTGGAAGAAGCGTCACAGGACACAGGCAAAGCAGAGTCAAACAGTCCATATTGGCAGGAGATCAGGCAGGTATATGGCAGAAGGAATGATCACAGAATAGTCAGGCAGGCAGGCAGGTGTTCGGCAACAGGTCACAAGATATAAGCAAGGTCAGGCAGGCCAGATTGGGTTGGAGACAGAAGAATGGTCAGACGTAGCCGGGTCAATAGCAGATAATAACAACAGGCAGGATACAGGAACTCAGGTGCAGAGCTGCAGACGAACAGCACCTGATGGAAGGATCTGACAACCTTTTAAAGGGTCTTTGGCGCCAAACAGCGCTAGCGCGAATGGGCACGCGTGCGCACGCGCAAACGGGTGCGTGCGGGAGTGCGCCGGCGCCTCCCAGTGGGGAATTCAGCTGAACTGCCCTGGAAAAGCCCCTCGTGCACCTGCGCACATGCATGTTAGCCCGACGACCACCGACATGTCCCTGACATTGCCCCCTCCCAACGGGCAGCCTCCAGATGCCCAGATAAGTCTTCTATTCAGGATGAGCAGAGAAATAGGCATGGATCAAACGTTTAGCATGAATATTGCTGTCAGGTTCCCATGAATTATTCTCTGGGCCCTACCCTTTCCATTTAATCAAAAACTGTACCTACCCCAATCTCTTCCTGCAATCGAGGATGGCCTCCACTTCGTATTCCTCGTTTCCGTCCACCAAAACAGGTTCAGGGATCCTGGTGCCCCTATCAGGAAAGGGGTCGGCTAGAGCAGGCTTCAATAGCGACACATGGAATACAGGATGGATTTTAAGTGAGTCAGGTAAACACAGTTCATAAGATACCTCAATAATCTTCCTTTTCACCGGAAAGGGCCCAATAAACTTAGGAGCGAACTTTTTGGAAGGACAAGTCAACTTAATGTTATTGGTAGACAGCCATACCTTATCACCAAGCTGCAGGTTCAGATCTCCTCTTCTTTTTTGATCGAAGATCCTTTTACTGTCTGCTTGTGCCTTGGATACCGCTTCCTGTAACATCTGATTATTGTGACTGAGGAACTGTACTGTGTCCTGGACCGCTGGAACTAAGGAATCTGGAAGAAAATCTGGTAAGAAAGATACATGAAAATCATAATTGGCAAAGAAAGGAGACTGACCGGTGGCAGAGTGGCTAGCATTATTATAAGCAAATTCCGCTAGGGGCAGCAGGGACACCCAATCATCTTGTACAAAAGATGTAAAACACCTAATGTATTGCTCCAGCGTCTGATTTGTCCTGTTTGCCCGTTAGTTTGGGGATGGTATGCTGAGGACAGGGCTAGTTCAATTTTCAAGATCTCACACAGGGCTTTCCAGAAGCATGAAGTAAACTGCATCCCCCTATCAGACACTATATTTGCGGGGACTCCGTGCAGCCTAACGATCTCTTTGATGAACACACAGACGTTTCTACGGCAGAAGGCGTCCCGTTTAAGGGCACAAAATGGGCCATCTTGGACAGACGATCGACGACCACAAAGATCACCGAACATCCTTCAGAACATGGTAGCTCAACTATAAAGTCCATTGCTATCATCCTCCACGGCCTATCTGGTATGGGCAATGGCCTCAACAGTCCCCAGGCTCGGTTCCTGGAAGTCTTATTTTGGATGCAAACAGAACAAGAGTTGACGTACTTCCTGCAAAATTCTTTCAGGTTGGGCCACCAGAACGTGTGTTGCACGAGCTCAAGGGTCTTACGAACCCCAAAATGTCCTGCAAGTGGATGATCATGTAATAAAGTTAGCACCTTGACTCGGACGTTCTCCGGTACAAATATTTGACTTCCTCTCCACAATAACCCATCTCGAGATGTTAAGGAGAATCCCTGGAGACTTGAAGGTTCTGGCAATGCTTCTCTGATCAAGGACAGGAGATCCGTCTGAAGGAGCAAGAAGCTATTAGCCGGCAGAATGGTGTCTGGTACAGAAAGGTCTTTAGGATTGTCAAACATGCGCGATAGCGAGTCTGGTTTTATGTTTTTAGTTCCTGGCCGGTAAGTGATGTGGAAGCAGAAACGAGTAAAGAATAGGACCCACTGGGCTTGTTGGGGTTTCAGTCTCTTAGCAGATCTTAAGTATTCGAGATTCTTGTGATCAGTATATATTAGAACCGGATGAACTGCGCCCTCTAACAGATACCTCCACTCTTCTAATGCTGTCTTGATGGCAAGTAGTTCCCGATCACCCATGTCGTAATTCCGCTCAGCCGGCGAGAGTTTCCTGGAGAAGAATCCCACGGGGTGCATCAGATCCTTGTTGCCCTGCCGTTGAGAGATGATTGCACCCACGGCCACTACGGAAGCATCAACCTCCAGGATAAAGGGTAAAGATGGATCAGGATGACTGAGGATTGGAGCTGAAGTGAAACGCCTTTTTAATTCTTCAAAGGCCTCCTGAGCCTCCGAGCTCCAGTGAAAACAACAGTTCTGCTTGGTTAGCTGCGTGATGGGTGAAATGATGGCAGAAAATCCCTTAATGAATTTCCGATAGAAATTTGCGAATCCAATGAAGCGCTGCACGCCCTTCTTGTCCAGAGGAGCTGGCCAATCTAACACAGCGGACACCTTCTGAGGGTCCATTTTGATGCCGGTTGGGGAGATCACTAGTCCCAAAAACTGAATGTTCTTTTGTTCGAATTCGCACTTCTCCGCTTTAGCGTACAGTCCATGCAAACGAAGACGGCCCAAGACTCTGTGAACATGTTCCCGATGCTGATTAAGAGAACTGGAGAAAATTAAAATGTCGTCCAAGTAGACAATTACAAAGATGTCCAGGAAGTCTCTGAATACATCGTTGACCAGATGCTAGAATGTGGCAGGGGCATTGCAAAGGCTGAAAGGCATGAATAGATATTCATAGTGCCCGAAATGGGTCCGGAAAGCCATCTTCCATTCATCCCCGGCCCGAATGCGGACCAGGTTGTAGGCCCCTCTTAGATCCAACTTGGTGAAGATGATGGCAGACCTCAATTTCTGAAATAATTCAGGTATCAGGGGCAACGGGTAGCGGTTTTTAACCGTGACTTTGTTTAACTCCCGATAGTCCACACATGGACGAAGAGTCTGATCTTTTTTAGAGACAAAAAATATTATGGCCCAGCTGGGGAGGTAGAAGGTCGAATAAAGCCCTTTTCGAGGTTTTAATTAATGTATAGCTTAAGTGCCTCTTGTTCTTTTTCAGATAGTGGAAAGATACGCCAGAAAGGAATCTCGGCCCCAGAGAGCAGCTCAATTGGGCAATCATAAGGATGATGGGGTGGCAGGGAGTCCGCTCCCTTCTTGCTGAATACATCTGCAAATTCCCGGTACACCTCTGGTATAATTTGAAGCAGATCTTGGTCCACATCCATGCAAAGTAAGGTGGCAGCAGGTTTGGAAGGTTCAGGTAAACAATGTCTTTGACAATAGGGTGATAGGAACTTTACTTCACCAGTTGCCCAATTAACGTGGGGGTTATGGGCCTGAAGCCAGGGCATGCCCAAAATGATCGGAAATAGTGGAGAGGAGATGACGTCCAGAGTTAGGATCTCTTTATGCTGAGATAAACAGGTGGCAGACAGAGGAAGGGTTTCTTGAGAGACTTGTCCCGATCTTATATGGGACCCATTGGCCAGAAAAACTGAGAGTTTGTGAGTCTTGTCTTTCAGGGGAAGGCCTTGTTGGGTAGCAAAGGCAGAGTCAATAAAGCAGCTACATGCTCCAGAATCAATAATGGCGTTGACTTGGATTGTTCTTCCCTGGAGCTGTAACGAGAGAGGGAGAGCAAGTTGAGTTGCATTGGCGGTTAAAGCGGATAAACTGGCCAGTGTAGAAGAAACACACTTACGGGTCTTGACCGGAAAGTTGTTCACATAGTGGCCTGCCCCACCACAGTAGAGGCAGAGGTTTAGCTGGCGTCTACGCGCCCGTTCTTCTGGAGGCAGAGTAGAAAACATTAGTCCCAGCTGCATTGGTTCAGGAACATCGGGTGTTGGGGTAGCCGGGTTTGAGCAGGCGGAAGGTAGGTATCGGAAGGCAGGAGCTGGAACTCTTACAGTCATCCACATAGGGCGCGTTTGCTGGGAGGAATGTTCAGACCGGCGTTCACGAAGACATCGGTCAATCTGGATTGTTAAGGCAATAAGTTCTTCAAGGGTATCGGGCATTCCTACCCGGGCAAGCTCATCTTTTAGACTTTCAGATAACCTCATGCGGAATTGATGGCGTAAAGCTGCATTGTTCCATTGTGTGTCCGCGCTCCAGCGTCGGAAGTCCGTGACATAGTCCTCGGCCGGCCTGCGACCTTGCTGGAGCGCGAATAAAGCTGACTCAGCTGTGGCAGTCCGCTGAGGATCCTCGTATAACTGAGCCATGGCTTCGAAGAAAACGGGCAAGGACTGGATCTGTGCAGAGTTAATTTCAAGCAGGCGGTGGGCCCAGGTCTGAGGTTCCCCTTGTAGGAGGGATATAACAAATCCCACTTTGGTAGCCTCTAAAGAAAAAGTCCGTGGCTGTAGGGCGAAATAAAGTTGAAAGGCGCTGCGGAAGGCCAGGAACTTGGTTCGGTCACCAGAAAACCTTTCAGGGATCCTTGGTTCGGGTGGAAGCAAAACCACAGAAGGAGGTGCAGCAGCCTGTACTGGAGCAGCTGCTGAGGCAGGAGACACACCTCCTGGGCCACTGAGGTTCAGGACTTGACCTTCCAGTCTGGTGTAGCTGTCTTGCAAAGTCTTTACGGCCTGGGTGAGTGCCGCTAGATGCGTACAGATCTCCTTAATGGGAGAGGTCTCTCTTGCGGGCTCAGTCATGGCTGTTCGTACTGTTAAGTACCTGGTAGTTGAGCCCGACTGGTGGAAGGAGACCTCTCTTAAGCGCTGGTTCAGGAGCCACTGGAGTGGGAACAGTGGTCTCTTGAGCACAGTGGGTAGGAGTGCCTGATGTGGGTTCTTGCTGTGGTCAACACAGGAGCTGGAGAAAACGTCCCTCCGGGATGGCTGGGCTGCGGATGCTGACAGGCAGAAGCGGATCCGTAAGCAGACAGGTGGATGATATGGCAGCAGCAGAACCAGGAGCTGGAAGAGCAGGCTGGAAGCAGCGTCAAAGGACACAGGCAAAGCAGAGTCAAACAGTCCGTATTGGCAGGAGATCAGGCAGGTATATGGCAGAAGGAATGATCACAGAATAGTCAGGCAGGAAGGTGTTCGGCAACAGGTCACAAGATATAAGCAAGGTCTGGCAGGCCGGGTCGGGTTGGAGACAGAAGAATGGTCAGACGTAGCCAGGTCAATAGCAGATAATAACAACAGTCAGGATACAGGAACTCAGGTGCAGAGCTGCAGACGAACAGCACCTGATGGAAGGATCTGACAACCTTTTAAAGGGTCTTTGGCGCCAAACAGTTTTAGCGCGAACGGGCGCGCACACGGGTGCACGAGCGAACGCGTGAACGGGCACGTGCGGGAGCGCGCCGGCACCCCCCAGTGGGGAATTCAGCTGAACTGCCCTGGAAAAGCCCCTCGTGCACCTGCGCACATGCATGTTAGCCCGACGGCCACCGACATGTCCCTGACAACTTGGCTGTGACACACCTAATTCTACACCTTCATTCCTCTCAGTGCACGTCTCAGAGAGAACTGAAGGTATAATGGGGTTGGAGATCTCAGCTGATGAGGAGCAAGGAGAGGTCCTCTTTGTTCTTTGGTGTGGGTCTTTTAGGTACGCTTGCCAACGAACTGCATGGCAGGTCAACATATGTCTGGTCAAGTATGTGGTGCCCAAACGGGAGATGTTTTGGCCACGCGAGATACGTTTGAGACATATGTTGCAAATAGCAGCGGTGCGATCTGATGCACTCGTCTCAAAAAAGGCCCACACCAAAGAACTTTAAGAATAACGCGCAGAGACAGCAGCGCCCTGCACATGCGGAACTTTGTGGTGTGATACAGTCAGTGTGCTGCCCCTAAGCTGGCCCCTGGAGGGCATCCTGCCTCATTGAAGATGTGCCTCCTCCTCTCTCCTATCAGGCACCCACGTGGAGTCAGTGACCTCATCATCCCCTCCCTCCTCATCACTGGAGCAAACCTGGCAGTATGCTGCAGCAGGGGCAACATGACTGCCAGATTGCTGTCCTTCTTGGGCACCCCCTCTGTCTGGGCTCACGTTACTGCCTTCCTCTAGCTGAGTACCATCATCGGAGCCTTCAAAATGCTGGGCATCCTCCTGGAGCATGTACCCAACACTGTGGTCAAACAATTCGGGGGACTCCTCAGGAGGACATAGTGGGGCTAGGGAAGGAGTGACTGATTCCATTGAGCCGATGGAAGAGGCTGGGTTGGCAACTGCTTTGCCAGACAAAGTACCCTGAGCATGGGTGAGAGAGGATGAGGAGGATGAGGACGGCTTGGTCATCCACTCGACCAAGTCTTCCGCATGTTGCGGCTCAACGCGGCCAGCTGCTGAAAAAAGGCCAAGCATGTCCCATGGCCACGTGCTGATGAGGATGCACCATGTCTACGACCAGCACTGTTGCCTCTAGACACAGAGCCTGCTTTCCCTCTTTTTTTGGCTTGTGACTGTCTGCCTCTCCTGTTTGGCCTTCAAGACAAACTGATGGCCAGCAGTGAGATGTAGCTGCACTAAGCTGATACACTGATACTGCAGCTAGCAAAATCAACTGCCTTCCTGTAGTATTATTAGTATGAGAACACCACCAGTCTTCTAAAGGTAGTTTTAGCTGAACACTGTGCACTACACTAACTTGTAGCTTTAGATGAGAACTGTGCAGAGGTCGCACTACACTTACTTGTAGCTTTAGCTGAGCACTGTGCAGAGGTCGCACTACACTAACTTGTAGCTTTAGCTGAACACTGTGCAGAGGTCGCACTACACTAACGTGTAAATAATGTAGCTGCCTGCGGTAGTGATAGGATCAGAAAAACACCACCAATCTTCTACAGGTAGCTTTAGCTGAAAACTGTGCAGAGGTTGCAAAAAACTAACTCGTAGCTTTAGCTGAACACTGTGCAGAGGTCGCACTACACTAACTTGTAGCTTTAGCTGAACACTGGGCAGAGGTCGCACTACACTAACTTGCAGCTTTAGCTGAGCACTGTGCAGAGGTCGCACTACACTAACTTGTAAATAATGTATCTGCCTGCGGTAGTGATAGGATCAGAAAAACACCACTAATCTTCTACAGGTAGCTTTAGCTGAGCACTGTGCAGAGGTTGCAATAAACTAACTTGTAGCTTTAGCTGAACACTGTGTAGAGGACGCACTACACTAACTTGTAGCTTTAGCTGAACACTGTGCAGAGGTCGCACTACACTAACTTGTAGCTTTAGCTGAACACTGTGCAGAGGTTGCACTACACTAACTTGTAGCTTTAGCTGAACATTGTGCAGAGGACGCACTACACTAACTGTAAATACTGTAGCTGCCTGACTGTTGTACTAATAGGATCAGAAGAACACCAGCAATTTTCTTCAGGTAGCTGTAAATACTGTAACAACACCTGCCTGCCTGTCAGTATATATATATACACACACAACACCTGGGATGCATAACTATACACAATACACTATGAGTGCAGCTGACTGACTGTCCTGCCTAATCTATCTAACTTAAATCAAATGACACTGTCTGTCTCTCTCTCTCTATCTCTCTATCTGAACGCTGGAACACACTACACAGGGCCGCTGTGCAGGCGGCCTTATATAGTGTGGGGCGTGTACTTAACGCCGAGCCATAATCGGCCAAAGCCACCCTGGCTTTGGGCAATTACAGCTCTCTGTACAGACGACGCTTTGATTGGCCAAGCATGCGGGTCATAGTGCATGCTTGGCCAATCATCAGCCAGCAATGCACTGCGATGCCGCAGTGAATTATGGGCCGTGACGCGCCACTCGAATTTGGCGCAAACGGCCCATATCATTCGCAATTCGGCGAACGACCGAACAGACGATGTTTGAGTCGAACATGGGTTCGACTCGAACACGAAGCTCAACCCTACTGATGATCTGCATAACTTGCACTTGTCTGCTGAGAACTTCAGTCCCTCATCTCTCAGACACTGTAACACCCGCATGAGCCTCTCTTCATGTTCTTTTAATGTTGCCCCGAACACACTAATGTCATTGAGATATACAAGACATTCCCTGGGGACTAAGTTACCTAGGACTTTTTCCATCAGTCTCTGGAAAGTTGCAGACGCATCTTTTATGCCCTGTGGCATGCGTGTGAACTGGTAGAAACCCAAGGGACATATGAATGCAGTTTTCTCCTGGTGATTCCACCGGGTCTTGATAGACCCCAGACCACAGGTTTAGTACAGTGAACCACCGATTTCCATTGAGAACTTCCAAAGCTTCCTCTATCCTGGGTAGTGTGTACTGATCGGTATGGTCCTCCGATTAAGGATTTGGTAATCTACACACAGCCAGATGGACACACACTTTTTCCTCACTACTACAATCAGAGAGGCATAAGGGCTTTTACTGTCCACGATAATCCCTTGGCCCTTCATCTGATTTAGGGTATGTCTTAGCTCATCAACATCTTTGGGTGCTATTCTTCGAGGTCTCTCTCGGAAAGGAGTAGCATTGATTAGTCAAAAAGTGTGCTGGGTACTTCTAGCACAGCCCACATCCATGTCACCCATGGAGAACATGTCTGGTAAATCCGACAATTGCTTTGTCAGCTTCTGGCTCCAAGCCTCAGGTAGGGTTGGATCACTCAAATCAAATTTGAGGTTAGGAGCTGCATTCCTGACCTGAACTCTTCACACTTCAGTATAGGGATTTACACCAAGCACTGGGTAACAGTGGGCAACCTCTTGATGAGGATCAATTACAATGGAAAGAGGAGAACAGATTCTCACAGTTACAATCATAGACAGTGCCACTCTAGTTCTCCAATCCTTTCTCTCAGGGATCAGCAGCCACCCTCCTTGATCAATCATTTCTTCGGGAGTTTCCATCAGGACATAACTCCCATCTCCAAGCAGTTCTGGGGCAATACTAGAGGCTACCCTTAGCATTCTCTCTCCCCCTGATGGAATTTCCACTGGGTGTTCGACAGTGTGATATACCACTCCATGTCGGTGGCCAATGGAAAGGGCCTCACAGAACTTTTATATCAGATGGTAGGTTATAGCCCAATTTCCTTCAAGAAATTTCTGGAATTTTCTGGAGATGTACTGCTCTGCAATTAGTGCCTAGTATTATTGGGGCTGCGTGGGCATCACCTGTTTTAGGGCAGACCAGAGCTGTGATCACCATAGGGGGAATACCCTTGTCCTCTAACTCAGGTATAGTCACAATCACTTGTAAACTTCCATCAACAGAATAAGAATCAGAGTTTAGCCCCCATAACTCCATCTGTCCAGTAGATTGAAGAGGTATACTGCTTACATACTTCTGGTAGAATGAACAATAGATAAGAGTAACTTGGGACCCGGTGTCAAAGCTTGAGTGGCATGTCCATTGCCAGTAACTTTAACAAGGGAATATGTCTTCTTGCTTTTGTACAGGGAACGCCACACTTTGCACTGTTCACCCAATGCCCTCCTGACATATTCTAGCTGAATGACCCGTCTGACCACACCTAAAACACTTTTGGGGGTCCTTCTCCCTTGGTGATACAGCTGGTCGTTTACTTGAAAGCTGGGCCTGGTAAGGCTCAGGTTTCTCTCTTTGGGTCCGATCAGAGGAGTAATCCACTTTTGAGACAACTTTTATTATCTTAGGAGTACTAAATTGAATGTCAGCTTTTTGTTTCTTTACTATTTCCATTAACTCATGGATGAGAAGTACTTTGTCAGATAATATCATTTTAAGGAGCTGTGCGAGAGGGTGGTGAGATAACAAACCTCTAACTAATTGACTGGTCCCCATAGAATCTACTTCAAAAGTGAATATAGTGCGGTGATATACTAAACGGGACAAGAGCAACTGTAATTGGCTAATAAAAGTTAAAACACTTTCCCCTTTCTTCTGCCGAGCCATGTGGTAATCAGCAACCATCTGCTCAAGATCAAGGTATGGCTCAAAGTGATCAGACAGTACCTGTATGCAGTCTGTTGCACTTGCTCCTTCGTGTGTGTCTCGGTACAGGCAAATTATTTCAGCAGCTGGGGAGCGTGGGCTTTTGGTGAGACGCTGCTTCTTAGCTTCCTCTAAACAAAAGACCACTCCCCCAGACATTGCAGGGTGTGCTCAATCCATGCCTCAAATCCCTCTTCTCCTTGTGGTACAGGAACATTACCAGCGAATGATTTTAACTTTTTATAGTGTGTGGACTGTAACCCCTGTACCAGCATTTATTTCAGCTTAGTTAAATTATACATTGCATCGTCACTAGAGGTTCACTATCACTAATCAAACTGGGAGGATAACTAGTGGACATTGGTTCTTTCTTTACCTGACCCTGCAAGGGGGTAGCAGGTAAATATCTCCATTTAGGAGCAACTGCAGGGTACCCCTCTGAATTTGGTTTCTCCTCCATATTGTTAGTACCACTTCAATCTCAGCAGTGCCTTCAAAAGTAGCCCTGTTATAGCGGGGGTCATATAAAGTTGCCCTCTCCACACAGGCTATGGCGCTAACCTGCAGGTAACCAAATGAGCCAGAGCCATCCGCTAAAGGAAGAGTTGACTATGAATATATAATTGCCAGTGCCAGGCACATGGGTGGCACGAAGCAGGAAGGAAGTAGCTGCTAAGAGCTCCGTGAGTGACGGAGAATAACGATGCTTTCCTGGGGCTATTTAGGCACCTTTCTTCCCCGATTTTTCTTCACACCCCTGGCGGAACAATCAGCGTATGCCAGGACCTAAAAATCGCCACAATAAACTGGCTCAAAGGTCCCTAACAACCTACCTGCTTTGGGTGAGGGAGCATAGCAAGATGACGCCCGGCCGGAAAAGACACAGACACGCTACCTGGCTTCAGACTCTTCACCAGCACACTCCATGGGAGAATGTGAGTACTCACTGCATCTCACTAAAGCTGATCTCGATGAGAGCCTCACCACAATGTATGAGAAGATTGCTCAGAAATTTCAGTCAGAGCTGCACAAATCCAACAGCACTCTGTCCTTGGAGATTGCAACTCTGGGTAACAGGACTGATTTATTAGTAAACCAAACACTATTAGCTTAACCTGGCTTATTCAGATCTTAGGAAGGATCATGAATCTCTCTCTGAGACTGTGTTGCAACTCCAAGCCCACTTGTAGGACCTGGACAACAGGAGCAGATGCAGTAATCTCAGGGTGCGAGGGATCCCAGAGACTGTAATTGATCTACTTCCAGCTGTACAAAAACTGTTCCAGGCTCTCCTCCATGACTCCCCTCTCTCTGCCTTCACCTGCAATAGGATCCATAGAGATCTATGACCTAAACTTCCTCCTGAAAAACCCCTGAGGGATATTGTACTCTGTCTCAAAGATTTCTTGATCAAGGAGGAAACTCTCAGGGCCTTACAAAATACCCCTAATCATTTGGAGAGCATCTCTATCCAAATACACCCAGATATCTCTCCCACCACCCTGGATAAATGCAGAAAGATGAAGGAAGTCACCTCTGTTCTCCAATCTGCTAATATCCGCTATCGCTGGGGGTTCCCTTTCAAGCTGCAGGTCCTCCAGATAGCTGAACACTCTCGACATTAACACATGGATTCTCTCCGTACTGAGCAGAAGTACTGTCACGTCCATTTGACTGTCCCCCTACTCTAATTTGGTTTGTACCTGTTGGTCTTACATCTGTTCACGAGTTCCTGGTTCGGTGGGCCCCCTCAGGTACTTGGACTACTCTGTTCATTGTTCACTTAACTGACAATTCCACAGTATTAGAGTAATGGACCCCATGGTCCGAGTCAAAAATGTTCTTTTGGTCAGGGTGAGTACTATTCCTCTGACCCCTCCTGACTGTTTTTTGCCATTTTTTTGGCCTGTTTTTCTTGTTCACTGACTTTTCGTTTTTTCTTTTTTTTTTTTTTTCAATCATTTTGGTTTTGCATCACAAATGTATTGCTTATCTAGCTATTATACCAACAGCGTTTACTAGATGGCGCTGTTCTTCTTTTCAAGTCTCTTGCTCCCAATATGATTGTTTTCATTGGTACTGTATTATAAGATGTTCTGTAAGCACACCCCTCGACTTGGATTCTTTCCTGACCCCCTGCTGCCCTATCCAATTCACAATGGACCTCAATCTAATTTCCCATAATCTGAAAGGATTTAACTCTCCTCATAAGCAGAAAAAGGCCTTTAGGTCATACAAATCTTTAGATGCAGATATTCTCCTACTACAGAAGACACATTTCTCCACCCACAACCACCTATCATTTTTGGACAAATTCTTTAAACAGTGTTATTTCACCACCTTAGAATCCAAGTCAAAAACTCTATCATGTTTGATACTCATCGGATCTACAACGATCCAGACGGTCGATTTATCATAGTAAAGGCTCTATTCAAGGTAAAATAATAACCCTGGCCTCAGTATATGCCCCCCATGGGTCCCCAGCCTCCTTTTTCAAAAATTTTTTAAAACCATATTTTGACCGGTAAACCATTCCCGGAGGACACGCTGCTGGCAAATATTTCCCTGATTTCATCATAGTCAAAGGCTCTATTCAAGGTAAAATGATAACCCTGGCCTCAGTTTATGCCCCCAATGGGTCCCAAGCCTCCTTTTTCAAAAAATGTTTCCAAAAGCTAGAGAAACTTCACTCTCCCCACCTCATAATAGGAGGCAACTTCGACTTAGTGGCCCATTCTAGAATGGGCAGAAGCCACATAGGAACCCCCAATAATGCCTTCCCAAAGTCCCTTCAATACTCACTCAGGTCTCACCAATTAATAGATATCTGGAGGACGCACAACATGGGCTCTCGAGGATATACTTTCTACTCCCACCCGAATGACAGTTATTCTCACCTTGATTACATTTTCTGCTCCCCTATTTTAGTTGCAAATTCCACCTCAGTGAACATACACATATGTCCTTGGTCTGACTATCATATAGTATGCTGTAACCTCTCCTATATAGGTCTTCCCAATGCCACTAGGGCCTGGTGCCTTAATGACTCCTTACTCGCTGACCTCGCCATAGTAAGCCAATTACCTGAATGCCTGACTGAATACTTTAGTCATAATGACACTGAAGGGATTTCCCCTACATCTCTATGGGGAGCCCATAAAGCTGTGATGAGAGGGCATCTTATAGAAATTGCCACCAATAGAAAACACCAAAAATTTAAAGAAATGCGCACACTCACTTTAGATCTTGAAAGAATATACCACATACATACCCAAATCCCATCCCAGGATTTACTGCTCCAAATTAACAATAAGAGAAGCGCCCTAGACACCCCGCTCTCAGAACAAACTGAAAAATCCCTCCGCTGGTCTAAGGCCCATTTTCTCCTGCATAGCAATTCGGCCTCAGCTATGTTTGCAAGAAAGTTGAAATACGCTACCCAGCCAACACACTCATATAAATTACGAGATGGTAATGGTAACTTCACTACTCACCCTAAAGAAGTTGTAAAGATATTCTCCTCCTACTACCAAAAACCCCTTTCAAGTCCTTCATCCCCGCCTTGTCCCTCCTCTCAGGCCTGGCTAGATGCCCTCTCACTACCAAAGCTCACGACGAGCAGTTGCAGACTCTTAACACTCCTTGTACAGAAGAGGAAATTGCCTCTATTATCTCCTTCCTAAAATCATTCAAAACCCCCAGCCTGGACAGGTTCACCGCATCTTATTATAAAAAATTTGCCAGAACCTTAATCCCCAAAATGACTAAACTTTAAAACCATATTTTGACCGGTGAACCATTCCCGGAGGACATGCTGCTGGCAAATATTTCCCTGATTCCAAAACCGGTTAAAGATCACACCCTTCCCCAGAACTTTCGTCCCATTTTAGTCATTAATAACGACTTAAAGATTTTTGGTCGTATATTGGCGGACCGTTTAGCATCGGTTATCACAACATTGATCTCCCCTGATCAGACGGGCTTCATACCATCTAGACATCACCGATAATATACGATTAGCAGCCAATGTAATTCAGGATGCGGAAATCTACTCCCGTAATGTACTACTCTTAAGCCTAGGCATTAATAAAGTCTTTGACAGTGTCCTCTGGCCCTATTTGGACACCATTTTGTCCAAGTTTGGCTTCAGTGCTGAATTTATTAAAGGCATTAAGGCCCTTTATCATCGCCCCTAGACCCACATTAAAATCCCAGGGTGCAACTCTGAGTACTTTGCTCTGGGCCGGGGAGCTAGGCAGGTTTGCCCCCTTTCCCCTTTTGTTTGCTTTGGCAATCGAACCACTAGCCCGCTCCATTTCCTCCAACCCTAATATTAAAGAATATGTTAAAAGTAACCAAGAATTCAAACCAAGCTTATACGCGGATGATGTCCTTCTGTTTATATCTGCCCCCCTAATCTCCCTCCCCAACCTTCTTCCTTCCTTACCTTTTATCATTTTACTGGCCTAGGAGTGAATCCATTTAAATGCATAGCCTTACCCATTAATATCCCTCAACACTTACTAATTACCCTTAAAGATAAGTTTAAATTTTCCTGGAGCTCTGATATGCTACAATACTTAGGGATACAACTTGCCCCCTTACTTAAATTGATGTACACACAAAATTATCCACAAGCCTTTTCCTCCATTAGACGCCTACTTACCGAATGGTCCTCATATTATATATCATTTTTAGGCTGAATCCAAGTCAAGTGATAAAAATGTCAATCCTTCCTAAGCTATTATTTTACTTCAGATCGATACTAGACATGTGCATTAGTTTTCGTCTGAATGCATTTTCGTCCGAATTTAAAGAATTTCAGGTATTTTCGTTATCGTTTTAACAAACGATAACAAAAGCGCAGATTCCGAAAAATGAAAGATCCGACATAAACAAATGCTTTGTTTTCGTTTTCATTGCGACAACGGTTCGATATAGATAGGAGATTCGACATGACGCTAACAATAACAATTTGTGTCTATCGAACCTGTGGTCAAATGTGCCTAACCTTAACTTTATAGTCTATCCACCATAGTAGTCCAAGATTATTCGAAAAGATTTGACATCGAGAGAAAAGATTCGACATAGAGAGAGAAGATTCGACATAGAGAGAAAAGATTCGACGTAGAGAGAAAAATTAAGCAAAATAAAAATAATGATGATGATGGTTTTCGGCCAATTGTAACCAAAGAGGAGGGGCAGTAAAATAGCTAGAACCGCATGTACAGCCAACTTAGTTTCACTTACAATTTGCTAGCAGAGAGAGACAGACAAGCTGATTCATTTCAGAAGAGTCAATCTTAGCTGGTCCATTTGAATTCATTGTCACTTTGTCAGAGAACCTGAACTATTTCATTTGAGCATAAGCTAAGCACAGCAGCAGAACAGTAGTGAAGCAAGCTACATCTGTGTTGTGAACTTGATAGATAGACTAGTAATACTAGTGTTGCTGCTAGTGTTGTGATAGCCTCAGAGGCTGCCCGTGTTGTGGTGGGGGGTGATTTATAGATTGAGATTCTATATACCCTATCTCCACTCCAGTCCATTTTCTGACTTGCAGTTGCTGTAAAGTTCAGAAATGTACCGTTCTAATGTAAAAGTGAAGGCTGGTAGAGGTAGTGGTCGTGGTTGCGGTCACGGTGGACGCCTTGCTAAAAAAAGTGGCAAGGTCTCTGCTACTAGTGCCTCTGATACTTCTGCCGCCACCAACATGCCGTCCACAGCAGTGGGTGTCACCGCCAGTGCCACCAGCAAAGCTAGTTCCACCACCCCCAGTTCTTCTAATATTACTTTTCCTGCCAGACTACCAACATCTGCTGCCACTTCTACTGCCAGTGCAGTGCCTCGTTCCACTTCTACAGGTGTCATGGCTGCATATTTTTATGGAATAGGCAAGAAACCTAGTAAAGTGGAGTTGCCTTTACAGTCACCACCAATCACACTACCAGTGCCACTGCCCAGCTCCCCAAAGGAGCAATTGAGGGAGACAGCAGCAGAGACAGAGTATGAGACTTTTTCTTCATTGGCCCAAGAAGATGATTTAGAATGTGATGCTCCTCTTTCCCCAGACACTGCGGATGTTTTATACAATCTTAGCCCATAGGACTTACAGCTTGACCTGGAGAAAGTGCAAGAGGGATATTCTCTGAGGGGTAGGACAGGTAGCAGTCCACTTTTTTCATCTGCTGCTAACTCCCCTTCTCCCTCTGTTATTATGGAAGAATCCTGTGATGATATCACTGACCTCCCAGTCCCCAGCACCTCTGCCATTAGCAGCACTAGTTCTATTTCACCAAGTGTAACTGTAGTGGCAACAGCTTCCACCACTGGCGTGCTACCTGCTGCAGCTATATCAGCCGAAATAGATATCAACAGGGTCAAGGGGCTGCATCCCGCCGCAGCAACGTTTGGAAATACTTTCAAGCATTGGAAGGCAGGTTCTTTGCCAAGTGTAAATTGTGTGGGAAGCAAGTAAGTAGGGGTAAAAAGTTAGGTCATTTAACCAATGCTGGTATGAACCTACACCTTAAAAATTACCACCACTCTACTTTACTGTGGGCAGAGGCAGAAAAAGAAGATGGTAGCGCAGGAAGCAGCATAACAGACTCTGACTGTACTGGTGGTACCTCCTCAAGCACACCACTTACTCAGAGCACAGGAGGCAATAGAGAGGGTTCAATTAATACAACCCGTCCATGTGCAGTAGTTCCACTGCAGAGTCAGACCCAATCAGGCTCCTCATCCTTCCAAGGACATCATCAGCCTACCCTCGATAGTTTTGTTGGCTTTAGTTCCAAGGGCATGTCAAAACAGCAGGCCAACAAGATCACCCGCCTCATTGGCCAATTCATTGCTGTTGGAGGAGCCTCTTTTGAAGGGGAGCCATTTAAACAGCTCATGCATGCCCTTGCTCCACGATACATTGTTCCTGCATGAACAACTTTCAGCAGAAAGATTATTCCAGCACTATACCACTCGTGCGTTGGATTATTGAAGGAAAAAATGGCCAAAGCCGAGGGTCAGACAATTCATTTGACAACTGATTTGTGGACAGCTCCCAGCGGTCAACACGCTTTCCTGTCTTTGACTGCACACTGGTGGCAGGCCACTGTGCATGTTGGTGGTGGCACTGGTGTAAGAATTCAAACTCCATCAGGAAGCAGGTCTGCAGCGCAAGACCAGCAGGGTTTTCAAGCTTTCCTGCTCCACACAGAAGTCCGTGATGACCAACACAGCTCTGCCAACATATTGCGGGCAATTAGATCAATGTTGGCCAATTGGTTTGGAGAGCGGGCAGTCATCAATGTCTCTGTTGGGTTCATTGTGACAGACGGAGGTTCAAACATAGTTAAAGCTCTCCAAGATGGATCTTTTGTCGGTGTGCGCCGTTCTGCACACATACTGCATTTAGTGGTCAAGGGTGCAATCCCAGTGGAGAAAAAAAACAAGATTGCTCAAATCTTGGATCTTTGCAGAAAGATTGCAGGGCATTTCCACCTCAGTGTAGGGGCTAGTCAACTCTTGAGGGAGGAGCAAGAAGAATCAGGGCTCCCCATACATTGCCTGAAACAAGATGTCAGCACCCGGTGGAACTATACCCTGGAAATGCTGGAACGCATTTTGGAGCAAAAGACAGCCATCCACAATCTATCATCCCGCCACAGCATCGGGATTGATTCCACACTGGGACGCGATGACTCGTGTATAATTGGGCAGCTCGTTTATGTCTTAAAACCCTTTCGGAATGTGAAGAGCAATGCCAGCCTAGGACAGGTCATACCCTTGTTTACCTATCTCATAGATAAGATGGGATAGTTCCTAGAAAACAGTGAGCCTGTTTGTGGCAGCCCACTTCATGCCGATGTAGCGTCTTTCATCAGAAAGCTACAAGCTAACTTAAAAGATCGGCTAAATGACCGTGTCCGCAAAAGCCCTGAACTCATGCTGGCTTCCCTGTGTGATCCCAGGATCAAAGGTAAACTGGCACTCAGAGGTAACAGCCTCTCCTACTGGAAAGAAAAATTGATTGAAAGGGTCCGGAATTTGCAGCAACAGAGATGTACGATGGATGAGGCCGGTTTGGAAGATTCACCTGCCATGTCTGCTATTCCAAGGCCTGGCACCATCACTCAAAAACAACACAGTGGAGCATGTGCATGTTGGGTAGAGGCACTTGACAATCTGGTGGATGCAGGTCAAGCAGCAGGTAATCGAGAGGAGAGCAGTGCCTCTGAAATGGTCAGGGCCTACCTATATGAAGCACCTTTGCTTCCTACAGAGGACCCTTTGACCTATTGGGATGGTAAGAAAAGTTTGTGGCCTGGTCTTTGCCTGGTTGCCCAGCAACTTCTATCCTGTCCTCCAACCACTGTGCAAAGTGAGAGAGTTTTCTCTATTACTGGGAATATCCTTAATCCACACCGTTCACAACTAACACCCCATTTGATGGAACAAATAACTTTCCTCAAATTTAACCTCCCCAAGCTGGGTTACCCTACCCCTAACTTGTGAGACCTGAATCATTGTTACCATGTGAAGATAGATGGGAATAGAGTGACTTGAGTGTGCGTGATTGCATGAATGAATGTTATGTGAATGGACAGTGAAGATAGATGGGACTCAGAGGAACCATCCAAATGTTGAGGAAAATCATTGTTTTTATTTTCTTCTTACCACTTGACACCAAAGCAGTTGTCTACTTGACTTTGGTATGACCCCAAGATTTAAATAGAATTATATTGTTTTAAGCAATCCAAATTTTTCCCTTTATTCCTTCCATCACCCTTTTTTGTAATGAACGTTGTGTAGAGTGACTAGAGTGTGCGTGATTGCATGAATGAATGTTGTGTGAATGGACAGTAGCAAGGGTTGAACCCTTGACGTGGTGCTACTGCTTACATGTTGCTGTCTTTGTAAATACAAATAGCAACATGTGCTAATTTATCCATTTTTGTTTGATGGTCTGGAAATAAGAGACAATGATTAAAGATGACCTCAACAGCATGACAGTTCCTCTTGATGGAGAGACTGTCAACTCAAGGATTAGGGATGAGCTTCGAGTTCGAGTCGAACTCATGTTCGACTCGAACATTGGCTGTTCGCAAGTTCGCCGAACAGCGAACAATTTGGGGTGTTCGTGGCAAATTCGAATGCCGCGGAACACCCTTTAAAAGTCTATGGGAGAAATCAAAAGTGCTTCCTTCAGCTCTGGTCTAGTCTGGTATGGATTTTAAGGGGAACCCCGCGCCAAAAAAAAAAAAAAAAAACGGCGTGGGGTCCCCCCAAAAATCCATACCAGACCCTTATTCGAGCACGCAACTTGGCAGGCTGCAGGAAAAGAGGGGGGGACGAGAGTGCGGCCCCCCCCTCCTGAACCATACCAGGCCACATGCCCTCAACATTGGGAGGGTGCTTTGGGGTAGCCCCCCAAAACACCTTGTCCCCATGTTGATGAGGACAAGGGCCTCATCCCCACAACCCTGGCCGGTGGTTGTGGGGGTCTGCGGGCGGGGGGCTTATCGGAATCTGGAAGCACCCTTTAACAAGGGGACCCCCAGATCCCGCCCCCCCCTGTGTGAAATGGTAAGGGGGTACTTACCCCTACCATTTCACTAAAAAACTGTCAAAAATTTTAAAAATGACAAGAGACAGTTTTTGACAATTCCTTTATTTAAATGCTTCTTCTTTCTTCTATCTTCCTTCATCTTCTGGTTCTTCCGGTTCTTCTGGTTCTTCTGGTTCTTCCTCCGGCGTTCTCGTCCAGCATCTCCTCCGCGGCGTCTTCTATCTTCTTCTCCTCGGGCCGCTCCGCACCCATGGCATTGGGGGGAGGCTCCCGCTCTTCTCTTCTTCTTTTCTTCTCTTCTTCTCTTCTTCATTTTCTTCTCCGGGCCGCTCCGCACCCATGCTGGCATGGAGGGAGTCTCCCGCTGTGTGAGGGCGCTCCTCGTCTGACAGTTCTTAAATAACGGGGGGCGGGGCCACCCGGTGACCCCACCCCCCTCTGACGCACGGGACATGACAGGACTTTCCTGTGGCATTCCCCGTGATGTCACAGGGAAGTTCCGTCAAGTCACCGTGCGTCAGAGGGGGCGGGGTCACCGGGTGGCCCTGCCCCCGTTATTTAAGAACTGTCAGACGAGGAGCACCGTCACACAGCGGGAGCCTCCCTCCATGCCAGCATGGGTGCGGAGCGACCCGGAGAAGAAAATGAAGAAGAGAAGAAGAGAAGAAGAGAAGAAAAGAAGAAGAGAAGAGCGGGAGCCTCCCCCCAATGCCATGGGTGCGGAGCGGCCCGAGGAGAAGAAGATAGAAGACACCGTGGAGGAGATGCTGGACGAGAACGCCGGAGGAAGAACCAGAAGAGCCAGAAGAACCAGAAGAACCAGAAGATGAAGGAAGATAGAAGAAAGAAAAAGCATTTAAATAAAGGAATTGTCAAAAACTGTCTCTTGTCATTTTTTAAATTTTTGACAGTTTTTTAGTGAAATGGTAGGGGTAAGTACCCCCTTACCATTTCACACAGGGGGGGGCGGGATCTGGGGGTCCCCTTGTTAAAGGGTGCTTCCAGATTCCGATAAGCCCCCCGCCCGCAGACCCCCACAACCTCCGGCCAGGGTTGTGGGGATGAGGCCCTTGTCCTCATCAACATGGGGACAAGGTGTTTTGGGGGGCTACCCCAAAGCACCCTCCCAATGTTGAGGGCATGTGGCCTGGTACGGTTCAGGAGGGGGGGCGCACTCTCGTCCCCCCCTCTTTTCCTGCGGCCTGCCAGGTTGCGTGCTCGGATAAGGGTCTGGTATGGATTTTTGGGGGGACCCCACGCCGTTTTTTTTTTTTTTTTTTGGCGCGGGGTTCCCCTTAAAATCCATACCAGACCTGAAGGGTCTGGTATGGAATTTAGGGGGAACCCCACGTCATTTTTTTTTTTTTAATTTGGCCGGGGTTCCCCTTAATATCCATACCAGACCTGAAGGGCCTGGTATGGAATTTAGGGGGACTCCCACGTCATTTTTTTTTTAAATTTTGGTTCGGGGTTCCCCTTTGGGGAATTCCCATGCCGTTTTTATCAATGAACTTCTATGTGTATTGTCGGCAATGCAATAGCCGCGGGTAGTTTTAAATGAGTTTTTTCCTTCAAAATGTAATTTTGCTGTCAGACTGTTCTAAACACAGGAAACATGCGCCCCTTTACAGGCATACTATAGACACCCCCCAGGTATGAAATTTAAAGGGATATTACACTTTTATTGTTTGACTTTAAGCATTATTAAAATCACTGCTCCTGAAAAAACGGCCGTTTTTAAAACTTTTTTTTGCATTGATCCATGTCCCCTGGGGCAGGACCCGGGTCCCCAAACACTTTTTATGACAATAACTTGCATATTAGCCTTTAAAATTAGCACTTTTGATTATTCATGTTCGTGTCCCATAGACTTTAACGGTGTTCGCGTGTTCGAACAAACTTTTTTCCTGTTCGCATGTTCTGGTGCGAACCGAACAGGGGGGTGTTCGGCTCATCCCTATCAAGGATCAGAATATGCTACCAACACAACATAGTACAAAGAAACATACAGTTGGAAACGTGATTCTATGCAAGATAGATTAGTTGGTCACTGTTGAGCTGCATCCAGATGCCCAAGACCCCTCCCATTTACCATCTCTGATCCTGGGGACACCAGGGCCCTCTCTGATCCTCCGCCTGTTTCATGACCATCTGCAATTGTCCAAAGTCACCAGTGTGAGTGAGTAATCTACCCTGCTGCCATGTTACTCAAGCCCTGGAAATGATGACTGCCTGTCAGGTCACCTTGAGGCTAGGTGACAGATGCACTCTGTAGGAATCGGAAGTGCACCGCTAGGTAGTGGACCCTAGGACTGACTGCTGTGGGTTGAACCCTGGGAGGTTCAGGAAGCAGGTCTACTGGATCACTAACACAGATCCCACTGGGAGCTAGAGCATAGATTCCCCAGGGTGCGGAGTCTAAGAGCCAGCAGGTGTTCACCAGAGCCTCTAGTGGTGAGGATGGACTGCGCTGCAGTCTGGCTCCAGGTCGTGGCCCCCAGGGTCTCACAGCTCATGCTCACGGTGGACTACAGGAGAAGAGGAAAGAGGCAGCAGGCTGGAACAACAAGCAAGGGATAAGCCAAGGTCAGGGCCACAAGCAGACAAGGACAACAGAGTACACGCCAAGGTTCAGGGTCACAGGCAAACAGGGATGGTCAGGGACACGCCAAAGGTCAGGGTCACGAGCAGACAGGAATAGTAGAGAATAGGCCAAAGTCGGTTAACTGGAATCAGACGTAGGAAACACAGCCAGTACACACGAAAGCTAACACACAATGGTTGATCAGCACTGCTGGCTTGCAGTGCACAGGTTAATATAGGGTTCCCTGATAGGAGCTGGGGTGGAGCCATGCTAGAGGAGAGCTTACAAAAGCAGTCAGGTGAGGGTCAGCTGGTCTCTAGAGATGAACACATGGAGACAGGTATGCTGACAGACAAACTCTATTGCATAACCATGACACTGCCCTTTGAACTGTTACCCCTTGTGAGTGCGTTAGCCTGTGAACCTCTGTCCGGTTAACTGTTGCCCTCATGATTGCAAGCCTGCAACCTATGTCCTGTGAACTGTTGAGGACTGTATAGTAACCCCTGCTGTAACTATCTGCTGTGTATTCTGGTGGAGGGAAAGCTGAACGGCGTGACTGGACACAATACATGGGATTACCCTTTGCACATTGAAATAGTGTAGAGAGAAATCTCATTAATTTTCTAAGTTCAGCCTGATGGTTAAATGTAGAAAAACTACAATTATAAGGCCTCTAGAAGTGCATTCTCCCCCAACCTGGTGACCAGTCGCTATAGGGACATATTAATCCCAGCCAACTGGTCACCAAGGTACTGCGTGGCCTCCAGGTGTCTCCTGAGGCTACGCTGGTACCTCTCCAGAGCCACATAGTGACGGAGCTGCCGGCGATTGTGGAGGGCCAAGGATCGACACAGCCTCCGGGTTACTGCAAATTGTCTCTCTTGGACCTCCACAATGCGCCGTAGATAATCCGTCACATGTGGCTCTGGAGGATGTGTGCTTGTTCTGGAGAGGGTGAAGGATGCACTGGGGAGGAGGCAGCAACAACAATGGGTGTGTCACTGTCCAAGTGGGGGGATGTTGAAGGATAGAGGACTGTAGAAACCACTGGGGACTCGGAAGGACAGTCAGTCCAACCAGATGCGGGCGGGTCCAGGCCTTCGTCCACAAGGTGCAGTTGCAGGATGAAGACTTCACCTGTGAAGAAAAGAAAATACATTAGATAGATAGATAATACAATACACATGGCTTCTTCACCCTAACATTATATAAAGGCAAAGATCTCCCAGCCCTTGTAGACAATCCTGTAACATCTTGAGATGTTTTCACTTCCATACCAGTTTTCCATTTTTGATATTATTTAGTGAGATGCACCTAATCAATTTGTGTGTAGGAGATAGTGGTGTCTGTGTCAATTCGCTGTGTCATACCAAGTTTGCAGAGCTGTGTAGGAAGGTGTAGTACTACTTTACTGTACTCTGAACGGGGCGGAGCTGAGTGTCCTCCCCGGCCAGAGTACAAAGGGATTCCCCTCTACACATCGAGCAGTGTAAAGGGGAATCTCCCAAAGATTTTATCCGCTTGGTCGCACGGGCGGCTGGAGAAAATCTTAAGGTGTAATGGACGCCTAAGTGCTACTGCTAACTAATCTACCTCATCCAGACTGACTGACTTTGGCAAATATGGAAGATCACTTGCACTTGCAGAAAAACATATCAGCTATACCAGCTTTTAACATTACACTCACCAAAGAGAAGCCATTCAAGCCATTGCATTTGGGATGACCTAATAAAAAGTTGTTTAATAAAATATAGCAGGCTACTTTTTAACGTTCATAATTTTGTAAGGCCACTGATTGTTGAATAAGCCCCACTTCTGTTCTAGGCTAGGTAGGTTACTCACTCCTGGTCTAGGCTAGGAGGTATAACAGGTATAACATCATGAGAAAAATGTTAATGCATGCATTAGGGGCATGCCAGAGATTGAACATGTCCAGGGACTGCCAGCCAATAGCTGGAGATTCTTTTCTGACACACCCCCTCCAGCCTGCTGTGTTATTCATAATGATTAACAGTGATTGGCTCAGACTGGGAATCTGAACTGCATTAAGAAGGTGGCGTGAGCAGGGACATTGAGGAAATATTAACAAGCACAGGTCACGCTAACAGGAAGAGTGGAATCAGCTGCAGAGGGGA
Source organism: Aquarana catesbeiana (assembly GCF_042186555.1). NCBI lineage: Eukaryota > Metazoa > Chordata > Amphibia > Anura > Ranidae > Aquarana > Aquarana catesbeiana. The sequence goes on along the minus strand of NC_133328.1, from coordinate 273,841,639 downwards.
ACTAATATAATTAATAATTCCAGCTATACCGAAGCCTTGCAGAATAAATCACAAGCTATTCTAGACAAGGTATGCCATCAGTATTTCATATTTAACCATTTCAGATCCGGGCCATTGCCAAATGACGGCAACAGCACGGATCTACATTGCCGGGACTACGTCTATTGATGTCGTCCCGTGCACGAGCGGCCTGCGAGCCCCCTGCAGGGTGCGCGCGGCGCGCTCATTGATCAGCGAGTCTATGAGACTCGCCTGATCACAGATCAGAGTAAGGGGTCGGTCCCGACCCCTTACCACATGATCAGCTGTCAGCCAATGACAGCTGATCATGTGACATCAACAGAGCTGGTAATCGGCTATTTTTCCTCCTCGCACTGACAGCTGATACCAGCAAGATTATACTAACTTAATGTGGGCGTTGCTGCCTCAGCCTCCTCCTCAGTCTCCCTCTTTGACTGGATGACACCTATTTATAAAAGAGAAATGATGAACGTTAATAAACGTAAATAAATATACTGTAGTGTAAATAGATAAAATTAATTATCCATTAGTATGGCAATACAGGGCAGGTCACTAACGTTTATCTACAAGGCAGGGATATGCATTCACCATTTAGAAAAAAAATCATAAAAAAAAAAAAACAAATACGAGGCACTTACCTGTCCTGGTTCCAGCAGCGCTAGCGAGTGCTAGGTGCACCGCCACTGATCAGGCGCCTCAGTTCAGAGCGGCAACGTTCTGTGAGATTACGTAATTTACGCAATCGCTTGCGATACCTGACAGAGCATCGCAGAGGCTCTACCTGTCACTGCATGAGCGAGAAGCAATGACACTGGAATCAACAATGGAAGGCTGGACAAATGGAAAAGGAACCACTGTATTAGTGTCACTACTACAGTACTTACTGGACGTTGATGGCATGGAGGACTGCTCCTCCGCCCTCTGCCTTCGGCAGCGCTGGGCCTGGAGACGATCTTTAAATAAAATCAAACACATCATGGTAAATGACTATGTCGCGTCGCATGCTTGACAAAAAAAATGTCCTGCACACAATGCAATGCTGACACCAACCTTGATGAGCCAGCAGCTTTCTTATCTCATCCTCCCCCACAGCTGCTAAGAGCTCCTTCTCATGGGGGAGGAGAGGTACCTGCTTTCCTCTGCGCCCCGACTGCCTGCGCTTACGCGCTATGGAACTGCAAAACAAAAAGAGAAGAGAAACGGGTTCCACAATTAAACTACAATTGTAATCTGAAAATGACATCAACACATGAAACACATGTAGAATGAACCTGTAGAATGAAACAATGCAAATGGAATTTTTGGATTAGGCACATTTTTTCATGTAGCACAAGGTTTGCACATTTATTTATTAACCAAATTTATTGTAAGAAAAACGTATGCTTTTTTGGTGCACAATAAATAATAAAAGACAGGATTGGGATTGTGCCGAGTAAATGTCCATTGTGTCCACTCCAGTCCACCTTTCTATTACACGCTTGTGTGAACTGTGTATAGTGTAAAATTTATTTCTTGTTTCTCTAGCAAAGCATTAACCCACTTGCGGATGTGGACCCCCCATAGTAACTAAACATATGGCGGGTCCACAAGCTGGTTAAGTCCAGCCACCGTAACACTTATATATATATATATATATATATATATAATTTATTTATTTAACTTTTTTATTTTTCAATAACAAAAAATGTAAAACCCAGCGGTGATCTAATGCCGCCAATAAAAGCTCTATATGTGGCGGGAGAAGAGCATAAATTTCATTTGGGTAGTACATCGCTGGAGCGTGCAGTTTAAAGCTGCAACGCGCTAAATAGCAGAATATGGCCTGGTCAGAAAGGGGGCGTAACCTACAGGTGGTCAGGTCAAGTGGAACTTAAAAGCACTTACTGCTCAGTTTAGTGATAACTAACTAGGAACAAATAACGGGCATGGAAATATTCCTCTTAAAATATTCGTGGCGATAATATATAACATGTGCAACTGCAAACTATGTGTAGGCTAGGCACACCTATGCGCAAATTCGGTTTTTCACAGGAGGGAGGATAAATTGAAAATTATTTATTCCTTTTTAAAAAAAAATTTCACTTAACTTTACTGACATCACATGTGATAGCAATAATATATGTTTATGTGTGTGTGTAAAATCAGTGCATTTTTGGAGCTTTTATCATTGTATAAATGACAATGGTCCCGAAATGGCATCAAAAGTGTCCGATGTGTCCGCCATAATGTCGCAGTCACAATAAAAATCGCTGATCGCCGACATTACTAGTAAAAAAAAATTGTTAATAAAAATGCCATAAAACTAGCCCTATTTTGTAGACGCTATAACTTTTGCACAAACCAATCAATAAACGCTTATTGCAATTTTTGTTACCAAAAATATGTAGAAGAATACATATCGGCCTAAACTGAGGAAAAAATTTGTTTTTTATAGATTTGTTGGGGATACTTATATAGCAAAAAGTAAATAAAAACCGCAGAGGTGATCAAATACCACCAAAAGAAAGCTCTATATGTGGGAAAAAAAGGACGTCAATTTTGTTTGGGAGCAACGTCACACCACCGCACAATTGTCAGTTAAAGCGTTGCAGTGCCGAATCGCACAAAGTGGCACGGTCATTTGGCAGCCATACCTCCGAGGCTGAAGTGGTTAAAATGTAAAAAAAATAAATAATCAGACACGTTACTTATTGTTTTATGTCGCTGAATTTTTTTGCGACAGGCAGTCGGGTCACGCCGATGGCGATAGGTCTCCTCGACCTTCCTGGAGATCTCCTCCCACTTCTCCCGCTTCCACTCCGCAGTGGTTTCCCTAGAGCGGGAGCCACACAGCTGCATCCAGCAAGGAAGCGTTTCCCTTACAAGGACCTGGGACTCAATGTGAGTCCACATAAGCTTACGCTTCCTGCTGGTTGCAGCTTGTGTCCCCCTCCTGTGCCCATTTTTGAATGCTGCCTTAGAAGGCCCAGGAACGTCCTCCTCCTCCGTGTTTTCATGGGTTGCTAGTGCTGCCATTGCCATTATCTCTAAGCCAGACACAGCGTCAGATTTTGTGGCCGCACTTCTGCACTTCCAATTGAGAAACGAATGTGAAAGTTTGGTTGGCTGACTGCTGGGGCAGAGTAGACCAATGAGCATGAACGATGAAGATCCGACACAGAAACGAAAACATGCAAACGTAAATCTTTGGCTTATGGTGTCTGTCGAAAGTTAGAAGATTCGACGGAGCAGCTAAACAAACTGTATGATGCTTCTATTGTACATTTCCGGTCAAATGCATCCCGGAAAATTTGACTGGAATGTACGATTGCGACGTCGTACAGTTTAGCTGCTCCGTCGAATCTACTTTGAACATTCGACAGACACCATAAGCCTTTAATGACAGATTCGACCTTAATTCATTTCGATTTTCGGACAAATGCAAGTTTTTAACAAAAAACGAAATAAAGAAAAACGAATTTCGGGAGTAACTAAATAAATTTATTTTTCAGACGAAAACGAAATTCCAAAACGAAATATTTCAGTGTGCACATGTCTAATCGATACCTCTCTGTTCCCCGTCCCACGATAATGACGATACAGACAGAGCTTCTCAAATTTATTTGGCAGAACAAGAAGCCTTGAATTGGCCGCTTGTTGATGTATAAGGCCCAATCTAGAAGTGGCCTGGGATGCCTGGATCTATGGAAATACTACTTGGCATCCCGCCTGGTACAGCTGGCGCAACGGCACACCTCCCCAACTTCTATACTGTGGTTACAATTTGAGAGGATTTCAGTTATTCCATACTGCCTCCCAGGGGTCCTCTGGTCATTTCCCCTAAAGACATTGCTCCTCTTAATGGTATCATGGGTCAGTCCCTTTATCTCTGGTCTCTCTACAAGGTGAAGTTGAAATAACTCTCTAGGCCACTGCACTTGGCTTCTTTTCTAGGTGAACCTCAGTTCCCCCCAGCCTTTAATACAGGCCTAGAATTTTTCTGCTAGACCTCACAGGGACTAGTAACCCCGGACTCTCTATCATAGGGCTCTTTGTTTTGCTCATTTGAGCACCTACAACAGAATTTTGCCTTCCACAGATCTGAATTCTACAAATACTTGCAAATACGGCACTTTTTTTCAAACACCTTAAGCCAAGCTGTGGAATTGGCAAAATCACCATTTGAGAACCTATGCGGAGAGGCCTCTAGAGATAGGGGGACTATCTCAATCTTATACCAGTACCTTAATGACCACAATACTATGACCAAATCAACAGCTATGTTGGGATGAGAGACAGAGATGGCCCAGGAGATCTCTGCAGAAGACTGGCAGGATATTGTCTCCAATATGCATGAATGCACAGGCTCTATCTCTATTAAAGAGACTGTAGAAAAATTACATACCCGCTGGTACTATACCCCTGGCAGTCTGCACAGAATTTACCCACTAGTTCCCGACACACATGCTTCAGAGGATGTCGTGACAAGGGTACTCTCTTTCACACCTTCTGGAGCTGCACTGTCTTGAAATCCCTGTGGCAAAAAACCTCCTCGCTGGTTCTCCAAATAACAGGGGTACCTGTGACCCTGACTTACCGGACTTGCATTTTATTAGCAGAACTCCCAGAGGTCTCCCCCCACAACAAAAGTTAGCACATACGCTTTTTAGTTCTATCCAATGGTCTATCGCCCTAAACTGGTGATGTCCCTCGGTACCATGGTCTCAGGTGCTCCTCCGCATGGAGTCTATTAGAATGATGGAAAGGGTGCATCACACTCTCATGGACTCCATGAACATCTTTGACCGTAAATGGGAAAATTGGTCAACTTACCAAACATAAACCATGTGAGGGGAATTCCTTATCACCATTTCTAATAAATTGATAGATTTGTGATCTTTCATGATAATGCATCCATTACCGTTTGTAATATTGTTTGGATATCCTTGACCTAATCATACCTCACAATTACTCACTTATCTTACCTCACAGATGCAAGCTTATGTATTCAAGTTATATCTCTTACAATTCTTTTTTTTCCAGTCCTTTTTTTCCTTTTTTTTTTCTGATATTGTTTTTTCCTCTATTTTGTTACAGTCATTATGAGAGATGTATACTGCATTATTTCATCTGGTTTCTTGAATGTACTTACCAATCTCTCTCTCTATTCATTTTGTACATGCCTGAAATACTTTAATAAAATGCTTGTAAACAAAATAATTGCCAGTGCCTCCACCTAGAACAGGGCTCCAGCGTATGTAGAGTAGGGATGAGCTGAACACCCCCTGGTTCATTTCGCACCAGAACATGCGAACAAAAAACTTGTGCGAACATGCAAACACCATTAAAGTCTATGGGACACGAACGTGAAAAACCAAATGTTAATTTTAAAGGCTTATATGCAAGTCATTGCCATAAAAAGTGTTTGGGGACCCGGGTACTGCCCCAGGGCACATGTATCAATGCAAAAAAAGTTTCAAAAATGGCAGTTTTTTCAGGAGCAGTGATCTTAATAATGCTTAAAGTGAAACAATAAAAATGAAATATTCCTTTAAATATCATGCCTGGGAGGTCCCCTTAGTCTGCTGGTAAAGTAGCGCATCTTTCCCATGTTTACAACAGTACCGCAGCAAAATGACATTTCTAAAAGAAAAAATGTCATTTAAAATTGCTCACGGCTGTAATGTATTGATGGATCCTGGCAACATGCATAAAAAATAGAAAAATGTAAAAAAAAAATATGCAAAAAAAATGGCATGAGGGTCCCCCCCAAAATCCATACCGGGCCCTTCAGGTCTAGTATGGATTTTAAGGGGAACCCTGTGCCAAAAAAATGACGTGGGGTTCCCCCCAAAATCCCTACCAGATCCTTATCTAAGCATGCAACCTGGCAGGCCACAGGAAAAGGGGGGGGACGAGAGAGCGCCCCCCTAAACCATACCAGTCCACATGCCCTCAACATGGGAAGGGTGCTTTAGGGTCCCCCCAAAGCACTTTGTCCCCATGTTGATGGGGACAAGGGCCTCACCCCTGCAGCCCTTGCCCGGTGGTTGTGGGGGTCTGCGGGCGGGGGGCTTATCAGAATCTGGAAGTCCTCATTAAAATTAAGTTTGGCTTAAAAAAAATAAATAAAAGTCAACAGCTACAAATACTGCAGCTGCTGACTTTTAATAATCAGACACTTACCTGTCCCAGGGTCAGTCCAGCAATGTGGGGGAACGAAGCCCCACTTGTCTCCCCCTCCTCTCTGCAGCGCCAGCATTGTCAATATGGGTGCCAGGCTGTGGCTTTACAGCTGGGCACGCGGAAACAAAACCTCCACCTCTATTGGAGGCATCCCACCAACTGCTGTCTCTTGGCTGTGACAGCTCTTATATAGGCAAGGGCAGGGCCATCCGGTGACGTAACCGAGTGACCCTACCCCTTCTGACGTCATGTGCGGGGTCATCAGCTGTTCTATTGGCAAGGGTGGGGTCATCTGCTGTTATATATGCAAGGGAGGGGTCATCCGGTTATGTCAGCAGGTGGCCCCACCCTTGCCTATGTAAGAGCTGTCACAGCAAAAGGACAGTCAGCGGAACACCTCCCATGGAGGGGGAGTATTTTAGTTTTTTAATATATTCTTTGCGTCCATCGGCGCCGTGATTAAAAATGGATGGACATCGCTGGACACTTTTTTTTTTAAATAAAGGAATTGTCAAAAACTGTCTCCTGTCCTTTTGACTTTTTTTGACACTTTTTTTGGTGAATGGATAGGGGTACAATGTACCCTATACCCATTCACATAGGGGGGGAGGGCGGGATCTGGGGGCCTCCTTGTTAAAGTGGAGTTCCACTCAAAAATGGAACTTCGCTTTAAGGGAAGGTGACCCCCTGACATGCCACATTTGGCATGTCATTTTTTTGGGGGGGGGGATACCCTCTTTTTTGAGGGTTCCAACTCCCACTTCCTCCCAGGGCACCGTGGCACCAGAAGGGAGATCACCTCTCCCCCCTCCCTCTCGGCACTTCGCGGGACACTTTTTTTTTTAAAAAAAGGACTTGTCAAAAACTGTGTATTGTGGTTTTTACTTTTTGACACTTTTTTGGTGAATGGGTAGTGGTACAATGTACCCGATACCCATTCACTAAGGGAGTGGGATCTGGGGACCCCCTTGTTATAGGGGGCTTCCAGATTCCGATAAGCCCCCCGCCCACAGACCCCCACAACCACCGGGCAACCATCAACAGGGGGCCACGCTGAGGGCATGTAGCCTGGTACAGTTCAGGAGGAGGGGCGCTCTCTCATCCCCTCTTTTCCTACGGCCTGCCAAGTTGCATACTCGGATAAGGTAAGGTATTTCAGGTACTTATATAGCGCCGTCAATTTACGCAGCACTTTACATATATATTATACATTCACATCAGTCCCTATACCCTCAAGGAGCTTACAATCTAAGGTATGATATGGATTTTGGGGGGGACTCCACGCCAATTTTTTTAAATTTTGGCATGGAGTATTTTTTGACACTTTTTTGATGAATGGGTAGTGGTACAATCTACCCGATACCCATTCACTAAGGGGGGTGGGATCTGGGGGTCCCCTTGTTATAGAGGGCTTCCAGATTCTGATAAGCCCCCCACCCGCAGACCCCCACAACCACCGGGCAAGGGTTGTGGGGATGAGGCCCTTGTTACCATCAACAGGGGGCCATGTTGAGGGCATGTAGCCTGGTATGGTTCAGGAGGGGCGCTCTCGTCCTACCCCTTTTCCTATGGCCTGCCAGGTTGCATGCTCCGATAAGGGTCTGGTATGGATTTGGGGGGACCCCATGCCAATTTTTTTTTATTTTGGCATGGAGTTCCCCTTAAAATCTATGCCAGATCCAACTGGGGGGGGCTGGGGGGTACCCATGCTGTTTTTTTTTCTCTTAATTCTGTCATAGGGTTCCCCTTATCCACTTCAATATACTATATAATATATTGTACATTGCGCTATATACCCTGCACTGTATTATATATACTACACTGACTGAACTATATACTCTGAACTGCAGTATATATACTATATGGACTGAACTATATACTCTGCAGAAAAATTGGGCCTTGGGTGTTGGTGGTGCCACAACACTGTAACCCCTCATATTTACTCTTGTTGGGTGCAGGAACGGGCCCTGCTGTTAAATATTATTTAAAAAATTGTAATTACATGACAGAAAAAATGGGCCTTGGGTGTTGGTGGTGACCTAAACCACAAATATTGTTGGAAGCTAACATCATCAAGATTCAGGAGGAATAGGATAGGCAGCATAGGCAGTCTTTAAGGGATCCCAGATCCATAGCAAATTCAGTTAGTTACATCAACATCAGGTGCTTGATAGCTGCTGATCCAGGACTGATTACTTTTTATAAATGTGAGCCTTTCAACAGAGTCTGTGGACAGGCGCACTCTTTGATCCATTACAAACCCTCCAGCAGCACTGAATGTGCATTCAGAAAGCACACTGGATTCAGGACAGGCCAGTAGCCCGATTGCATATTGAGCAAGTTCTGGTCAGTGGTCTATTCCTCAAGACTAAGTAACCCAGTGGATGCTCTGTTGGAAAGGTCTCCAAATCTGCTCTTGCCCCTAGATATTCCTGCACCATATAATGCAGACACTGGCGATGGTTGCTTGAACCTATCAGACCTTGGCGCTGAGGACTGAATTATTTTTAACCACTTGCTGACCACCTAATGCAGATATACTGCGGCAGAATGGCACGGGCAGGCAAAATCACGTACCTGGTATGTGATCTGCCTCCCGCAGGCGGGGGGCGCTTTGCGCCCCCCTGGTGCCCGAGGCGGTTGGCATTGTTAGGGGAGCAATCCAGGCTGAGGGGGAGACCACTCATTCGTGGCAACCCCCTCGCGATCGCTCCCAATGAATGAGAATCTTCCTCTGCTGCTGTATAGTAAACAGCGGCAGAGGAAGTGATGTCATCTCTCCTCGGCTCGGTATTTTCCATTCTGGCGCCGAGGAGAGAAGACATCAAGTAAGTGCACCAACACACTAGGCACACTTTACACCACCCATCACCCCCCGATCACCCCCTAATCACCCCCCGTCACAGTGACACCAATCAGTTTTTTTTTCTGATTACTTCATTGGTGTCAGTTTGTGACAGTTAGAAGAGGTAGGGCAGTTAGTGTTAGCCCCCTTTAGGTCTAGGGTACCCCCCTAACCCCCCTAATAAAGTTTTAACCACTTGATCACCCCCCGTCGCCAGTGTCACTAAGCAATCATTTTTCTGATCGCTTTATTAGTGTCAGGGACCCTCATATACTACCTAATAAAGGTTTAAACCCCGTGATTGCCCCCTAGTTAACCCTTTCACCAGTGATCACCGTATCACTGTTATGGTTGACGCTGGTTAGTTAGTTTATTTTTTATAGTGTCAGGGCACCCGCCGTTTATTACCTAATAAAGGTTTAGCCCCCTTATCGCCCAGCAGTGATATAAGTTGGGTTTTAGGGTCAGATAGGGTCTGCATCGCCCCAGGCAGCGTCAGGTTAGTGCCAGTAGTGCTAACACCCACGCACGCACCATACACCTCCCTTAGTGGTATATTATCTGAACGGATCAATATCTGATCCGATCAGATCTATACTAGCGTCCCTAGCAGTTTAGGGTTCCCAAAAATGCAGTGTTAGCAGTATCAGCCCAGATATCTGCTAGCACCTGCGTTTTGCCCCTCCGCCCAGCCCAGCCCAGCCCACCCAAGTAAAGTGCGCTAATTATATGAAAATACACACATAGATGTGAATACATGTGGGTGGTAGTAAAAACCACAATCTACTGAGAGCAAGTAAATGACTCCATGAGTGGTAGAAATATATAAGTGCAAAACATAAAAACTCAAAGAAGAAACAAAAAATGTGTACATGTGAAGTACAATGATATTAATAGCGTGAAAATCTGAAAATCAAACAAACTCAGTCCATGGGTTCAAACATAAAAAGTTCATCAGTGAAAAAAAGGCTTCCATCCACTATACAGCTCAGCAGCAACTAATCCCCCTATGAGTGGATTGACAAAGGAGAGAGATGTGCAGGATGGTGCAAATCCACTGACGGTGACTCCAATAAGTGAGAAAGTGATAAAGGTAGACTCTTACCCTTCGTGTTGGACCCCCTCCTTGGCAGGGTCTATCAGGCATGCAGATTTTTGCCCTCTGCAGGGACCGTCTCATTACACAGTCCCTGCAGAGGGCAAAAATCTGCATGCCTGATAGACCCTGCCAAGGAGGGAGTCCAACACGGAGGGTAAGAGTCCACCTTACCCACCTTATGTTTATTTTTATCTCCGATTCTGTCCAAGGTTTTACTTCTTAAAAAGAAATCAGATTTGTTTGACAACTTCTGTCTTTCATGAACCCATGCTGTCTGTTGCTTAATTTTTTTTTTTCCAGTAAGAACTCATCTATGTGGTCTTTTATTAAACTCTCCAGTATCTTCCCAACTATAGAAGTTAAACTAATAGGTGTATAGTTACTTGGTAAAGACGTTGTTCCTTTTTTAAATATAGGCACCACATTAGCCCTACGCCAATCCAGTGGTACTATTCCCGTCATTAACGAGTCCCTAAAAATTAGAAACAATGGCTTTGAAATGACAGAGCTCAATTCTTTTAGTAACCATGGGTCTTGTCCAGGTGCTTTATCCACCTTTATTCTGTCTAAATATTTCTGGACCATATCACTTTTGAGCCATTGTGGATCATTTGGGGCTTTGCCAATACCACCCCTCTTATGGACTTGAGCTCCCCCATGCTTCTTTTGTATACACAGAGCTGAGGAAAGTTTTTAATAAATTTGCCCTCTCTTTGTCTCTAGTCACCAACTCTAGATTATTTTGTAAAGGGCCTACGTGCTCAGACCTGACCTTTTTACTATAAATATATTTGAATAATTTTTTTGGAATCTGTCGTTCGTTTTGAATTTTTGCATCCTTGATTTCCTTTTTACATATTCTGTTATATTTTTTGTAACATTTAAACGATGATAGTGTTCCTTCATTTTTATATTTTTAAAAAGCTCTTTTCCTATTATTTATAGCTTTTTTAACTTTGGCCGTGAGCCACATAGGTTTTATTTTTAGCCTAAACATATTGCCCATGGGAATATACTTTGAAGTGAGTTCACATACAGTCTTTTTTAAGAATTCTCATTTCTGTTCTGTGTTCATCAATGCCAATATTCCCTCCCAGTCTTGGAGAGCAGCCCTCATCCTTGGAAAATGTGTTCTCTTAAAGTTAAAGTGTTACTAAACCCACAACAGTAAAATCTGTCTGTATATGCAGCATAGCATGCTTATTATACTCACTGTGGAACTTAAGGGGTTAATCCTCTGCATTGTTTAAAAAGTCAGTTTTATCCTGTATGTACAGATCCTTCCCTCCTGCACTGTTTATCTGGGAAAAGCCAGCTAACATAGGCAGGGTAGCCAAACTGCACATGCTCAGTTGTGTCTTTTATGCTGGAGAGAACATTCACTTGTTCTCAGAGATAGCCAGGTAACATGATATTGGCATCACACATGTGGGCACACATGTGGGCGTGTATACAGGCTGCAGCAGAAATCCCCTCCTACCTGAACTCTCAGCACTGGAGAAACTGTGCAGTTTATCACTGACAGTGGTATACATATCAGCCAAAAAGGTATATAGTGGCAATATTTTAATGTAAAAATAAGATTTATTAGCTGTGGGCACTGTGTGTGTGTGTGTGTGTGTGTGTGTGTGTGTGTGTGTGTGTGTGTGGGGGGGGTGGATATACTATTTTCATGTTTATTTTTATCTTTCCCGTATGTGTTTTTTGCTTACAGCTAACATCAAATGAAATCATGTTATGGTCACTGCTACCCAGATGTTCCTTTATATGAACAATAATAATAAGCTCTGCATGGTTTGAGATTACCAGGTCCAACAGAGGATCATTCCTAGTTGGGGCCTCGATAAACTGGACCATAAAATTGTCCTGTAATAGGTTTATACATTTTTAACTGTTCCAGCAGTGCCATTACTCCAGTCAATTTCTGAGTAGTTAAAATCCCCATAATTATTACTGTCCCAGTCCTTGCAGCCCTTTTCCACCTGTGCAAGGAGCTGAGTCTTCAACTCCTCATTAACATTGGGTGGTCTATAACAAACTCCAATGATTAACTTACACTGGGGGAGAACCTCTGGGGGAATATAGGATGGAAAAGGACCTGGGAGTCCTAGCAGATGATAGGCTCAGCAATGGCATGCAATGCCAAGCTGCTGCTAACAAAGCAAACAGAATATTGGCATGCAATAAAAAGGGGATTCATTCCAGAGATAAAATAATAATTCTCCCGATCTATAAGACTGTGGTCCGGCTGCACCTAGAGTATGCTGTCCAGTCCTGGGCACCAGTCCTCAGGAAGGATGCACTGGAAATGGAGCGAGTACAAAGAAGGGCAACAAAGCTAATAAAGGGTCTGGAGGATATTAGTTATGAGGAAAGGTTGCGAGCACTGAACTTATTCTCTCTGGAGAAGAGATGCTTGAGAGGGGATATGATTTCAATTTACAAATACCATACTGGTGACTAGGGATGAGCTTTCTGTTCGACTCAAACATAAGTTAGACTTATGTTGAACATCGGCTGTTCAATTGTTACAACATTATGGGGCGTTCGCTCCAAATTTGAGCGGTGTGTCATGCCCCATAATGCACTGCATCATTGCAGTGCATTGCTGGCTGATGATTGGCCAATCATGCACTATGACCCGCATGCTTTGGCCAATCACAGAGCCGTCAGCAAAGAGAGCCATAACTGGCCAAAGGCAGGGTGCCTTTGGCCAATTATGGCTGAGGGGGTTAAGTCCACGCCCCACAGTATATAAGGTCACCTGCATGTTGGCCTTGTGTAGTGCATTCTTGGTGGAGAGAGAGATAGATAGAGAGAAAGTGTCATTTCATTTACTTTGAGCAGGCGGTTTATTCAGTTAGCTGCAGTGTATTTTGTATATATATATATATATATATATATATATACACATCCCGGCTTTGTATATATATATATATATTTCCTGGACCTCCCCATGTCAGCCTACTATGGGTCAGCTCCGCCCCCTCTGACCCCTCCAGGACCACCTCTTTTCTAGCCCATAAAGGGTGGCTGGCTGCCCACACCAGTGTTTTTTTTTTCGTCCTCGCTCTGGACGCCTTTTAAAGTTTATTTTTATTTTTTTATTTTTCTCCATCCATCCATTCAGGTTCAGCCCCCCCCAATTCAGAAGACCCCCCACATATAGGCTGTAAATCTCCTGAGGAGGTGGGTTCCCATGGTGCTGGGATTGTATGGTACAGTATAAATGACTGTGTATTACTGGCAAAGGTCACTGGCAGTATAAATTACTGTAAATACCTTCGTTAGGCAGGTGCTGGCACTCTCCTTCCATGTTTTTGTGTATTCACGGTTTGGCTCGCTGGGTCTTGTAGTTCACCTCCTCCACATGTACTCCTTTCAGGAAGCTTAGAGTTGTGCAGGTGAGGTCAGAGGTAGCTTCCTCTTTGGGTTGTCTAGCAAACACCAGAATGCTCACTGCTGATTGCTGATTCTGTCCTCTAGGCTAATCTCAGTTTCCAGCTGGTCAATCTGCTTCTCTGTTCTGCTCTGGTAAGCTTCCTTCCAGGTACTTTCTGCTGTATTACTTGTCTGTCAGAGTATTTTTATTATCTTGTACCTTCTAGGACTGGGGAATTATGCCTGCCTGCCTAGCTGCCTTAAGCACCGAAGATTTGGATGGAGAAGTTTATTTTAATTTTATTTATTTTTATTTATTTATTTATTTTTTTAAAAGAGAGCACATTCTCTGTGTTTTACAGAGAGAAGGGCCCAATGCAAGATAAACTCCCGCAAAGAGGTTCCAAATCAGCATTCCAGCCTAAAAAGAGTAAAGAAGGGACTAGACATGACAAATCTCAGAGTCGCATGCAGCTGGATAGATGCCTGTTGTCACAGCATTCCAGATCTCCCTCGCTCTTACCTCAATATAGTCGCTCGGACCTGAGCCAAGAGAGGTCAAGACATCAGACGGCTCAGGACAATGATGCGAAAGCACGCCAGGTTAAATCCTACATTAAGCACGCAGTCAAGGAAGGGTTAACGAGTGTTTTAAGGAATCCTTCTCATCCTGCTGTATCTTCACCATCTGCAGATTCAGATCATGTGTTTTCAGTGCGTTTTAACTCTGAAGTCGATAGCAATTCGGATCCATCTGAGGTTGAGATGGTCTCAGAATTGCATACGTTTTGATTTTTGCACTGGTTCACCCCTTGGTGGAGGCTGTTAAGAAAAGAATTTTCGCTTCCAAATAAACAGCAAATATACTACCCATGTTTAAAGAGATCATTACCCTCCTTCCCATTTAATTTCTGAAATTAAAAAAGTAATTGACGATGAGTGGGGGGGGGGGGCTGAGAAGAAGCTCAATGTGCATAATGGTGCATTGAAGCTGTACCCCTTGGAACACTACGCCTAAGGTGGTTGCTTCATTACGTATATTCGCCAGCCACATTACGCTTCCGCTGGATTATTTGGTCTATTTTAGGAATCCTATGGATCGCAAAGTAAACGCAGACCTAAAAGGTCGTATAGTTTGGACAGCAGCCTGCAGACCAGCAGTAGCACTCACTCCTGTGGCAGCAGCACTTGGGCTGGGTTCGCACCTGTGCGTTTTTTGGTGTTTTTTGCGGATTTGCAGATTTGCACTACTGTCTGTTTATCATGGTCTCCTATGGAACACGTTCTGTGGTGCGGTTCTGCGGAATGCACTGGGAGTGCATTGGTGTGAATCCAGCCTTAGAGTGTGGGTAGCAGAGCTGGTGGATGGATGTTTAGATGAAAGTCTGGGAAGTGGCAGTTCTTCTCCTTGCAGACTGCTGTAGAGTTGTTGCTGTTGACCAGGTCAAGATGACAGCAAAGATAATGGCTCTTTAAGGCACAGCAGCCCTTTCGGTTTAACAAGAGATCCAAAGAAGGATTCAGAGAGGCCAGGGCTTCAGACAGTTTTTCAGACAGTGGAGAGGAGCTGGTTCAACCTACCAAGCTCAGGGCCAACAAAGCTCCTGGGGCTGTTTCCACTGCTGCATCCCCAGAGTCGCGCGATTTACACTGTGACTTTGCTGTGTGATTTGTGATGCAATATCATTCGACCTGTGAAAACCATGTTAGTACAAATCACACAGATGTGGGAACAAAGTAGTGCAAAAAACCTTTTTTGGAGTCGATGCAACTTAGGTCGCACCAATTAGAATGGGGAACATTGAAATACATGGGTTTTGACTTGTCATGCGACTTTGCTTGTGTCAGGTCATACAACAAATCACAGTAGTGGGGACAGAGCCTAAGGCTTCAAATAAGTCCTTCTGAAGCTGTCTCCGCTTAACCCTCTCAAGTAGGAGCAAGACTAGCTCAATTCAGGGGGGGTTTGGGCGGACAAGTGACATGATGCCTGGATTGTAGCCGTCATTCGATCACGTTATCGTCTCAAGTTCAGAACAAGGCCCCCTCAGACCTTGTTCATAGAAACTGGACTTCCTACGGATTTGAAAAGGAGGCACTGTTTGCAAGGATATATAGGGGAGCTGTTGGCAGCAAGGGCCATCCTTCCGGTTCCAAGGCACAAATTGGGTCAAGGAGTATGTTCCCCCTCTGTTTTTGGTCCCAGAGGCTTCAGGGGGTTTCGGACCAGTTTTTGACCTCAAAGTCCTGAATTCTTACATGAAGGTTCCATCAAAATGGATGGTTTCCATTGATCTGGCGGATGCATATCTTCAAATATCTATAGACGCATCTCACCATCGCTTTCTCAGGCCTTCCGTGGAAGGCTTTCATTTTCATTTTTAATCTCTCCCATTCGGTTTCTGCACGACTCCGAGAACGTTTTTTTTAAAGCTACTCTCTGCTGTCATTGCGACTCTCAGGGTCAAGGGAGTGCAAATATTTCATTATGTAGATGACATGCTACTTCTGGGTCTGTCAAATGAGCTCCTTCTAGTTCATATGAATTCACCTGCAAAACATTAACTCGTTTCGGTTGATTGATCAACTTTCGGAAGAGCCAGATGCATCTGACCCAAATGTTGGAGTATTTGGGAGTACAATTCAACACGGATCGGGGTCGTGTTTCTCTTCCTCAGAGGAAGGTCCAGGGGATCCAGGCTCAGACAAAGCAGTGATGGCCAGGCCTTCTATGATGCTGAAGGAATCCATGCAGTATCTGGGGGTTTTATCAGCCACAGGTCCAGTAGTCCCATGGGTCAGGTGGCGCAGAAGGAGGTTTCAATGCAACTTTCTTCTTCAGTGGGATCACCTGCCAATTCCGATAATCTGGTCCCTGGTTGGTGGTCAGTAGTTCGCAATCTTTCCAGCGGAGTTCCGTTGAAGGCCTCAGAACCAATAGTGGTGTCGACCAATGCCAGTCTGGCAGGCTGCAGGGCACACTGCCTGGGACAGCAGGTTCAAGGCCAATGGTACCTTTGTGGGGCAAAAAAGTTCAAATTTCCTGGGATTGGATGCTGTCAGACGCGCTCTTAGTGTTCCAACCTATGTTGTGAGGTCAAGATTCTTTTGGACAACAAAGCGATGGTGGCTTATGTGTCTCATCAAGGGGGCACAAGAAGTCACCCTCTCCTTAAGGTGGCATGTCAATCTTCCTCTGCACAGAAGAATCTCGGCTCTCTTACAGCATCTTAACTCCCAGGGCCTGGCAATGTCTTAGCAGATAGCTTGAGTCGAGGCTTTGGGGATCAAAACAAATGGTGCCTCAACCCCAAGTACCTACACAAGATCTCAGGATCTGAGGGACGCCTTCGATAGATCTTATTGCATTGGAGAATTGTCAACTGCTTTGCTTCTTCACCCGGACCTAGCATCCACAGGCATTGGGTTAGGGTGCTCTGTCCAGGTCTTGGAACTTCCCCTTGGTGTATGTGTTCCCGCTGCTTCCATTGCCTCTCAAAATCCTGCTGAAGATTCAGGGAGAAAGGGTCACAGCAATAGTAGTCCTACCTTACTGGCTCAGGGAGCGATGATTCCCTCTGGCTTGGAGGATAAAGTTGGGCTCACCAATCCCTCTGCCTCCTTGTCAAAATCTCCTTCTGCAGAGTGGGGCCTGACACCCGAACTGCAGGAGGATAAAGTTGATGACATTATTACAGGATCGGAAGAACGAATGTAACCTATCACCGAATCTGGAATACTATGGAAAGGGGTTGGGACCTTTGGATCTCCTTCAGTATCTAACATTTTGGAGTTTCTACAGAGTAGTCTCCAAGGGTTAGCTTATAATTCCCTGAAGGGTCAAATCCCTGCCCTGTCGGCTATGTCGTGTACAAGATATGCTCTACATCCGTTGGTGATCTGATTTTTTTTTTTTTTTGGTGCAGCCATAGAAATCAGACCTCCATTGAAATCGTTTTTTCCAAAAGAGGACTTAACACTAGTCTTCGGAACATTGCTGGTTCCTCCGTTTGATCAAGCTTTCTTTTGTTCATTATTTCTTTTAACAGTTTTTTGTTTTTTTACTAGCCGTGGCCTTGGCCAGAAGAGACTCCGAGTTGTGCGCCTTCTCATCTAAAGAACCATATTGTTTGGTGCTCCCAGACAAAGGAAGTCCTTAGGCCAATACCGAGCTTTCTACCTAAGGTGGCCACATAATTTCGTATGAACTGGGAGGTCTTTCAGGATACAGCTGATGAGTGGAGTAGGTTAGACCTGGTCTCTGCGGTTTCAACCTACCTGAAATGAACTAAAAGCTTTGGCAAACAAGATCAGCTGTAGGTTTTCCCAATGGGGCCTAAAAAGGGTATGCTAGCAACATCCAGAGTTGGGTCTTCCTGGTTTGTCAAGACCATGCATATTGCATACAAAACGCTGGGCCTTCCTTCTCCTTCAGAGATCAAAGCACATTCGACGAGGGGTATGGCAGCATCCTGGGCATACGCGAAGGTCGCCCCTGAGGTAGTTTGCGGAGCAGCAAGCTGGAGCGTGCCCAACACCTTTTTTTTATTATGCATTACAAGGTTAATATGGCTTGTCCGCCTGAAACATTTGGCTCTACAGTATTACGGCGGCTGTTGCCCATTAAAAATTTTGAGTAGCATTGCATTGAGTGTATGTATGTGTAATATGAATATGTGTGTGTAAAATATATATATAATAGTATAGTATATCCACTGTATCCAGTTTAGCTATATTTCACTGCAGTCCATTCCTGGTGTACTCCTTCAAATATACTTCAAGCAAGCAGGTGACTCAGTTAGCTGCAGTGTATTTAGAATATGTGTGTGTGTGTGTGTGTGTGTGTATGTGTGTATGTATATGTATATATATATATATATATATATTGACCTCCCTATGTCAGCCTACTATGGGTCAGCTCCGCCCCCTCTGACCCCTTCAGGACCACCTCTTTCTTAGCCCATAAAGGGCGGCTGTCTGCCCACACCAATCTTCTTTTTTCGTCCTCGCTCTGGTATATTTTACACTGTATCCTGTATCCTGTGTAGCTAGATCTGACTGCAGGCCATTCCTGTTGTACGTATTCAAATACACTTTCAGGCAGGCAGGTGATTCGGTGATCTGCAGTGCAATAACTGTTATTGTCTTCCTACTGACAGGCAGGCGTTTTTACAGTATTTACAGCTACCTGAAGAAAATTGCTGGTGTTCTTCTGATCCTAATAGTCCTATTAGCTGCAGTGTTTACAGTTAGTGTAGTGCGTCCTCTGCACGGTGTGCACCTAAAGCTACCTGAAGAAAATTGGTGGTGTTCTTCTGAACCTATTAGTACCACAGGCAGCTGTAGTATTTACAAGTTAGTGTAGTGCATCCTCTGCACAGTGTGCACCTAAAGCTACCTGAAGACAATTGCTGGTGTTCTTATACTAATAATACTACAGGTAGGCAGTTGATTCTGCTAGCTGCAGATTCAGTGTGTGTGTGTGTGTGTGTGTGTGTGTGTGTGTGTGTGTATAATATAAATATAAATATATATCCCAGCTTTGTGCAGCTACATCTCACTGCAGGCCATTAGTATGTCTGGAAGGCCAACAAGGAGAGGCAGACAGTCACAAGGTAATAAACGAGGGCAAGCAGGCTCTGTGTGCTGGTCGTGGAGACGGTGCATCCTCATCAGCACGTGGCCATGGGACACGCTTGTCCTTTTTTTCGGCAGCTGGCCGTGTTGAGCCGCAACATGCGGAAGACTTGGTAGAGTGGATGACCAAGCCGTCCTCATCCTCTCACCCAGGCTCCGGGTACTTTGTCTGGCAAAGCAGCTGCCAATGCAGCCTCTTCCCTCAGCTCAATGGCATCAGGCACTCCTTCCCTATCCCCACCATGTCCTTGTGAGGAGTCCCCCGAACTGTTTGACCACAGTGTTGTGTACATGCTCCAGGAGGATGCCTAGCGTTTTGAAGGCTCCGATGATGGTACCCAGCTAGAAGAAGGCAGTAACATGAGCCCAGAGAGAGGGGGTGCCCAAGAAGGACAGTAATCTGGCAGTCATGTTCCCCCAGCTGCAGCATACTGCCAGTGATGAGGAGGGAGGTGATGATGTCACCGACTCCACGTGGGTGCCTGATAGGAGAGAGGAGGAGGAGGCACATCACCAACAAGGCAGGATGCCCTCCAGGGGCCAGCTTAAGGGCTGCACACCGACTGCATCACACCGCAGAGCTCCGCATGTGCAGGGCGCTGCTGTCTCTGTGTGTTATTCCAAAAGTTCTTTGGTGTGGGCTTTTTTGAGATGAATGCATCAGATCCCACCACTGCTATTTGCAACATATTTCTCAAGTGTATCTCGCGTGGCCAAAACATCACCCGCTCGGGCACCACTTGCTTGACCAGACATATGTCGACCTGCCATGCAGTTCATTGACAAGCGTACCTAAAAGACCCACACCAAAGAACAAAGAGGACCTCTCCTTGCTCCTCATCAGCTGAGATCTCCAACCCCACTATACCATCAGTCCTCTCTGAGACCTGCACTGAGAGGAATGAAGGTGTAGAATTAGGTGTGTCACAGCCAAGTACTTGTAGGCAATCTGCTATCGGTACACCGACGTCAGATTATACCAGGCAAATTTCCCTGCCCCAGCTGCTGCACCGCCGAAAGAAATTTGCTCCCAGCCATCCACATGCCCAGCGGTTGAATGATAGCTTGGCTAAATTGCTAGCACTTCAACTGCTGCTTTTTCAGTTGGTAGACTCAGCCCCCTTCCGTGAGTTTGTGGAATGTGCGGTTCCTCAGTGGCAGGTTCCCAAACGCCACTTTTTCTCACAGAAGGCGATTCCGGCTCTCTACCGGCATGTGGAAGGCAATGTCTTGGCCTCACTGGACAGGGCGGTCAGCGGTAAGGTACATATTACCGCTGACTCATGGTCCAGCAGGCATGGACAGGGACATTACCTATCTCTCACCACGCACTGGGTGATTCTTCCGGCAGCTGGGACGGATGCAGGACAGGGTGCAGTAGTGTTGGAGGTTATTCCGCCACCACGCCTCAAAAATTCTACTAGTGGTGATTCTGCCAAACCTCTCTCCTCCACCCCCTCCTCTTCTTCTTTCTCCATGGCCTCTTCCTGTGCTGATTTGTCCTCGGAACCAGAGGTGCTCCATAGGCGTTCAAGGGGCTACGCAAGCACGCAGGCAAAAAGATGCCATGCGGTGCTTGAGCTGGTGTGCTTGGGGGACAGGAGCCATACTGGGGCAGAGATTCTGTCAGCTCTGCAGGAGCAGTTTCAGAAGTGGTTGATGCCACGCCAGCTTAAGGCAGGTATGGTGGTTTGCGACAATGGCACCAACCTCCCCTCTGCCCTCCGACAGGGACAACTGACCCATGTGCCCTGTTTGGCTTACATCTTCTTTTTCTCAAGTCATCTTCCAGGACGGCACACCTGAGAGATGAGAGGCTCCTCCCCACAGGAAACACAATCAATCAACAGCTGTTTTAAGTCCACACACTTCCCCTTGATCCTCGGTTTTTGATTGTGTTTCTCCCTACACGGCAAAACTGTTTGTTTTTTTCCAAATGACCGAAGCCTGGGGCTGGTGGTCTCCCCCTGGGAGCCGGACCAAATGCCTGGGAAGCCTCTGGGTCTGGCAGGGTATATTTATCCTTCCCGGGGGGTTCCCCTATCCTTTTTCAGTGGGGTGCAGCAGAAACTGGGAAAGCCCCCCTGAGAGCTGAAGGCCCCTGGGTACAGTGGTGTACCCAGAACTTCAGGGGCCTTTATCCTGTCTCCCCCCTTACCTATCCGGACGTCCGTTCAGACGGGGGTGCTGGCCATCAGTTCTTTCCAGGGGGATCGTATCCCCTGGGTCCCTGGTAGCTCGCGTGGGTTGCTGGGGATGGCACCGCCTGAACGACCCGCGTTCTTACCCAGAAGGGAAGGCTGAGAGTCAGCAGGAGCAGGCGCCCACATCCTCCTTTTGAGGAGGCACCAATTCACTATGGTGAATGTCTGCCTAAACCACCTCAGATGGGAATGAGGAACGTACGGCATTGCCCCCCCCCCCATGTGTATCTACTGACTGGACAGTGCAGGACACAGCCTAACCTTGCAGCTCCCTAAGGGGACAGCAGTTGTGGGGGGGCACTTTGGCAGCTATCCTCCTTGCGTATGGACCATAAGGATGGAAAAGCAAGCCCGGTGGCTGTGGCAAAAGGGGAAGACGACAACGGTGAGTCAAAAATCCCCAATCCCAGCCAGATGGTTTCTGGGCATTTGAGATAATCTCCCCTGGGGTCTGGATTCAAATAGCCCAGGAGCTTTTGCTAAAGACACCAGCCACAGTTCCCTCTTACATCAGAGATGCTGTATGGTAGACAAGTGGTGCAGAGGAGCGAGTGTGCCTAAACCACCTCAGATGGGAAAGAGGTAGGTAAGGCATTTTTTCCCCTTCCACCTGTGTTTACTGAGTGGTGCAGTGCAGGACCTGGGGTCTCCATAACAAAATAGCCCAGAAGCTACTGCTAAAAACCACCAGCCACAGCTTCCTCTTATAGCAGAGACACTGTGGTTATCACAACAGTAGGTTGCCAGCCTCTCCCTACATACCCGGTTGTGGTACATTAGTAGGGGTGAATACAGCAAAGAGGGTGACCTGGTAGAACAAAGAGTTCCTTACTGGCCAGGTATACCACTGAACAAGTTATTAATGGTGCAATGGTTGAAGGATTCAGGAGTAAGCTCCCTTGCTCAGCAGGTGCACTAGGTTATCTGGCCCTATTAGCCCAGCTGCTAGGAATCTGCTTAAAGTTGCTCCAAGATGCTTAAAAGCTGACCTAACTTTCAACAATGTGGCAGGGACCAAGCTTCTGTGTGGCACAGTAGGGGTTCCCTTGTGACAGATCCTCCTTTTGGGGGTTGCTTGCTATGGGTAACTTTTCAAAAGCTCCAACCTCCCACTCCACTCTTACATTGTGGTTATATTTTAATGCAGGGGGTAAGAAAAACCTTTTTGTTGGTTTGGGCTACAGTCCACTCAGTGACAGATCTAAAAGCGATTTACCATAAATCGTTTTCCTATATCCTTTGATTAAGGATTTTCTGTGCAAACATATGCAAGAGCTAGATGGCTATATGATTGCTTCTTTAAAGGGCTGCAGGTGGCTATTTACCTCCAGGCTAAATTGGTAACCACCCTTTTTAGAGGTCTTATATTGGTCTCTAGGGCTGGGCTCATTGAGACTTTAGTTACTGATCAGCCCTGCCCGTGTATGTGCTGGCTAGCGTTTGCTCAATCTACGGAGGTAAGGTAGGACAACAGCTACTATAGTAAGGTGTCCAACCATTTTAGGATTGGTTCCTTCACTGGTGGTGAAGGATTAGTATCTACAGCCCAGGCTATGCCTATGAAATAAATTGCCCCTGTTTGGTTATTTCATAAAGGGATACACCATGACTCCTTCTTGGCTGCTCACCAGTAGACCTCAGTAGTGAAGGTTTGTCCTTGCTGGGGTGTTTGGTGGCACAACTAAAGTACACATTGAAATTTGTGACATCTCTGCTGAAGCTTGTTGGGTATCCTTTATATCCTAAAGGTACTGCTTTGTTTGGCTACAGATCAGAAAATACAACAGGGAAGGTGGTCTGTACTTTCTGGTTTTGTGCCGCACGCCAGAAACGCACATCATTGAGTCTGGTGATGACATTTCTGCTCATAATTGTTATATTGCTGCACATCAGACCTACACAAGATTGAGGTCTGTCTGTGGGATTTTTGTGTCCTGTATTACTGCCTTATTGGTTGCTTATCAGAAAGGCAGCAGGAAAGATTGATGGTCCTGATTTGTCGGGCTCCATAACAGAAGTACAAACTGAACCTGTGCCAGGGGTAGTACATATACTGCCTTTGGTAATCGGTACAGCACCATAAGGTGGCGTTGTGCTGATTCAGACAGTGCTATTAACGGCAATAGCTGCTGATTTTAGACATGCGATTTGACATGTGAGTCGCATGCCAAATCGCTTTAATATGGATGCGCTATTTCTATTCAGAATTGTTAGATTGTTGCACATCAGAGATATACGCGATTGAGGTTTGTCTGTGGGTCCTGTATTACTGCCTTATTGGTTGCTTATCAGAAAGGTAGCAGTGAAGATGGATGGTCCTGATTTTGTTGGAAACTACAAAATTGAACCTGTGCCAGGGGTAGTACACATACTGCCATTGGTAATCAGTACAGCACCACAAAGTGGCCTGTGCTGATTCAGACAGTGCTATTAACGGCAATGGCTGCCGATTTTAAGCATGCGATTTGACATGTTGAGTCACATGCCAAATCACTTGAATATGGATGTGCTATCTCTCTTTAAGATTGTTGTTGCACATCAGACACATACAAGACTGAAGGTTGTCTGTCCTTTTATGTCTTTCATTTACTGCCTTATTGGCTGCATATCAGAAAGGACACAACAGTGAAGGTTGTTTGTCTTTTTCTGATTTTGTTTTTGCTGCTCAGCAGGGAGACACATTGAGGGTGATGACATCTCTGCTCAGTATTGGTATATGCTACACATCAGACATACACAAAGATTGAACATTGTTTGTGTCCTGTATGTCCTTTATTTACTGCCTTATCGTCCGTATATCAGAAAGGCACAGCAGTAAGTGGTGTTTCTCATTGATCTTCCTTGCTGTTTCTTAGGTATACACAGTAGGGGGTTGTTGGCTGCACTCCTCCAGGGAGCCACAGCATGGGGACCCCTTGTATGTTCGACCTGAAAACTGCTTTTCCTGCGACCTGTGGTTCCGTAAGCAGGGACTGCTGGAGACGTTGCGACCTGGAGTCGCACAGTCACGAATTGTACCCTTTGGAAGCCATAGTATATGACTTCTCATGCGTCTTGCAGTCCCAAGTGGCAGGTTGGGTCACACGGGTGTGGGAACCCTAAGCTTATCTGTCCCTTCTGGTTCAGGTTTTGCAACGCAGCAGGAATACTCATTGTGGAGTTATTGCCTTATTTTGCAGTAGACCAGAAAGATCGCAGCTGTAAAGGCTGTCTGTTGTTTCTTTGTTTTTATGTTGCTGCACAGCAGAAGTAGTCAACATTGAAGCTTGTTGGTGCTTTCGGTTTCATATTGCCTTACCTTAGGGCACTTCAGAAAAACACAATGCTGTAGGTTGCTTGTGTTTTTTCTCTGTTGGTTCTATGTAACTGCACTACAAAACTGCATAACAGGAAGGATTGTCTTATAACTGTACTTGGTGGTTCGTCATAAATATGCAACATAGAAGTTTGGGTCTTTCTGTCTTCTCTTTATAACCTTGTTTTGCTGTACATCAGTAAAACACCACTGTAGAAGGGGGTTCCCGTCCTTTCTGTATTTACCAGTTATGACCTAGCTAGCTGCACTTCAGAAATGCGCAGCATTTAAGGTGTGTTTGTGTCTTAATGCTTACATATTGGCCGCACATCAGAAAACCAGACTGTGAGGTTCAGATTTGGGTCTCTTCCCATATTTGATATTTTGGTTTAGCTAGTCACACTCAGATACACAACATTGTCTATGCTTGTGTCCTTTCTGTCTAAATCTATTGTGCTATGTCCACAATCTATGATTTTTTTTTTTTTTTTTTTTTTTTTTATTTGTGATATTAATAATACATGTATCACCTTTTTGTATTTCAGCCTTCTCTTCCGTGGAAGGGCCAGGAGTTCTGGCTGCAGATGTCACATGTCAGAAAGCCTCGACCCCTTACATTTAGGGATGCCAGAGCCATTTCCTAGGGTTGAAGCCCAGTAGAGTTATGGGTCACTGGAGGAAGGCGATAATGAATCGCCCTGTTTAATAAGAACTTAGGAAGTTCGGTTCACAGGAGTTTTATGGCCTGAAGATAAAGTATAAAGATGTATACCCGACCAAATAGTTTACAGCTCGGTACATGGCCTTCATTTTGCCCTTCTAGCAAAACTAGATGTAGCAATATGAGTGTTCTTCTCCTGCTATAGATGTTAATCTCCTGAGTAGGCACTCAGGCGTAAGTAAAACTATAGATTGGGCATGCCTTTAACCCAGAGATTAAGTTTTTGTTAATCTATTTCCCTTAAGTAGGTTTCCCTTCAGTCTTTGCTGACGTAAAGATAAAAATGAACAAAAAGGGGTTGTCTGTCAGGGGCCCCTCTTTTTTGGCAGTTTTATTTCCCTGGACAGGGTTGTGTTAAGACAGGCCCCCTTATGGATCAATGTAGTGTCCTTGTCTTACAACACAGGTCTCCGATTAATCTTTTTAGTGGTTCTAAACAGCACCTATAGGCAGAATAGGCCATTGTTGTTAGATGTGTGACAGGCAACATTGATAACCTACAAGTTTAACATGTTTTCTGATTCCATCTTTAAGAGCCCACTCCACCTAGATCCTGCATCCGAAACAGAGAAGGCATGGACACCGGAGGAGTAGACCGGCAGATCAGCCGCATGATCCAGCTAAGATACCTTCATCAAGCATATGGAGTAAAGGTAAAGCTTACTGCAGAACCGAGGTTTGCCAAGAGGGTCTTGCAGTGGTCCTGAGGTACTTGATTATCCTCTCATGTGTGCCGTCCTGGAAGATGACTTGAGAAAAGTACTAGTTACTTACCGGTAACTGTCTTTCTGGGAAATCTTCCAGGATGGCAGGCCTACTTCCCACCCGTTGGAGGAGGGAAAATTTTAGAACACTAGAAGGTGAGTGCCTATGAGGAATGATTTCCCTTGTGAAACAGGTTCAGGAGTTACTTCTCTACAAACTGAGGATCAAGGGGAAGGGTGTGGACTTAAAACAGCTGTTGATTGATTGTGTTTCCTGTAGGGAGGAGCCTCTCATCTCTCAGGTGTGCCGTCCTGGAAGATTTCCCAGAAAGACAGTTACCGGTAAGTAACTAGTACTTATTTATTTATTTATTTATTTTTTTTAACCACGTCAGAGAATAGTGTCTGGAAACTTATTCAGCTTGGCGTTCATTTACAGACCTCTTAAATTCACATCATAGTGGCAAAATTTTATTATCCCCATCCCCCCCCCCCCTCCCCTCAACATGTTTCCTGAGCCTTGAGCTGAAATTACACAGGAACATAAATTAGAAATTAATTCACTGCCAATTGGTATGGACCTATAGAGTCTCGATGCGGGTACCATGTAGCCAGTCCAAAGCCAATAATAACAGGGACTAAGGCGCTTCCCGCGTCCGCTCCTCTATATATACTTAGTTCCATCACTCTTTCCCCTTACCCTCTCACCCCCCCCCCCCACATCCCACTCCCCTCTACAGAGTATTCAGGGTTAGACTTACAACACCTTTAGTTAACAAACACAGCTTCTATTAACTATTATTTGTCAGATATAGACGAGCACCCAACAGATTATATGCTGATAGACCCAATCCCTGGCTGCCTAGGGCTTCAATTGTTAAAGCGGAGCGCCGCCGAAAATTTTTTTTTTTTAAAAAGTCAGCAGCTACAAATACTGCAGCTGCTGACTTTTAAAACATGGACACTTACCTGTCCAGGGCGCCCGCGATGTCGGCACCCGAGGCCGAACCGTCTCTCCGTCCTCGGGTGCTGCCGCCTCCATCTTCGGTAAGGGAATCAGGAAGTGAAGCCGTGCGGCTTCACTTCCCGGTTCCCTACTGCGCATGCGCAAGTCGCGCAGCACAATACCGATGGTCCCTGCTGCCTCTGGGACCCTTGTGTTTCCCAGCAGGCAGCGGGGAGGGAGCAGGAAGTGGCGTAAATAACCGCAGATTCTGCGGCTATCTATGCCGGAAGTGGGTACAGATACCTGTAATATACAGGTATCTGTACCCCCCTCCCCCCTGAAAGGTGCCAACTGTGTCACCGGAGGGGGGGAGGAATCTGATGAGTGGAAGTTCCACTTTTAGGTGGAACTCCACTTTAAATTCCACACTGTTATATCCTTCACTTCCTATTAAGAGCCTCCTACCTTCTCCAGCCATAGTCTCCACATTTTATTAAATTCCTTAAGATTGACTCTCAATATACTCTGTTCTTTCCCTACAAAGGGTTTCCTTTAATATGACCATCCAATCTCTCACTGTGGGGGGGTTCCTTTGATTGCCATCTTAATGCGATAGTTTTCCTTGCTTGGAATAGACCTCTCTCTCTTTCTCCAGTACGATCCCAAATATATCTCTCAAACTATCAATCACCCCCTCCCAATAGCGAAACAACTTGGGACATCTCCACATCATGTGAATGAGGTCTCCCGTCCCCCGACATCTAGGACATCTATCATCAGATCTTCTTCCAAACTTAAAGAGACGTTTAGGTGTATAATAAGCTCTGTTTAACAACATCAAGTGTGATATCTTCTGTGGGGGGGAGACTGATATCAACGATCCCATCTCTAAGATTCTCTTCCACTGAGCCTGTGTTATAACCCCCACATCCTCTTCCCACCTGGCTTTTACATCATTGAATAAGTCTTCACTGTTTGCTTCTTCACTCAGTTGATTGTATATCTTGGATATTAACCCCTTAGTCGGGGCTACCTGCAATACACTATGGAGTAGGGGCGTTTCATTCCATACTAAACTATAGTTCCTAAATTGAGTTTTAAGAGCGTGTACTAGCCGAAGGTACCTATAGAAGGAGCCTGGGGATAGGTTGAATTCACTTTCCAGCTCTGAGAGTTTCTTCAGCGTATTACCATTATACAGTTGTCTCAACTTTTTAATACCTTGGTCTTCCCACTCTCTTACTTTTCCTATCTTATGGATTTCCTGCAAATTTCGGTTGTTCCAAATGGGAGTATATTCATTACACCCATTATATCTCATCTGGTTCTTGACTGTTTTCCATACTTTAGTTAACATTATAATTGTTGGATAGGTGTCGTGGAACGAGTTTGCTTCTAGAGCTTCTATTAATGTATTATGTGAGGCTCCCATTAATACGATTCTACCATTTGGTGTACCCCCTTCCGGGGCTCCGCACCCCATTAACTGCTGCAGTTGGGAAGATAAAAAGTATCGCTGAGGATGAGGGAGAGCAAAGTACCCATAGACGTATTCTAGCTTGTTTTCCTCTCCATATCAGTTCCCTGAACAGACTCTCGATTTTGTTGAACCACTTCTTGCAAATCCACACTGGAGAATTATGCAAGACATACAGCAATTGTGGCAGCCAAATCATTTTTATCAAACTGCATCTTCCTGCCACTGATAAAGGAAACCATTTCCATATCCCTATCTTTTGTTTGAATTTTGACAAGAGTGGGAGAAGGTTTTTACTAATGTATTGGTTAGGATCCCTAGTCATGACGATTCCCAGATATTTCAATGTGTCCACTACTACCAGCTGGCGCATTTCTTGCACTGTTATCAAATCAATGGGGTCTATGGGTAATAACTCAGACTTTTCCCAATTTATCTCGAGTCCTGAAAAGCTGCCGAACAACTCCATCATTCTCATTGCCTTTAACAGTGATTTGCTCGTATCCCCCAGAAAAAGCAAGATATCGTCCGCGTACATTGCGATTTTATCCTTACCAGTCCCTCTCTGGAAGCCAACTATCTCAGAACTCGCTCTTATAGAAATAGCCAGGGGTTCCATCACCAAGGCAAAGAGCAGGGGGGATAATGGGCACCCCTGTCTGGTTCCCCTCTCTAGTTCAAACCAGTCTGATAGGTCGTTATTAACTTTTAGTCTTGCCTTGGGTCTATCATAAAGCATTTTAATCCATGCAATAAAAACAGGGCCAAAACCAAATTTCTCCAACACTCGCCAGATGTAACCCCATTCCACACTGTCCAATGCTTTAGTCACATCTAACGTCAATATCGCTCTTGAGCCTTCATTATCCGTTGGGGACTGTAAGTTTAAGAAGGTCCTTCTAATATTCAAGCTTGTGGATCTGCTGGCAATAAAACCCGCTTGATCTATATGGACCAGCTTAGAGATAACTTTATTTAGTCTAGATGCCAAAACCTTAGCTAAGATCTTGGCATCAGAACACAAAAGAGAAATTGGCCTATAGGCGGTGCACAGGACGCCGTGGCTGGGTCCTGGAAGGACGCTATGTTTGCCCTCTGTTTGGACTGTGGTCCCTTTTAAGGGAACAAAAAGGTTAACTCGCCTGTCAGAGGAAATGGGTTTAAAACAAGACAGGAAGTTAGAGAGGGTGTGGAGGAGTGTAGAGGAGAATGTGGATGGTGGATGGTGTTTTTGGTGTGCAGCAACAGTGAAAAGCCTGTGTCCTGCGATCTAGCTGGTTCCCCAAACTTTACAAGTGGTGCTCGAATGCGGGCAGGACAGAGTAACAGGCATTTTTCTTGCTGGTTTGTTTTTTTTTTTTTTGTGTGTGTGTATTGGACTTAAAACTGACATTTAAAGGGACAGTACAGTGGATTTATGTCCTGGGTTAAAGCCGCACAAACCCTGAAAGCTGAATCAATGGAGGAGCTAATTAAACAGCTGTCCTTGGCTAATATACAAGCGCAGACTCGCCATGAGGAAGCTAATCAGCGCTTAACAACCCAGCTAGAGGTACAGCAAGAAAACACTCACCTGTTGGTGGCGCAGTTGGCAGCCCAGCAAGCGACCCAGCAAGAGATTATGCAGGCTCAAGTGACTGCCTTAAAAGAAGTAGTGCAGCAGCTTTCTCAGGGCCGTGAGCAAGCGGCTGTTGCCCCTGGCAACAAGGTGACCATGAGGGCAAGCCATTTTTTGCTACATTTGAGAGGACGGCAGAGAGAGAAGGGTGGCCCCAGGACCAGTGGGCCAGCCTAATTGCTCCTTTCCTAACCGGAGATCCTCAAAAAGCCTACTTCAACCTGCCGCCAGATCACGCTAAAGACTTTCAAACATTAAAGGCAGAAATACTGGCTCGTTTGGGGGTAACTACAGCTGTTCGGGCCCAACGAGTGCACCAATGGAAGTATCGTCCAGATCGTCCACCACGGTCTCAAATGCATGACCTGGTGCAACTGGTAAAAAAATGGCTGCAGCCCGAAATGTTGTCTGGCCTACAAATCGTGGAGCAGGTCATGCTGGACCGATACCTAAGGTCACTGCCAGACAACCTTCAACGATGGGTCAGCCATGGAGACCCCAAAACAGTGAACCTCCTTGTTGAGATGGTGGAACGATACACAGTGGTGGAGGATCTGCTTGGCCCTACCAAGCGCCAAGGACCCAATCTGCCACGGCATATTCGTTCGACTGCAGCCCTTCGAAAGGACATTCCCCGTAGCCCTGGAACCAACACCCCGGAAGGTCAAGAGTCACTCCCGATACCTTCTCAGCGATCTGTTCCGGTTCGGAGAGGAGGGGATGTACAATGTTGGCGATGTCATTCCTGGGGCCATACCCGGGCCCACTGCAAGAGGAGCCCATGGAATGCGGGGGTTCTTCGAAGGGGGTCTTTTTATGCCCATAAAGCATGTACAACACATATCGATCTTGGAGAAGAGAAATTTGAGTGTGAAGTCCAAGTGAACCACCTCCCTGCCCGGGCTTTGCTGGACTCCGGAAGCATGGTAACCCTGGTCCATCCTAGAGTAATTGGGAAGATCGGTCCGGTAAGAAAAACTTTACGGGTGGTGTGCATTCATAGGGACACTAGAGAGTACCCTCTCATCTCGGTGACCATCTCCACAGCATGTGGCGCTGGTACTCAAGAGGTGGGGGTGGTAAAGAACTTGGTACATGATGTTATCATAGGACGAGACTGTCCATTATTTGCGAAACTGTGGGGACAAGGAGAACTACCTGAACGGTCCAGAGACTGGGGAGAAACTAGTCCCTCTGTTCCTGTGGTTGAGAGAAATAACCCTGAAATGCCGAATGTTCTTGAAAATGCTAATGATTTGGTTAATGGTGATGAAAGTAGTGAAGTGTCAAAATGTGTGGTTCACAGACCTACCTGAACACTGAAGAGGGGGGGAACCTTCCCCACTTCAGGTAATGCTGGGGGAAGAGGATGAGGAAGTGGCCGTTACCCCTGCCCTGCCGGATTTGGGTGTTCTGCAGGGGGCATTTGGTACTGCCCAGATGCAGGACCCCACTTTGGCCCATGCACGGGAACAGGTGGTAGTAATAAATGGGGTTCCCCAAGAGCCAGGTGCGAATGAGCGGTGGCCACACTTTGCAATATGTAATGAATTGCTTTATCGGGTTACCAAAGTGAGAGAAAATGTGGTAGAGCAATTATTGGTACCCCAACAGTATAGACGCAAGGTCCTGGACCTGGCCCATGATGATGTTTTAGGGGGACACCTGGGAGTTGAAAAGACGGAGGCACGGATCACCGACCGGTTTTACTGGCCAGGTCTGAAAGCAGAGGTAAGGAGATACTGTACCTCTTGTCCCACCTGTCAGTTGACCGCTCCGGTGACCCACTTCCGGAATCCTTTGGTCCCTCTGCCCATAATTGAGGTCCCATTTGAAAGGATAGCCATGGATATAGTGGGTCCCTTGGTGAAGTCGGCTCGAGGTCACTCCTACATACTGGTTATTCTCGACTATGCCATCCAATATCCTGAGGCACTACCCCTGCGGAATACCTCCTCTAAGGCTATTGCCCGGGAATTATTCTAGTTGTTTACACGGACTGGTTTTCCCAAGGAAATACTAACGGACCAGGGCACCCCGTTTATGTCGAGGGTTATGGCTGACGTGTGCAAACTCTTCCGGATTAAACAGCTGCGCACATCGGTCTACCATCCCCAAACGGATGGGTTAGTAGAACGCTTTAATAAGACCCTTAAATCTATGCTTAAGAGAGTTGTACAAAGGGATGGGAAAGACTGGGACTGTCTGTTACCAGCTCTCCTGTTTGCTATCCGGGAAGTGCCCCAGGCCTCCACTGGGTTTTCGCCCTTTTAGTTTGTATATGGGCGGAGACCTCGTGGACTACTGGATTTTGTTAAAGAGGAATGGGAAAGTGAACCTAGTCAGCATAAGAGTGTTCTTGAATATGTTTCCCAAATGCAGGAGAGGATCCGAACTGTGTTGCCACTAGTCAAGGAACATTTACAAAAAGCCCAGGAGGCTCAACGACGAGTCTATAATCGGGCTGCTAAAATAAGGAATTTCCAAGTGGGGGATCGAGTAGCGGTGTTGATTCCCACTGTGGAAAGTAAATTCTTAGCCAGGTGGCAAGGCCCCTTTGAAGTTGTAGAAAAAGTGGGAGAGGTGAATTATAAAGTCCACCAACCGGGTAAGAGGAAACCCTATCAAATATATCATGTAAACTTGTTAAAGCCCTGGACAGAGAGGGAACCAGTGACCTCCCTGGCTAGTGCAAGATTGGAGCCTCGGGTTGGGGTGGAGAGTGTCCAAGTAGCAAATACCCTGTCTAAAACCCAAAGTCAGCAGGCAAAGGAGTTCTTGCAGAGAAATAAAGAAAGAAAAATTTTCAGACTTGCCAGGGCTCACGAGTACCATAGAGCATGATATCATCACCGAACCAGGAGTCAAAGTTTTTGTCCGGCCCTACCACATCCCAGAGGCCCAAAGGAAGGCTGTTTCAGAGGAAGTGAAGAAGATGTTAGACCTGGAGATTATTGAAGAATTGCAGAGTGAGTGGTCGAGCCTGATTGTGTTGGTACCGAAGCCCAACGGGACTCTGCGGTTCTGCAATGATTTCCGGAAACTTAATGAAGTTTCATGCTTTGATGCCTACCCCATGCCCCGGGTAGATGAGCTTATTGAGAGACTAGGTCCAGCCAGGTTTATCACTACGTTAGACCTTACCAAGGGATATTGGCAAATCTCGTTGTCTAAGGCTGCTAGGGAGAAAACTGCTTTTTCTACCCCAGAGGGGAGTTTTCAGTACAAAAGGATGCCTTTTGGATTGCAAACTGCTCCAGCCACATTCCAGCGAGCAATGGATAGGATTTTACGACCTCACCGGAAGTATGCCTCAGTGTACTTGAACGACATAGTCATTTTTAGCAGAGACTGGGAATCACACTTGCCCAAAGTCCAGGCAGTGCTGGACTCTCTTTGGAAGGAGGGGTTTACAATAAACCCTGAAAAATGTGCTTTAGGAATTGAGGAGGTGAAATACCTGGGCTATATCATGGGTAGACGGGCGGTGAAACCTCGGGTCAGCAAGGTAGAGGCTATACAAAGTGGGCCCCGTCCCCTCACAAAAAAGCAGGTACGTGCATTCTTGGGCATGGTGGGATACTATAGGAGGTTTGTACCCAACTTTGCCACGTTGGCGGCTCCATTGACCGATCTGACTAAGAGTCGGAAATCGGTCATGGTGGAGTGGAATGCAGACGCTGAGAAGGCCTTTTTGGAGCTCAAGTCGGCACTGTGCCAACATCCTGTCCTGGTAGCACCCAATTTTTCAAAAGAGTTTGTTGTCCAAACTGATGCTTCCGATGTAGGATTGGGAGCGGTGTTGTCTCAGGTTGTTCATGGAGAGGAGCACCCGGTAGTCTTCCTCAGTAGGAAGTTAACACCAGCGGAGAAAAACTACGCTATAATTGAACGAGAGTGTCTGGCCATTAAGTGGGCTCTGGAGTCCCTCAGATATTACCTTTTGGGGAGGAAGTTTAGGCTGATTTCTGACCATGCCCCTTTTTAACATGGTTGAGACAGGGTAAAGGGAATAATGCCAGGGTTACTCGGTGGTTCCTGGCACTCCAGGAATTTAAATTTGTAGTGGAGCATAGGCCCGGGAGACTGCATCAAAATGCAGATGCCCTCTCCCGAGTCCATTGTTTGAGCTCCACTGTTGCCTCCACCTCCATGGCGTTGGGGCACAGGGGGGGGGGGATATGCACAGGACGCCGTGGCTGGGTCCTGGAAGGACGCTATGTTTCCCCTCTGTTTGGACTGTGGTCCCTTTAAGGGAACAAAAAAGGGTTAACTCACCTGTCAGAGGAAATGGGTTTAAAACAAGATAGGAAGTTAGAGAGGGTGTGGAGGAGTGAAGAGGAGAATGTGGATGGTGGATGGTGTTTTTGGTGTGCAGCAACAGTGAATAGCAGTGTTCTGCCTGGAAGGCCTCCTGCTAGGGGAATCTACCTGCAACAGAAACTAAGGACTGTTTAACTGCAATAGCAGTTCTGGACTTTGCAAGTCGGTGAGACTGAAACCTTTTTCTTTTGTTTTGCTGCTGTAAAGCTATTTAAGTTCAATAAATCTCCTTTTGAGTGAAAAGCCTGTGTCCTGCGATCTAGCTGGTTCCCCAAACTTTACAGCGGACACATCTAGGGGATCCTTCCCCTCTTTCTGAATTACTATGATAGTTGCCTCCAACATTGACGCTGGCAAGTGGGCCCCCCCTAATAGCCCCTCCCCAGGGCTTTTAATAGCTCTGGGATTAATACTTTGCCATACTCTTTATAGGCCTCAATTGGGAGCCCATCAGGGCCAGGGGATTTTTGGTTTGCCATACTGGCTATTGCTTGCTGGAGTTCTACAAGTGTAATTGGCATTTCCAATAAGTCCCTTTCTGCTTGCGAGATGGTCGGTATTACCAGGCCCTCCAAAAAGTTCTCCATCACCCCGTCCATACCTTTTTTCTGAGTGGAATAAAGATTTCTATAATAATCCCTGAATACTTGCAATATCTTTGAAGTCTTTGCTAATATATCTCCACCTAAGGACCTGACAGCAAGAACCGTCGACGGGGCAGAATTGGACTTTACCAACTGTGCCAGCAGCTTTCCCACTCTTTCTCCCTCTACCCAGAAGACCTGTCGTAGGAGGCACCTGGTCTCTGCTTTCTGCATAACAACTACCTTGTACCTTTGCTGTTTGTCTAGCCATGTTTTTTCCCTCTCAGAAGTTGGATCCATTATATACTTGCTTTCTGAATTTTTTCTTCCTCGTTCATAGCCTCTTTATTAAATTTGGCCACCTGCTGAATTAGTACCCCCCTAAGGAAGGCCTTCAGGGCATCCCACAGCACTATAGGTGACACTGTTCCTTCATTGATTTCTATAAAATCTCTCAATTAGGGAGAACCCCGTTCGTTTCTTTGATTAATTCAAACCAGTACGGGTTCGTTTTCCACTCCTTCCGGAGTTTGTTCCCTCCTAATTTCAGTGTCACCACAACCGGAGAGTGATATGATATACCTCTTGGGAGATATGAAATTCTATCAGTAATCTGTAGTTCTCTATTATTTCCCAGAACCAGGTCTATTCTGGATAGCACGGAGTGCGAGGCAGAATAGCATGAATATTGCAAGGCTTCCGGGTTCCTCACCCTCCACAGGTCTACTAGCCCCACTTCATCCAGGAATTGCCGCAGGCAGCTCTTCACATTAAGCTCAATAGGAGACTGAACGGACAATCTATCCAACCTTCTATCCAGTATCTCGTTGAAATCACCCACTACTATAATCGGCACCCCTTCTTTATCTAGCAGGAATTTGTTCAATCTAAACATTACATCCAAATTAAAGGGGGAGGAATATATATATTTGCCACTACGTACATATTACTATCAATTGAACAATGAAGGAAAATATAACGGCCCAGTTCATCAATACAGAGCTGCCTGCAGGAAAAGTTCACCCCCGTTTTCACCATAATGCTTACCCCCCTGCTATAGGAGGAGTGAACCACATGGAACTGACAATGATATTTCTTTGACTTGGTGAAGTGAGTTTTTAGTTAAATGAGTTTCCTGAAGGCAGATCAGTTCCACGCCACAGCTCTCCATTGTGATCAGAACTGCCATCTTTTTGCGCGGAGTGCCTAATCCCCTGACATACCAGGATCCTATTTTTAACATTTTAGCTTGCATCTAAATACCGGAGGAGAACAAGTACTAATCCAAAAAGTATATCCATCAAAAAAAAAAAAAAGACCAAATTCATTAAAAATATAATACCTTAACACCCCTCTACTATGCAATATACTGACCCGTGTATTCCAATCACTTCTCCTACTAAAAATCATAGTGACTTTAAATAATGTGGGCAACTTGATACCCCTCTTCTATATAATATTTTAAATCGGGCATTCCCTGGCCCCTCCATTCCAAAATCAAAAATAATTTTAAAAAGTGTATCCAACATAACCAGTGTGGGTTTCAAATATTTTCCTATGATCCTTAGATTGTGTATACTTCTAGATCCAAAACAAATGATCCTCTTCAGTGTTCTAATATTCCTACTTGTAAGTGCTTTTAAACCAACCTTCCCTATTATCGGTGTCTCAGCAGTGCGTATAGTGTCTCCCTCCTCCCCTCCCCCAACCCAATACCCCTCTCCTAACTGAAAAAACCCTCCCACCCTCTCCCCTCCCCTCCTCCCCTTCCCCTCCTCCCC
This sequence comes from Aquarana catesbeiana, assembly GCF_042186555.1. Classification (NCBI taxonomy): domain Eukaryota; kingdom Metazoa; phylum Chordata; class Amphibia; order Anura; family Ranidae; genus Aquarana; species Aquarana catesbeiana. The sequence continues at coordinate 273,804,838 of NC_133328.1, read as the reverse complement.
TCCCCCCGCCTAACCAGGTAAACCCCTGGAGTTTTTAAGGTGACCAGCTCCCATCCTACCTGTTCCACACATTTGCACACATAATTCATTCCCACTCAACCCACCTAATACAACGACTGTGCTTTACTACCCCCTTCCACCTCCCCCCCTCTCAACCTAAATATTTAAAATGTTTCCTTGTTTTCCTCTAGCCACTTCTCCACCCCTGCTGGGGAATCAAAAATCTGAGTCCCCCCCCCAGAGCTGTTACACGTAGCCTTGTAGGGTAGAGGAGGGCATATGTCAACTTATATTTTTGTAGAGTGCGTTTGGACTGTATAAACTCCGCTCTACGTCTCTGCAGCTCTGGTGAAAAGTCAGAATAAAACGATATTTTAACACTGTTGAAAAAGACATTTCCCGCTTCTCTTGTTTTTTGCAGCAACCTCACTTTGTCCTTATAATTAAGAAACTTCATTATTAATGGTCAAGGATATCCTCCTGCTGGCGGGGCTCTAAAAGGGACTCTGTGTGCTCTTACAATTGAAAACATTAACGAAAAAGATTCTCTTCCAAAAAGTTCAACTAGCCACTTTTCCAAGAACTCTGTGGGGCTAAGACCCTCACTTTTTTTCAGGCAAGCCCACCAGGGCAAGTCCTGTCTAACCAATATCAAAGCCTCCTTTACTCCCTTCATCTGTTCACAGAGCTCTTTAAGTGAATTGCTGCACACGTTCACTGCTAGAAATACGTCCGTTATGGTTGGCTCTTTCACTGGGGGCAATATCGGCACAGTTGGATCAGTTATTACGTCTACCGCCACATTTTGATCATTAGGCCCCTGCCCCTTATTACTATGTATTTTAGGTGGCACAGCTGGCTGTGTTGCAGTAGATAGCTGGGCCAGGGCCTGAGTCTGGCCCTGACTTCTTCTGTCCAATGCGCCCCCTTGTTGTGATTTAGTCTGCGACCCTTTCTTTGGTGGGGTCGAGGTGGGGCATGCGCAAATTGCTCCAATTTTGCTGCTGCCGCAAACGTTTGTTGTGTACCTTTGTCCTTGGCTGAACGTAAGTTCTGCATCCTATGTACTTTAACAAGAACCTTTACGATTACAACTTTATAATAGTATTTAAGAGAAATTAATTGAGGGGGTTAAAGTATCTCCCCAGTTGTCCCCTGATGCGGTTCAAAGGCAGCCTTTAAATATTTATACCGATGCAGCTTATACCTTTATGCCCTTAAAAAAAATCACAGCAGCATAGGCAGGATTAAATAAATGGGCAGCTTGAGCAGCTTGAACAATAAGCCTTCAACCTAAGAGCATGTGTTTAAAAAACCCAGTAATAACAGTCTGCAAAAAAAAAAAAAAAAAAAGAGGATCTACTCAGCAGCAGTATGTATCTCTCAGCAGTCCCAGCAATATAAGTCCCAAACTACAAAGCAACCCAATACTTATCCTTCCTGGATAGTCCTGGATTGACTGCAGCTCTCTGCCCAGTAGGAAGTAGATGAGTGGAGGACTCAGTCGGCAGCCTGTACTTGTCTCTCTCCTGTCGCTTCCCAGGTGTCTCTCAGCAGCGTGTGTTGTGTGTCGTCACTCCCAGCTGCCCCTCCGCCCCCCCACGGCTCTCTTCGCTCTCTCAGCTGACCAGGAAGGAGAGAGGGTGTGTGAGGATGCACCGAGCAGAATGGATAGATCCAGAGAAAGAAAAAAAAAAAAAACAGGGAGAGCAAACTCCGTCCGCCGGCTCAACACTCCTCACTCCACCCCCCGCACAAAACAGCACAGTTCAGCTCAATCTCCTCCGCAGCAGGCAGGCTTATATCACCCTTTAGGAATCTCTAGGCATCAGGCTCATGAAGGGAGCAATTGGTAGGTGAGGGAGAGGTGCGCACAGCGTTCGCCTTCTCACATCATACCGCTACTCAGCACACACACCTGGCTTACATCTTTAACTCGGTGGTGCAGCAGTTCCTGGGCAGGTACCCAGGCTTACAGGATGTCCTGAGGCAGGCCAGGGAAGTCTGTGTGCATTTCTGCGGGTCATATAATGCCAGTGCTCGGCTGGCTGACCTCCAAAAGGAATTTAACCTGCCCAAGAACCGTCTAATCTGTGACATGCCCACCAGGTGGAACTCAACGTTGGCCATGCTTCAGCGGCTGCACACACAGCAGAGGGCCATCAATGAGTACCTATGCGACTATGGCACCAGGACAGGGTTAGGAGACCTTGTTTTTTTTTTCCCCATGCCAGTGGCCTATGATCGGGGATGCATGCACTCTGTCACCATTTGAGGAGGCCATGAGGATGGTAAGCAGTGACAGTACATGCATCAGTGACACAGTACCTCTTGTCCACCTGTTGGAGCACACGCTGCGTAGAATAATGGACAGGGCACTTGAGGCAGAACAGAGGGAGAAGGAGGACTTCCTTACCTCTCAAGGCCCCTTTATCCAGACAGTGTACCTGCATGCCTGCCAATCACACAGGAAGAGGACGAGGAGGAGGATTGTGTCAGCATGGAGGTAGAGCCTGGCACTCAGCATCAGCAGCAGTCTTCAAGGGATCATTTACAGTCCCAAGAAACCCATGGACTTGTACGTGGCTGGGAGGAGGTGGCTGTGGGTCATGTCGTCCTTAGTGACCCAGAGGACTCTGGACCGAATGCCTCAGCAAACCTATGCTGCATGGCCTCCCTGATCCTGCAAAGCCTGCGGAAGGATCCTCGTATTCGTGGTATCAAGAAGAGGGATCTATGCTGGCAACCCTCCTTGATCCACATTACAAGGGTAAGGTTGAGGACTTATCTTGCCATCGCAGAGAGAGCATAGGTTGAAACATCTTCGGGAGGCCTTGCAGAAAGGTCTGTGCAATGCTTTCCCAGAGACTGGGAGGTTACAAACTCCTGTTCCTGGACAACGTGTTGCTGAGGCTTCGGTCAGTCAAAGAAGGAGCGGTGGAGAAGGTGGCTGTCTGACCGATGCGTTCAGACAAATTTTTAGTCCGCAGCCCCAAGGTATGATCAGTTCCAGCAACCATCGCCAGCGTCTGTTTTACATGGTGCAGGAATACCTAGGGGCAAGATCTGACTTGGACACCTATCCCACCGAAAATCCTCTGGGTTACTGGGTCTTGAGGATGGATCACTGGCCAGAGCTTGCACAGTATGCAACTGAGCTACTGGCCTGTCCTGTATCCAGCATTGTTTCAGAACGCACGTTCAGTGCTGCTGGAGGCTTTGTAACCGATCACCGGGTGCGCCTGTCCACCGACTCAGTCGATCGACTGACCTTCATAAAAAAATCAGTCTTGGATCACCACCAGCTACCAGGCACCTGATGCTGATGTAACCGAATAATTTTTTTTGGAAATGTCAGATCCCTTCAAGGCTGCCTATGCTGATGCTGAGTGATTATCCTCCTTCCTCCTCAATGATCATGCTGATGGCTTGTAAGAACATTTTTGGTTCTGGGCGCCGCCACCAGTGGCTAAGGCCCAATTTTTCAGCCCCTGTTTAACAGACATGTAATTACAATTCTAGATCTAATATTTCACAGCAGGGCCCATTCCCGTGCCCACCAAGAGTAACTGTGAGGGCTTACAGTGTTGTGGCAACACCACCACCACAGGCCCAATTTTTCTGCCCTTGTTCAACAAGTACATGTAATTACAATTCTTGATCTAATATTTCACAGCAGGGCTCGTTCCAGCACCCACCAAGAGTAACTGTGAGGACTTAGTGTTGTGGCACCAGCACCACCACCAAAGGCCCAATTTTTCTGCCCTTGTTCAACAGGTACATGTAATTACAATTCTTGATCTAATATTTCACAGCAGGGTCTGTTCCTGCGCCCACCAAGAGTAACTGTGAGTGCTTACAGTGTTGTGGCAACACCAACACCTAAGGCCCCAATTTCTGCAGAGTATATAAGGCAGGCCCCTACTTTCAAACATCCAACTTACAAACAACTCCTACTTGCAAACGGAAGGAGATAACAGGAAGTGAGATGAAATCTACCCCTAGGAAGGGAAATTCTCTCCTGTAAGAGTTAATATGGGAAAAACGTGTCTCCTCTCCACTGATGCTTTATCACCAATCCTTGTTTCACTAAAAACCCCAAATTTTCAAAAAACATTTGTCATTGGGACATAAAGTGAGGTGAAATCTTCTGAAGAGGTGCACAGACAGAAAAACAAATGTTACAGGGGTAATAACCCTACCCTATGTTTTCCAAAAAGCTTAAAAATTGATTTTTTGGCTGGAGCTACACTTTAAAAACGTACCAGTTCGAAATTACAAATAGCTTCTACTTAACAACAAACCTACAGTCCCTGTCTTGTTTGCGCCACCTGTATACTGCTGTTCAGAGTATAAAGGGCCCGGGGGGCCCCACACCTTTCCTTTTTTTTAATTTGGGTGCGGGGTTCTCCTTAATATCCATACAAGACCCAAAGGGCCTGGTAATGGACTGGGGGGGTACCCATGCCATTTGTCGAACTGATTTTCATCCATATTGCCAGGACTGTTCTAAACATGGGGAAACACGCGCCACGTTACAGGCATACTATAGACACCCCCCAGGTACGATATTTAAAGGAATATTTCACTTTTATTTTTTCACTTTAAGCATCATTAAAATCATTGCTCCCGAAAAAAACGTCTGTTTTTAAAATTTTCTTTTGCGTGGATATATGTCCCCTGGGGCAGGACCCGGGTCCCCAAACCCTTTTTAGGACAATAACTTGCATATTAGCCTTTAAAATTAGGACTTTTGATTTCTCATGTTCGAGTCCCATAGACAGTGTTTGAAATGTACGCGCAAATCTTCAGGTCTGTTCGCATGTTCTGGATGCGAACCGAACCGGGGGGTGTACGGCTCATCCCTACTGGTGACCCCACAATAGGGATAAAACTTTTTTGCGGAAGGGAGTTTAACAAGACTTGTGGCCACTCATTAAAATTAGAAGAAAAAAGGTTTAACCTTAAACTACGTAGAGGGTTCTTTATTGTAAGAGCGGCAAGGATGTGGAATTCGCTTCCACAGGCGGTGGTCTCAGCGGGGAGCATCGGTAGTTTCAAGAAACTATTAGATAAGCACCTGAATGACCACAACATACAGGGATATACAAGGTAAGACTGACATATAATCACACACATAGGTTGGACTTGTGTCTTTTTTCAGCCTCACCTACTATGTACAGTGACTATGTAACTTTGAATCATCTTTAGAAGAGGCTTCCTTCTAGGATGACAGCCATGTAGATCAATTTTATGCAGTGTGCGGCGTATGGTCTAAGCACTGACAGGCTGACCCCCCCCCCCCTTCAACCTCTGCAGCAATGCTAGCAGCATTCATACATCTATTTCCCAAAGACAACCTCTGGATATGACGCTGAGCAGGAGCACTCAACCTCTTTAGTTGACCATGGCGAAGCCTGTTCTGAGTGAAACCTGTGCGGTTAAACTGCTGTATGGTCTTGGCCACCGTGCTACAGCTCGGTTTCAGGGTCTTGCTAATCTTCTTATAGGCTAGGCCATCTTTATGTAGAGCAACAATTCATTTTTTCAGATCCTCAGAGAGTTCTTTGACATGAGGTGCCATGTTGAACTTCCAGTGGCCAGTGTGAGAGAGTGAGAGCGATAACACCAAATTTAACACACCTGCTCCCCATTCACACCTGAGACCTTGTAACACTAGTGAGTCACATGACAGCGGCGATGGAAAATGGCTAATTGGGCCCAATTTGGACATTTTCACTTAGGTTTGTACCCACTTTTGTTGCCAGCGGTTTAGACATTAATGGCTGTGTGTTGAGTTAATTTCAGGAAACAGCAAATTTACAAGCTGTACACTCACTACTTTACATTGTAGCAAAGTATAATTTCTCCAGTGCTGTAACATGAAAAAATATAAAAAAATATTTACAAAAATGTGAGGGGTGTACTCACTTTTGAGAGATACTGTGTGTGTGTGTATATGTATGGTGTATGTGTGTGTGTGTGTGTGTGTGTGTGTGTGTGTGTGTATATATATGTGTGTGTATGTGTATATATAATATTAAATCAAAGTGATATTTTTTGTTTGGGGGGGGGGATTTTTTCATTATGTATTGTGATCATGATAATAGATGATGTCATAAAAAAAATATGTTTCCACTGGGTGAGCTAGATCCTCAATTTCAAACTTGGCTACCTCACTCAACCACCCTATTTCATCATTTTAGCTCTCAGCGAGGGGTAGTACCCTAATGCTCTCTACTCAAGTCCTCCTGTACCTCATTTGTGGACCATTGGAGATACACTCAACTGACTCAGTTTATTAAATCCCTCCCTAACCCTCTGCATACCCTTGCCCCTCTTACACCAATGGAAAGTATATTGGCGGTCACACAGCCTCCATGGAAAACCATTTCTCTATTTTTATAGAGCTCCAATGGCATTGGAGTCCACTTCCTTCCCTAAGTTTCTACCGATTTGGGAACAAGACCTAAAATACCCTCTGTCAGACGATCAATGTTCTACTGTTCTCCAACTGACATACCTCCTTCATCTCTTCAAGGATTGCAGAGGTTAATTACAAAATACTAACTTTGAGGCATCATACACCTGCACAACTTCATAAAATATTCCCGTATACATCTGAACTTTGTTGGAGAGGCTGTGGGGCTGTTGCTACTCATGCCCACCTCTTTGTGGCACTGCCCGCTTGTTTGCCCTTTCTGGTCCTCTATCCTACACTGGATTGAGGTAATACAAGGGTCTCCCATTCCTAATGACCCCTGGGATGATTTTTTTCATTGTACATTGTTTCATTGTACAGGTGAAGCAGTTGGCTGATATCAGTGCTATATTACCCTCCATCTCTTGAATGCTGCAATGTAAAGTAGTGAGTGTACAGCTTGTACAACAGTGTAAATTTGCTGTCCCCTCAAAATAACTCAACACACAGCCATTAATGTCTAAACCACTGGCAACAAAAGTGAGTACACCCCTAAGTGAAAATGGCCAAATTGGGCCCAAAGTGTCAATATTTTGTGTGGCCACCATCATTTTCCAGCACTGCCTTAACCCTCTTGGATATGGAGTTCACCAGAGCTTCACAGGATGCCACTGGTGTCCTTTTCCACTCCTCTATGGGGACATCATGGAGCTGGTGGATGTTAGAGACCTTGCACTCCTCCACCTTCCATTTGAAGATGACCCACAGATGCTCAATAGGGTTTAGGTCTGGAGACATGCTTGGCCACTCCATCACCTTTATTTGCAGCTTCTTTAGCAAGGCAGTGGTCATCATCATGTTGGAATACTGTCCTGCGGTCCAGTCTCCAAAGAGAGGGGATCATGCTCTGCTTCAGTATGTCACAGTACATGTTGGCATTAATGACTTCTTCCTTAATGAACTGTAGCTCCCCAGTGCCGACAGCACTTATGCAGCCCCAAACCATCACACTCCCACCATCATGCTTGACTGTAGGCAAGACACACTTATCTTTGTACTCCTCACCTGGTTGCCGCCACACACGCTTGATACTATCTGAACCAAATAAGTTTATCTTTATCTCATCAGACCACAGGACATGGTTCCAGTAATCCATGTCCTTAGTCTGCTTGTCTTCAGCAAACAGCTTTCTTGTGCATCATCTTTAGAAGAGTCTTCCTTCTGGGATGACAGCCATGCAGACCAATTCGATGCAGTGTGTGGCGTATGGTCTGAGCACTGACAGGCTGACCCGCCCACCCCTTCAACCTCTGAAGCAATGCTGGCAGCACTCATACTTCTATTTCCCAAAGACAACCTCTGGATATGACGCTGAGCATGTGCACTCAACTTCTTTGGTCGACATTGGCGAGGCCTGTTCTTAGTGGAACCTGTCCTCTTAAACCACTGTATGGTCTTGGCCGCCATGCTGCAGCTCAGTTTCAGGGTCTTGGCAATCTTCTTATAGCCTATGCCATCTTTATGTAGAGCAACAATTCTTTTTTTCAGATCCTCAGAATTCTTTGCCATGAGGTACCATGTTGAACTTCCAGTGACCAGTATGAGAGAGTGAGAGCGCTAGCACCAATTTTAACACACCGACTCCCCATTCACACCTTAGACCTTGTAACACTAAGGAGTCACATGACAATGGCTAATTGGGCCCAATTTGAACATTTTCACTCAGGGGTGTACTCACTTTTGTTGCCAGCGGTTTAGACATTAATGGCTGTGTGTCAAGTTATTTTGAGGGGACAGCAGATTTACACTGTTATACAAGCTGCTTTACACTACTTTACATTGTAGCAAAGTGTCATTTCTTCAGTGTTGTCACATGAAAAGATATAATAAAATATTTACAAAAATGTGAGGGGTGTACTCGCTTTTGTGAGATACTGTATATCATATGGAAGATCTTGGATGTGAACTCCGAGATTTAGCATCTGCATTGCATACAATATGGGCCTGCTGGTTTGCCTTTATCTTTTCTACTAAATATGCTGATCTTCTGACTAAAACTGTATACTCTCACCACACTATATACTTATTGTCCTTAAATGAAGGAGCAGGAGCTTTCTACATCCCCCCCCCCCCCCCACCTACCCTATACTGCTCCCCCTTCCTCCCCCTCTGGCACTTTCTTCTCCTTTTTCTCTCATCTTCTTTTGCCTCGCTTATCCTTTTATTTTCTTCTTTTCCCCCATCTTGACTCTTTTACTACAAATAACTTACTCTATGTATACAGGCTGGATTTTGGTTTGCACTGTTTTGACACCCGAAGTCACTTTATACACTATATATCTTGGAAATATGTATGATATATTTGAAAACTTCTTTTATAAAATATATATATATATATATATATAATTTTTTTTTTTCTCTTTTCAATAAACACTTATTGAACAAAAAAATAAATAAAATAGGTAAAAATTATATCTAAATATTGTTGGCATTTTCCCTGTGTTATTTCACTTATGTATGTTTTTTATTTTGTTGTTATTTGTGGTATTTTAGACAAAAAATAAAAAAAGAGAGAATTAAAACGGCTTCTCAAACAATTTAGTGTATAACTGCACTTTTAGTACAGTTAATGTTAAAATTTAGCTTTTTGTTCCTGTTCTCAAAAAAATCCTTAAATAATAACAAAATATGCCACAAAAGTAAACATAGTGAAGAACATTTTTGGAACAATAGCCACTTAATCACAATTTCTTCATGCATATGTCACATGCCTTTTATTTAGAAAATGAAGGTTATGTAAATCCATTGTTCACATATTAAAAAAAAAAAAATTAACTTTCAATCTGCAAGCATGTGAAAAGGAGGTCAAGCAAGGACATGCTCATCATGTGGCTAGTGTTTACATTTTAAAGGGACTGTAATTCCACATTCTCCATTTGCCAATATTGCAAATTTGTGGAGAAGGAAAAGTTGTACTATTTGCTCATTGTTACATATGAAGGAGACTCATCTAGCCACTTGTACTTTTCTACCCTGATGAGCACAGGACATCTTTACTATAGGTGCTAGAGAACCTTGTCCTGGCACTGACTACTGTTGAAACTGTTAAGAAAAAAAAATTTACTAGTATATCTTTTTTTTTATGTATTTTCTGCTTGACATTTTTAGAGCAATATCCAGATTCTAGACTTGACACACATCCACACAGCAACATTCATCTTTAGATGACATCTGTTCAGAATTTTTCAATACCTTAATAGTTATAAAGCATGTGAGGAGGAGGATAATAGAGGGATTATGACATAAAAATGCTAAAGTCCTTGAGGAAAATCTGCTGCACATAAAGTTATGATTTTGTAATTCATACTAATGCAGTTTGTAGTTCTCCAGAGACAGGGCAATAACAGTGCACAATATGCTCTTAAACACTGATGCATAACTCATTGTGCGAAAGCTAAAATATGTTGCAAAATATTATTGTATTGCATAGAGAAGTAGCACTTTTTAGAAGTGATTCACACAGATTATCCTTCACAGACCACTTCACATGGTTTTTACTATTATTCGTTAATACTTCCTTTTTTTTTTTTTTTTTTCAGATTTTTACATTTATTGGCCTATGCCAGTAACTTTTCTGAATTCATTTTATTTAAAATACAAAATTATTCAATTTTTTTTGTTGCATTGGAATTCGCTCAACTGGAGCATGGTAATTTACTTGCTTAAATTGTATTGTATAGTTGAAATATTGAAAAGGAGCTTTTTGGAAATAGCTGAATAGACAGTCATATGAGCTAGTGACATAGAAAATATCCACAGCATACTTAAAGGCTTCTGTTTGATGTTTCTGAAATGCAGTTGATTTAAATAAATGTTGAATGTCATATTACAGGATGATTACAGGAATTCCAGAAATATCTTCTGTAAATTATTTCTGATTACTTTAAACATTTTCTATAATGAACAAAACCATTTATTTTCAGTGATTAATTATGGTTTAATGTTTTATATTTAAGGAAAGGAAACTGACTGAAAGGATTCTGTATTATTCAAATAATGTAGTAAAGATGATGTGTGACATTTATATATATTTATGTGCATCTCATGAAAATATAATATCAAAAAAGTTAATTTTATTTCATAAATTAATTCAAAAAGTGAAACTCATATATTTTATATACATATGTCTGAGGGCTTCCTTCCACAGTAAATTGTGTTTTAAATAAAGAATTTAAGCCCATAACATTCAGGGAAGTGATATTAATGGCCAATTGGCCATAGCGATTAGAAGAATCACTAAACAGATTTAGCTTGACGCTCATCTGGGACTTTCACATTGCTAACAGGAAAGTATTCAGTTAGATTGTAACAGTGGTAGCTGCATGCATTAACGTGAGAAAGCACAATTGGAGTTACCTTGGCCACGAGTTTGTGAATGACGCAGGTCAGGGTTAGGTGGAGGTGAAAAGATAAAACCCAAGTCAACAGCCTTTTGATGTAAAGATATTTGTTGATTTTGGAAGGTCACCACCAGCTTAGTGGGGAAACCCCACTTGTATGTAATATTTTTATCTCAGAGCACTGCAGTGACTTGGGCAAACTACCTTGGTTTCTGCATGGTAGCAGCAGGTATATCTGTGTGAAGAGCAACAAAAGAGTAGGGATAAGGCAAATCTAGGTGTTGGAGTGGGCTACTTTCTATAATTTTTTCTTTCACTTGGAAAAAATGGATGTGCGACAGGACATCTCACGGGACAGAGGCTGGAAGGGTGGTTAGGTTTAACAATTCTGTGGGCAAGATCTATGGCAATATCAACTTGAGAGAGTTAGGGGAGAAGCTTGTGTAACAGTTGTTGTAGATCGTGAATCAGATGTGGAGGTTTTCACGGTTTCTGGGATACCCCTGAATTTTATATTGTTTGTTCTGGAATGATCCTCAAGATCTGCCACTTTGGCTTGTAGGAAGCTAATTTCCTCAGAGTGTTGATAGGCCTCAGTGACCTCATGATAGATAGTGGCATGATCTGTGGCCTGCCTTTCAAGGATATCAGTGTGTTCCTCCCCTTGATCTATCTTGAAATATAGAGGGGAAATAGAGGAGCAGAGCTTATTGTGGAGGTCTCTCTGCAAGGTAAGAGCATATGTTTCAGTGTTTGTTCTGAAGCAGGATGATCACTGGCTGGGTGTGCAGACAGTCATTCATGGTCACTTTCCTGGTACTGTGCTTATCCAGGAGCATCCCAGTGTTTGTTGTAAAGGGGAGCTTTTGTGGAAGAAAGCACTGGAGACTGTGCTGCCCACATACCTCTGTCTGTGGGAGAGCCATTGTGAGGAGCTGGAGTGGGCTCTGCACTGTCCATATCTTCTGGGCTGGTTGTGGAGTCTTACCTGTTCTCCTGCATATGCATGGAGGGAGGAGGCACCACTCTGGCGCCACCTTGACTGCTCTGCATGCATGCAAGTCTGTGAGACAGCGCCGCGTGTGGGCAGAGTTATTTTTCTTTCTAGACATACTGTCCAGGTGCCGCATGAACCAGCTCTTCCCCAGTGTGAACCAGCTTTCCCCCGGAGGGGGTGAGAGCTGTTGTGAAGAGCGAATTGTTGCAGAGTGTCCCGAGGCTGAGCAAAGCTGGTGGGTTAAATGGCCATCTTGCTCTGCGGCCGGCCATGCCCCTACGTTATTGCAGTTTGCACTATAATGAATTGCCTTTGTGCACTTTTATGGCAGTATTTTGAAGTGCATTGGTGATATACTGCAGTATATTGAATTGCGTCAGTGCAGTTTTATTGCAGTATATTGAAGTGTGTCAGCAGAGTGTGTCTGTGTAGTGACTACTCAAGTTAAAATGCACCAAACACCACTTTCCATTGTTTAAATTGCATCCACGTATACATTTCCCCTTCTCTACTACATTTTGGTAATAAGCCCCCCCCATCATGTCTGGGAGGCCAACAAGAAGAGGCAGATATTCCCATGGCACTGTGAGGGGGCCAGCAGCACCACAAGCAAAGGTGGACATGGTCTGTCCTCAGGCAGGGTACCATTTCCTCTGTTTAGTGATGTTGCCCACAGAGGAGGTGGTGGACTGGCTTACTAAATTATCCTCATCCTCATCCTCCTCATCCTCTGTCACCCAAGCAGAGACTAGTGCACAGTCCACTGCATCTGCCAGAGCATCTTATTCTGCCTCCTTGTCCACAGCTACTCCTGCCATAGCCCCAGCATCATGCATGGAGGAGTCAGCTGAATTATTTGAACACAGCATCAGCCACTTGTGCCTTGACGATGAACAGGCATTACTTGATTCTGATGTTGGTTCTGAGGTTGAGGAAGGTAGGAACATGAGCCTACACAGAGGGGAGAACACCAGTAAACAACAAATTGGCAGTCATGTTCCCCCAGCCACAGCGTATTGCCAAGTTGGCTCCAGTGATGATGATGATGATGATGATGATGATGATGATGATGAGGTCACTGATGCGACTTGGGTTCCGGATAGAGCAGAGAAGGAAAGTGAGGGTGAGGCACAACCCCAACAAGGCAGCCATCATTAAAAAGTAGAGAGCATTCACCCTATTCTATCACATTGTGGAGCTGTTATCTCTCGGCCAACTTCCCACAGCTCAGCTGTCTGGGCCTTTTTTTGAGCACGCGCAGCCAATCGCACATTTGCGATTTGCAAACTTTGCCTCAAGCAGATCAAGCGTGGCAAAAACACCAGCCATTTGGGTACCACGTACTTGACAAGGCATTGAACATCCCACCACTCAGCCGTTGGCAAGAGCACCTGAAAATCACACAAAAGGGACGCAATTCTGCTCCTTCTCACTCCACACCTTTCAGGTCTACATCCACTATTTCTCATGGCCTCTCAGTAGCCTCCACTGACAGGGATGTGTCAGAAACCATTAATCAGAACGAGACAGAAGTAGGAGTCAAATCACACTTGCTTAATAATATTAAAAAAAGCTAAACAGAGTAAACGTGGTCAAAGCATAGCCAGAGTTCTGGAACGGATAGTCAGACAAGCCAAAAGGTCAAGGAGCCAGAGAACAGCATAGTAGAACAGCAAGCAGGATCTGGGGCCAGAGGAATGTCAGCAAAGCAAGTCTTTAACAGGAACACAGGAGAGCGTTTCTAGAGATGTGACCAAGGCAAAGGCAGAGATCATCTGAAGTGGACGGCTTAAGTAGGCAGGACTGACTAGCAGGATATCATCAACCGGTGAGTCACTGTTGAGAGATAGGAGCTGGTAATTGGCCCAACAGTTGAGTGGCCAGCTCAGAGAAGGAAGGGCTGAGCCCAACCCTGACAGCACCCCCTCCTTAATGACCCCTTCCCCTCAGAGGACCACCAGGCTTGAGGGGAAAACGTCCATGGAAATCACGGAGGACAGGGGAGGAGACCCAAGAGCATTCCTCCGGACTTTACCCTTTCCGATGCCCCAGGTACTGTATGCACCCATGGAAACCTACAGGAGTCAACAGTGGACTGTACTTCATACTCCTCACGGTTCTCAACCTGTACAAGGTGAGGACGAGGCACTGAGGTGGTAAATCGGTTGCAGAGCAAAGGTTTTAATAAGGAGACATGAAATACATTTGAGATACGCATATTCGAAGGAAGGTCTAATGCGTAAGCCACTAAGTTAATCCTGCGAAGAATATGCAAAGGCCCAATAAACCGAGGTGCGAACTCCAGAGATGGAACACAAAGTCGGAGGTTGCAAGATGACAGCCAGACCCTGTCCCCAACCCGGTAGGAAGGTACAGGCAGGTGTCTGCGGTCAGCATGAAGTCTGTACCTCGACAGATGACTCAACCCAAGAAAGGGTTACTGAAACCAGGGGCTTATCCTTCAGGAGAACTGGGGATGACAGGACCTCAAGGTTTGGGCGTTCCCTGGACAGGTAGCACAAGACTTCAAAAATTGACCTGCCTGGCCACAATAAAGGTACAATCTCTGCCTCCCCTTAAGGGTTCTCTCATCTGCAGAGAGACGCATGAAGCCCAAGTGCATGGGTTCATCTTCACTGACCGACTCAGTACCAGGAGGCAAACACTAATTTAAAAGAGTCTTTCTCTGAGTCTGGAGTCAATGAGGATGGCAAACGTGATCAACTTCTCCAGCTCAGTGGGTATATCTCGGGCTGCTATCTTATTCTTGATATTATGGGAGAGACCATGAGAAAAAGCACCACAAGGGCCTCATTATTCCACGCAACCTCTGCTGCCAGAGTATGGAATTCAATGCCGTAGTTGGCAACAGTTTTGATACTGTTTGATGGACATGAGGCACTTGGCAGAGGACCTCTCAGCAGCCTCCACTGACAGGGATGTGTCAGAAACCATGAATAAGACTGAGACAGAATTACAGTCAAATCACACTAATAATAATAAAAAAGGTAAACAGAGTAAACTTGGTCAAAACATAGCCAGAGTTCAGGAACCGGAACGGATAGTCAGACAAGCCAAAAGGTCAGGGAGCCGTAGAACAGCAAGCAGGATCTGGAGCCAGAAGGAATGTCAGTCAAGCAAGTCTTTAACAGGAACACAGGAGAGCGTCTCTAGAGATGTGACCAAGGTGAAGGCAGAGATCATCTGAACTGGATGGCTTAAGTAGGCAGGACTGACGAGTGGGATCTCATCAACAGGTGAGTCACTGTGGATAGATACGAGCTGGCAATTAGCCGACAGCTGAGTGGCCAGCTCAGAGAAGGAAGGGTTGAGCCCAGCCCTGACAGGATGATGGTATAGTGAAGGGTGTCACAGGTCCTTGTAGCACATCTGCCAGCAGCAAACCACAAGCTGTAGACTATAGCAGGCAAATTGCTCTGCCCCAGCTGTTGCAGCAAAAAAAATAATCACTGCCATCCACGTGCCCAGCGTCTAATTTCAAGCTTATCAAAGCTGCTGGCTTTACAACTCCTGCCTTTTACATCTGGTGGATTTTTCCCCCTTCTGTGATTTTGAAGAATGTGCTGTACCACAATGGCAGGTTCCCAGTCGCTATTTTTTTGCACATAAGGCCATTCCAGCTCTGTACCATCACATGAAAGGCAATTATGTGGCATTGTTGGGCAAGGCAGTCAGCAGAAAAGTCCACCTTACTGACGCGTGGTCGAGCAAGCATGGTCAGGGATAATATGTTTCGTTCACAGCACACTGGGTAACTGCTTGCAACTCGGAAGGATGCAGGACAGGGCTCAGTGCTGCAGCTTGTTTTGTCGCCATGCCTCCATACAGCCGGTGGTGATGATGCAAAATTTGCCAGCTCCACCCCCTCCTCCTCCATGCCCTCATCTGCTGAATTGCCCTATGAACAACCAGTACTCTCTAAGCATTCAAGGGGCTATTAGGCTAAAATATGCCATGCAGTGCTTCAGCTGGTCTGTCTAGGGGACAGGAGCCCCATCAGAACAAAGCTTCTTTCAGCTCTGCAGGGCAGACCCAGAGGTGGTTCACGTCATGCCAGCTGGAGCCAGGAATGGTGGTGTGCGATAATGGCACTAATCCCCTGTCCATCCTTAGACAGAGAAATGCCTAGCACATGTCCTCAGTTTGGTGGTGTAGCACTTCTTAAGCAGGTACCCAGGGTTGGAAGATCTGCTAAAGCAGGCCAGAAGAGCCTGTAGCGATTTCAGGTGGTCATACACAGCCAGTGCTCAGTTGGCTGAAATTCAGTAGGAAACCTGTCCATAAACCGCCTGATTTGTGGCATGCCTACCAGGTGGAACTCAACTTTGGCAACGCTACGATGGCTGCACATGCAGCAGAGGGCCATCAGAGAGCAGTCATTGAGTACTTGTGTGAGTATGGCACAGCGACAGGCTCAGACCAGCTTTTTTCCCCATGCCAATGGCTGCTGATAAAGGATGAATGCAGTGTACTGTCACCATTTGAGGAGGCAACAAGGATAGTGAGCCGTGACAATGCATGCATCAGTGACACAATCCCTGTTGTGTTCCTGATGGAGCAGAATCTGAATGGCATTATGGACAGGACACTCGCGGCAGAGCATCGGGAGGAAGATAAGGACTTCCTTTCCTCTCAAGGCCTTCTTTTATGCACCATTCTTGAGACACCACAGAACACACAAGAGGAGGATTATAGCAGTTTTAGAGGCATTGAAGCAGAGTAAGACATATGTCAATCCTTAAGAGATGGTTTTCTGTCCCCAGAACCCTTGGGAGTAGTACGTGGCTGGGAGGAGGCAGTTCCAGATACTGTAATCCTCAGTGACCCCGAGGATTCTGCAATCTTGCGGTGTATGGGCTCCCTCATTCTTCAAAGCCTGCGAAAGGATCTGAGAGTTTGTGGCATCAAGGAGAAGGATCACAATTGGTTGGCAATCCTCCTTGACCACTACTACAGGGGGAAAGTCTCAGAACTTATTCCATCCTCACAGAGGGAGCAGAGGAGGAAATAATTTGAGGACACCTTTTAAAGAGGAGTTTACGTAATGCCTTTACAGACTCTTCTAGGTTACAGTCTCATTTAGGAGCTAGTTTTAAGACTTCTGTTGGTCAAAAGAGGAGCGGTGGAGAAGAGGGCCGCCTTACTGATGCATTTCAAATTTTTTGTTCAGTCTTCTGCACCCAGGCCTGTCAGCTTCCACATCCTATCAGCAGCGTCTGCATCATATGATGGGAGATTATCTAGGGGTGGAAACAGACAGACATGGAGAGCTTTCCAGTTGATGATCAACTGGATCATGAAAATAGACCACTGGCCAAAACTTTCCCAGTATGCAATTGAGCTGCTGGGCTGCCCTGTATCCAGTGTGCTTTCCGAGCTGACATTTAGTGCTGCCAGTGGTTTTGTGACAGATAAAAAAGCGCATCTGTCCAGAGACTCCATTGACCGGCTGACATTTATCAAAATGACTCATTCCTTGATTAGCAGCAGCTATCAAGCCCCTGATGCCGATGTTGCTGATTAAGTGTCATTAAAAGAAAAAAAGGGGGTCAACAAGGACACCCTGGGCGGACTTTAGAGGCACAACAAACCTGAGAAAGTATAGTCAGAATAACAATATAATCAATTTTAATAAATATAAATACATACAGTACAAAGACATTGAAAAAAGTAATAAAAATCATCTATATAGAAATATACATGATACAAGCCCAGATGTGACAAATCTGGGCTTGTATCATGTATATTTCTATATAGATGATTTTTATTACTTTTTGTCAATGTCTTTGTACTGTATGTATTTATATTTAATAAAACTGATTATATTGTTATTCTAACTATACTTTCTCAGGTTTGCTGTGCCTCTAAAGTCCACCCAGGGTGTCCTTGTTGACCCCCCCTTTTTTCTTTTTACGACATACAATTTATTCGGATGTAGCTATAGGAGTGTCCCCTTTTTTTTTTGATGTGGAATCTTTGCAAGACTGTCTAGGCTGCCTAGCTTTGTGGGTGTTTGATTTTATTGTGAAGAAACATTATGGTATAGGTTTCATGGGCACAATTAACACCATAGGACCAATTTTTCCGCACCTGTTTGACAGGTGCATATCATTTGAATTTTGTCAATAAGCCAATTCTTGCTTTCATCAAGAGTACCTCTATAGGGTTACGGTGTGGAAGGACCACCAACACCCAAAGCCCAATTTTTTTCATACCTGTTATGTCTATCCAAATTCTGCGAAACAAACACCAGAATCAAGCCAGAAAAATCTCTAATCTTGTTCCGAGTGCCCTAAATTGTGGCCTTATCATACAGACTGGCTCCCCAAGCCATTGTATATAAAATAAAGAAAGCTGGCAGGTAAAATGTCATTTTTTTTGGCCTTTTATATTTCATTTTTGCTGCAGCAGATTCTATACACGGTACAGATGCACCACTTTGCAGGCAGACTAAGAGGACCCCCCAGGCACTATATTTTTAAAGGAATTTTTAATTTTTATTATTTCACTTTAAGCATCAGTAAATCACTGCTCATTTAAAAATTGTTTTTTTGTATTTTTTAAATTATTTTTATTAAGATATTTTTCACGTATACAAAAAACATTCCATATCATTTCAAATTCTTATATATAAACATCCTTTAAAATACATACATACAAAAATAAGACACATAAAAGACCACAAACAGTATAAAACATGGAACGATCTCAAAATACTTTCCAAAAGAATTTAGGGCATTCTGCCGCCTTCCCCCTCTCCCAACCCCCCCTTGATAGAGAAGGAAAAGGAAGAGAAAGAAACATTTTTTTCCAAATTATGTAATGTATTTCATTACCCTTATTTACTTTATTTTAATTATATTTTAAATAACCCCCCCCCCCCTAATTATTCCCAATCATAGTTTTCTTAATCCCCTACTGTGTTTTGTGAATTTCATTATAATGTGACTTTCACCTTATTTATTTTTTATTTTTTTCCCAATAATTTTCTTTTATTGAAAAGTGAAAAGCATTTACAGAAATCTAAAACATTGGTTAAATAATGAAGAGTTATAAAGCTATGTAATACCATTGCATATAAACAGTCACTCCAACATTGGATTATTCGTGGTGGGGGATTAGGACCTGACCTGTATTTCCAAATGGGTTAAGGCATGACAGAGAACAATAACTCAGAGGAGAGTCCAGCATGTGATTGGTTGTAGTTTGGGTTTGTAGGTATTGTGATGTAAAGGAGGGACATGACAGATAAAGGTTGTAGTTAGTATGTTACTCCAACTGAGTTTGGGTATGATCTGTGGATGAAGGAGATAGCTATGTTTTTGTGCCTGGGCTCTGGTGCGGGTGATTTGTGTCTATGCGAAGTGAGAAGGTTATGCGAGTAAGTGGGTATCAAAATGGTATACTTAAAGGGGGGGTTGGAGTTGGAGGGGGAGGATTGAGGGAAGAGGGGGCTGGGCAGGGTTTTCGTGAAGGTCAGCGTAGGGCTCGTAGCCATGCAGGAGCAGGTAATATGAGCCCAAACAGAGTCTACAAAGCAGCAGAGTCCAGAACAGGCTGGGGGCCTAACACCAAGAGAAAGTCCGTGAGCAGGCTGGCAGCCAAGGTACTGTAGACTGGAGGCAAGTTCAAGAACTGGATGAGGGTCTAGGCACAGGAGACTGAAGATAATACGGGTCACAAGCAGAGGGTCAAGGCACAGGAGACTGATGGTAATCTGGGTCACAGGCAGAGGATCAGGGCACAGGAGACTGAGCGTAATCCAGGTCACAGGCTGAGGGTCAAACACCAGAGGAACAAGCAGAGTCCGTAAAACAAGCCAGAGGTCAGGTCCAGGAGAATATCAAGGCAGGTCAGGGTCAATCCGGGTCACAACAGGCAATGAGCAAACAGGAATAAGTACACAGGAAGCTGAAGACAAACCAGTGATTTGTCTGAGAGAGGAGGCAGTTTTTATAGGCAGCAAGGAAGTCACGTTATGCGTGTGCTAGTGCGCATGCGCAGTTCCGTGGGGCCGTGAATGTGTGTGCACCGTTCTGCCGCTAACACGTGTGCGCCAGAGCGCCGTTCCGCCACACATGCGCACAGGGGAACGGCAAGGTTGATTCAGATTTCTTCTCTGACACGGAGTGTCTCGTGTGATGTAAATTAGTTTTTCCATTTCAGCGACTTTGTGAATTCTGGTGAACCATTCTTTTGAGTGTGGGTGTCTGCATTGAGTTCCATTGTAAGGGGATACATTGTTTTTCTTCATTGATCATGTGCATTGTTAGAGATTCATGGTAAGAATTATGTGGTAATGGCAAATGATGAAGAAGGAATTGGGCTGGAGAGAAATCTAGATTGTATGAGGTAACTTGGGCAGTAATGCGTCTGACTAAAGAGATTGCAGGGGGGTGCATGACCACCAAATGTGGAGTAGGGTACCCCTATCCTGGTGGCACCTCCAACAGGTCTTTGGAATATCGGGATTAAATTTATGCAGGAGTACCGGGGTGCGGTACCATCTGGCTTGAATTTTGTATCCATTTTCCTGGGTGGTAACATTGGTTGACCCTTTGTGTATGTTTAGAAATATTTGTTCCCAGTTCTCTTCTGAGCGTGAGATGGAGAGGTCTGTCTCTCATTTTTTTGCAGGCTAAATTTTTATTGGCCTTGAGGTCGGCAAAGATGAGGTTGTGTATATTGGAGATAAAGCGGGAGTGAGGTGTCTTCTGAGTGCATAGTGTTTTGAGGGGGGTGAATTGTCTTGAACGTTGCCTGTCTTTTGTCCAGAGTTTTAAGGTAGTGGGCAATCAATAGGTATGCCCAGGGGGGGATAGGTGCCTTCTCTAGCCGAGTGGAGATTTGAGCTGCGGATAGTAGTTTACCCTGATGGAAGAATTGATGGGCCCTGATTTGGTCTTGTGGCCAGTTGTCGGTGAGGTAGAGGTGGTGCATTCCTGGTGAGAAGTCAGGATTTAATTTTATTTTTGACAGTGGGCCAGGAGTGGAGAAAACAGAGGTATGGTTACACGTCTGGTGGACGTGGACCTATTAATGGATGTAGACAGATTTCTGGAGGGATGTGGCGTGGGAAATCCATGGGAGTGAATTCAGGGGCAGGTTTGTGAAGGAGGCTTCCAGGGAAACCCAATCTTTGTGGGGGGCATGGACATTCCAGTCCACTATCCTGGTGAGGTGGGTAGCGGTATGGTAATTTAGGAGGCTCGGGAGGCCGATACCACCAAGGTAAGTTGATTGTAGCTGATTTTGTGTTTGCGCTCACCCCAGAGGAATCTGGATTTGTATGGGGATCGTCTGCAGTATGTATAGAAGTCTCGATAGGGCATTCATCTTCAGAATGGCCGCTCTGCCGAACCAGGAGAATATTGGTTTGTTCCAATTTTTGAGGTCAGAGGTTAATTTGTTTTGGAAGTGGGAGGTGGTTCTTTACAGCTAGATCTGATAGTTTGGAAGGGATTTGGATCCCTAAGTATGTGATTGAGTCGTGCTTCCACTGAAAAGGAAAATTCTCTTTGCACTGGTCTACTAGGTTTTGGGGTAGCGATATATTAAGGGCAAAGGATTTAGTGAGATTATTTTTGAGGTTGGAAAGGAGTTGGAAGTGTTTAAATTCTGACAGTACTATTGGTAGTGTAGTCAATGGATTTGTTAGGAATAACAGTATGTCATCTGCAAATGCGGCATACTTATACACCTTTTTGGGTGATAGGATTCCTTGTATGTCTGGGTTAAATCTCAGTTTGCGGAGGAATGGTTCTAGGGTAAGTACAAGGAGAATAGGGGACAATGGACAGCCCTGTCTTGTTCCGTTGCGGATGGGGAAGGCATTTGACAGAGCGTTGTTGACCCTAACCTTAGCTGATGGGCTTGCGTATAACGAAAGGATCAGGCTAGACATATGTGAGCCTATGCCTATGGCTTGCAGTACCGCTGACATGTAGTCCCAAGACACTGTCAAATGCCTAGTCAAATTCCTATCTAGTGATAGGAAAAAGCCTTTTTGGTTTGTTTGGGTTAACAGATGAAGAAGATTGATAGCTTTAATGGTGTTGTCCTTGAGTGGCAGGAGTCTGTTTGCTAGTATCTTGGAAAATAACTTAATGTCCAAGTTTAACAGTGAGATTGGCCTGTAATTTCCTGTCTGTGTAGGACCCTTGTCATCTTTGGGAATGACCACTATATGGGCTTCTAACATCTCCGGAGTGAGAGGGTTGGAGGGGGGGGGAGAGTTGAAGGCTTTTAAAAAGGGTGCTTGGTAGCTGATCTACGATCCCTCACTAAGATGCTAGACCATCTATATAACCGTTACAATCATTCCCCCACCCCCGACCTCCTTGAACAAATTAACTCTAAGAAATGCACATTAGATGCCCTGCTATCAGAAGATACGGAAAGAGCCCTGAGGTGGTCCAAGTTAGTTAAATTAGTATCTCACCCCACTGACATTCTCTACATATTTGTCAACTATTACCAGAAACTATTCTCCAAACCACAATCAGCAGCTGACCCTGCCTCACAATCCTGGTTTGCGGATTTACCGCTACCCACTCTTTCTGCTCAGCAACTTGAATCCTTGAATGCCCCATGTACCAGTTTGGAAGTCGCTGACATTACATTTTTTTAAGTCCCTTAAATCATCTATGGCCCCTGGCCCAGATGGATACACTACCACTTACTACAAGAAATTCTCCTCCATGCTGACCCCTAAGCTAGTCACCCTATATAACCACATCTTGAAGGGTAACCAGTTCCCATCAAAGATGCTTTTGGCAAATATGTCACTTATCCCGAAACCACACAAGGATCACTCCACCCCCCAGAACTTTCGACCCATCTCAGGTATTAATAATGACTTGAAAATATTTGGAAGGTTGCAGGCAGACTGGCTTCGGTGATTACTAGGCTTATCTCCCCTAACCAAACTGGCTTCATACCAGGTAGGCAAATAACTGATAACATCAGGCTAGTTACAAACATTATCCAAGACGCCAATTTAAATTCTTCTCAGGTATTACTATTCAGCCTTGACATACACAAGGCATTTGACAGCATTAGCTAGACTTACCTAGAACACCTACTGCTTAGATTTGGTATTACAGGAGCTTTCATGGAGGGTTTCCATGCCCTATATCATGATCCCCAAACATTGATAAAAATTTCCAGGCAATAACTCCCAATACTTCCCGCTCCATAGAGGAACGAAACAGGGCTGCCCCCTGACCCCTCTTCTATTCGCCCTGGTGAAAGAACCTTTGTCTAGAACCATCACGAATAATGTTGACATTAGGGGCTACTGTAAAGGCCCTGAGGAATTTAAACTCAGCCTTTATGCGGACGATGTCCTCCTGTTCCTGACAAACTCCCTAATCGCTCTGCCCAATCTAATGTCCCTTCTAGCCTCGTTCCAACTGTTCTCCAGTCTTGGGGTTATTCTGTCCAAATGCACTGCTATGCCAATTACCATTCCCGGCGATTTAGCTAATTCCCTACAACAGCACTTTGACTTCTCCTGGTGCACACAGGCATTCCGCTATTTGGGAATTCAACTAACCCCTACCTTCTGAGATCTTTTTCATTTTAACTATAGCCGATAGTTACCCATATAAAGAACCCTCTTAAAGACCTGGTCCTCGTACCGCATATCCTTTTTAGGTAGAATCAGGGGCATTAAAATGGCAATTTTGCCCAAGTTACTGTTTTTTTAGAACGCTTCCCATCTATGTCTCTAAATCCTATATAGATTAAATTAAAAGAGATATAAATACATTTGTATGGCATGCCAAACACCCAAGATTTAATAAATCTTTATTATATAGGGCCCAGCCCCTTGGAGGTTTAGGCCTCCCTCACTTGTGACATTATTATCTGGCCGCCAGACTTACCCAGACAGCCCAATGGCACGCCCCAGTGGCAGATATCCCTTGGCTATGCTTTGAAATGCACACAGTATTCCCATACTACCTCCCCGGACTGCTATGGTCCAGCTCCATTAGAGTGTGTAATATAACTCCTCTTAATAATATCACAGGTCAGGCCCCGTATCTTTGGTCCCTCTACCGTGCTAAATTCAAATTAGCCTCCCCTCTGGCACCTCTTTACTCCTTTATAGGAGACCCCGACTTTCCCCAGCCTTCCGACATAGGGACCGCGTGGCCACGTGGAGTTCCAAAGGCCTAACATTTTTTGCAGCCTTCAAAGATGGTACACACTTTAAATCATTTGCCCAACTCCACACCAAATATGATATAGCGCCATCTGAGCACTACCGTTATCTTCAAATACGGCACTTCTACCTGAGTAGAGGTTCATTATCATCCCATGTTCAGCATACCCAGTTTGAACTTATTTGTGAGCACACATCTAGGGAGAAAGGAGTTATCTCACGCATATACAGATATCTGAATGAAGCATTATTAGTACATAAGACTAACCCAATGACTAGATGGGAACTAGACACTAATCTCACGTTCTCCCCGCCTGAGTTGGAGGAGATGTTAAAAAATATGTTTAAGAACTCCAAGCTCTATGTCTACCTGTGAAACTGCTATTAAATTGCATACCAAATGGTACATGACGCCCGCTAAGCTTCACACCATCTAACCGACTGTATCTCCCCTGTGCTTTCATGGCTGCCCTGAACCCGTTTCCTTCCTCCACATCTTTTGGAGTTGCAGACACCTCAAGCTACTTTGGCAACAGGTGGCCACGAGAGCCTCCAAGATAGCGGGTCACCCACTCACTATGACAGTACAGATGTGCATTTTTCTTTACGACAATCCCGGATGTTCCAGTTCCCTGTCAGAGACTAATACACACAATGTCTGTAGCCATCCACTGGACGGCCCTGAACTGGCATTCCTCCTTGGTATCCTGGCCTCAGGTTCTGTCCAGAATGGAAACAATCAAGCTCTCTTAACACATCCACCACACCCTGTGTAACATTATTCACCTCTTTGATGGGAAATGGAAGTGCTGGGATGTCCCCTTCTGATCTCATATTTTGTGTCTATCACACTGTATGCAATATCCACAGAGCTCGGTGTTGAAGTTGATGTTTCTGTATTGAAGATACAATTGCGTTTACCTGTAACATTTACATGCATTGCTTTTTATATGTGTACCGTTCTATAGATGTCAGTGAATCTTCCAATAAAACTTTGTAAACATAAAAAGGGTGCTTGGAGGGTTTTTGAGTGTCTTTAGAGTATACTGCGGAAAGACCACGTGAGCCTGGGCTCTTTCCGGGCTTTAGTTGTTTAATTGCCTGTTCCCATTCTGTAGAGGTGATCGGGGAGTCAAGGGTATCTGCTGTGTCTTTGGAAATTTTTTCTGGAGCAAATTGGTCTATAAACTAGTTATTTTCACTGGTTCATTTGGAGGGTGGGGTCGGATGTGTTGAGGTCGTATAGGGAGGAGTAGTAATTTTCAAATTTCTTTGCTATGTCGTTGTTCATGAGAGTTTCACCTGTAGGAGAGTATAGTCTGTGTATCGTGTAACTGACTTTTTTTTCTTACGCAGTGCTTGTGCAAGGAGATGGCTGCACTTGTTTCCACGCTCGTAAAAGAGTTTCTGGAGCAAAATGTATTTTTTTCTGAGGTTGTGGTTTTGTTCTTCTTGTATGAGTGTACAAGTCTCGATCAGTTCGAGAGTGCATTTGTTGAGATAGGTTACACTTATGTATTGATTCTAATTTTTTACGTTTGGTGAATAAGGTAGCAAGTTTAGCTTTCTTTTCCTTCTTAAGCTGCTAAAGAGATCAGTTTTCCTTGTACAACACATTTGTGTGCCTCCCATTGTGTCAGTTCTGATGTGTCTGGGGTGTCACTTTCAGCGAAGTAGTTAGACCGTTACAAATCTCTTTTAATTTGTCAGTCAGGATACACGGGTCTAGTTCCATATGTACTTATGGTTGAGTTTGTCAGGGAAGGTGAGTGTCATTGAAATAGGGTGGTGGTCAGAGAGCATCATTGGTTCTATGGTTGCCGCTGTCAGGGCTGGGAGGTCCTGTTGCGTGAGAAAGAGGTAGTCAAGTATTTGATGTGGGGGCAGAAAAGAAGGTGAAGTCTTTGTCTTTCGGATGGAGGGTTTGCCAGGTGTCATGGAGTAACAGGTCTTGAAAACAGTGTCTGTTTTGCTTTAGTGCCCTATATAGTAGATGGGACGTAACGGAGGAGGTATCTAGGAGAGGGTCTAATGGGCCATTAAAATCCCCCCCCCCAGGATTAAGATACCTTCCTGGAAGGTGGATAACTGTCTTGTTACTGCTCGAAAAAGGGGATTTGGGATGCATTGGGGCTATATATGTTTGCTAGTGTAATTGGCCTGTTCCTCAAAGTGCCCTTAAGGAAGATAAATCTCCCCTGGTTATCAAGGAGGGTATCTGTAATTTGTAAGGGTACATTTTTGGATAGGAGTATGAACACTCCTTTAGATTTCGAGATAGGGGAAGTGGCATGGTAGCTGTGGGGGAAGAAGTGGTTTTTCAGTTTTGGCACATTTTTAGTACAGAAGTGGGTTTCCTGGAGGAAAACCACATGTGCTTTCGAGCTGCACATGCTGGCTAGTAGTTGTGAGCATTTTTCTGGGGTATTCAGACCCTTGGTATTGAGGGAGAGTATTTTCAAGGAAAGGTTTGTAGTTTGTGTGGTGCCATGTTGGACGTATGACAGGGCTTGCATTCGATTGCATTACTTTAAAGTAGGGAAGTCAGAGATGGCGGAGGATGAAGGGTGATCAGTGACAAGGTGAGAAGAGGATGGAGGAGAGGGAGTGGGACTAGGAAGGGTTTGGGAAGGTGGGGGGTAAGGGTCAAAGGTGTGTGGGAAGTCCTAGTGGGGTGGTCTGGGGGTTATACCGGTTGTGGGGGTTGTCCTGCAATCCCACCTAAAGAGCCGGGGGGAACCAGTTCAGGTCAGTGTTATCTACCAGAGTCCACTGTGTGTGGGGGTAGTAGGTGATGATCAACCAGAGGAGGGAGTTCTGTGTCCCTGTGAGGTCAATCAGGTTGCGTGAGGTACTGAGAGTTCGTTCTGTCAGAGCCCAGGTGGGAAAAATGGTTTTCCTACTGGTCCCTTTTGACAATAGGAAGGAGATATGTTACCATGGTGAGAGAAAAGGTGTTTAGAGTGGTAGAGGTAGTAAAATGTGGGGGGGGGTCTTCGGCTCAGTGTATGAAAGTCTGCAGTCAGTGAGATCATACTATATCTCATATATGGAAGTTTTAGCCAGACTTGGGTCATAAATGTGAATAGAGTTGGTAAAAAGACATTGTGTAGGTCAGAGATGTATAAGGCATTAAACCAATAACAAAAAACTTGAGATCTGAAAATTTTTAACATGAAAGTTTTTTAACTTGAGGATTAAGGTCTACATGACACAAAGTAGGAAAATGAACGATAATCAGAACATTGACTGCAAGAATAACCGGATTATTAATAGTTGTACTTATACCTGTGAGAATTGTGGGTAATCAATTTTGGGTAATCATTTTCATTTTCGGGTCCGAGGGGGATATGTTCAGCCCAGGTCCGAGGGGTCATACTTTGTGTATAGGTCCCTTTAGTTCAAATAGGGAGGTGAGTATAGTGTTCTAGTTAGGAGAATGTCTTTGCTCCTGTAGGTGGTATGTGTCTAAGAGCAGTTAGGGATGTTGTGGACTTCTTACCTTAGCATATCTCCCTTGGACTCCAGACAGCATTTTCATATCTGAGATTCTAGGAATCTAGGTACCAAGTTTATCTGAGGCAGGAAAAAGAGGTAAGTTAAATGCAGATTGATTGTACATGCTGACACAAAATTACTACTTTTGGAAGGAACAGGAGGAAAATGAAGAAGAGAGTTGAATAAGGAAGGAAAGGGGTAGGGATTGACGTGCCAGTGTAGAGAGGGGGTAGATGGGGGTGGGAAAAGAAAAGGAGGGGTAATTAATTGAGAGGAGTCCTTGAAATCCAGAATCACTTCAAGAACGACCTGAGATATGTCCTTCTTCTTTGGGGCTCCCATACAGGGCGACAAACAAAGGCAGTTCCATAAGAATTTGTTAGATTCTACCATGGGGTGTCCTATGGGCCAAATGGAATTTCTACTTGTTTCTGTGGTTGAGATTTTGTGTGGGAGACCATAGAGTCTATCGGAAGTGTGAATCGTCATTCTGCTTGCGTGGTAAAAGTACAAGTTGCCCTGCCTCTTGTTGTAAGTGGTAGAGGTTGGTTGGCTTGAAATGCATGTCTCAGGCCCTAGTAAAGTTAGGCAAGGTGCATTCTTTCAAGTGTAAAGTGCACGGATTTGTAGAGAAGAGGAAGGTAGCAGATAGGTTTAGTGGTGGGGTTTGTTGCTTTACGCGTTGCGGGGTAAGCAGACTTGGGATGGATTGTCTATATCCCTGGCTGACTAGTTAGCAGAAGTAGAAGGAAAAGGATAGATGGATTTCAGCCTGGTGTTTCCAGCAAGTATGAGAGGGTCAGCGTGGTCACCGAGAGTTTGGGGCATTTCAGACAGGTATCAGAATTAAAAGTCATGCAGTACTAACACGGGTGGTGGGGATCAAAACATGGAGTTTAAGACTCTGTGTCATGTATGAAAAGGAAAGGTATTGCGTTTATCTGTCTAGGTGATGCGGGCCCTGCGGTGAGCTGGAGAGGCTGTAGGGCTATCGTTCCGTGGTACTCCCGGGTCTCTTAGTGGGGAGTGAGAAGGTAGAGGATGAGGGCGGCAGCGACCAATACTGAAGTTGTCCACCTCAGCAATGCCTTCCATGGATGTGGCTCTTTTGAGTGAGGATAGACGGAAGTGGCAGATTGACTAGTGGAATATCCAAGGTGGTACAGAAATGCTCCAGGTCTTCAGGTACCCTAAGGTTTGCTGTACGGCCTTGATGTGAAGCTGAAAGGCCAAAGGGGAATTTCCATCGGTATATTATGGACCTGGCTCCCAGGATATCCAGTAAGGGCCGCAATTCCCATCTGCGTTGCAAAGTAATGTTTGACAGATCTTGGTATATCTTTATCACTGCTCCCTGGAAAGACAGTTGGTTGCGATTTCTTGCTTTGCGGAGGATTTCTTCCTTTACAGGAAAATCCATGAGACAACATACCGTGTCTCTGGGAGGGTCTGTGTCTCTCCCCCTCGGGCACATCGCTCTGTGGATATGCTCAAAGGTGATCAGTGTGTCTGGGGATCTTTCTAGTAGGTCATTAAAGATAGTAGTGACCATTTGGGAGAGCTGGCTGGGGTCGATCGATTCTGGTACTCCTCTTACCCGGAGATTGCATCATCTTCCATGGATGTCTAGATCCTCCCTGTGGCTGTTGATTTCTCTAAGATGGACGGCGTGGGACTCTGTCAACTGCTGTACTTGACATAAAGCTGAGTCATGGCACACTTGCGTTATTCCTACCTCTTCCACTCTATGGGACATGGCTTGTATGTCAGACCTCATGTCAGAAATGGCTGCCATGAGTGTGTTCCTGATGTCTGTAGCAATGCTACGGAGGTCATCTAGATTCACAGCAGGGGGATGTCTCTGTCCTGCCTCCACTCCGATCGAGCTCCGAGCTCTGGAGTGGTGGGGGCTGACACTAGGGGAGTGGGACTCACGTGAGGAGGCTGTTTGCGATGCCTGCATTCTGTCCCTGGGCCGCAACCTAAAGATCTCGGGATGTGCCTGCTGAGCTGTGTATCCTGACCCCGTGGAGATCGGGACCTGGTTGCCAAGGCACTGCGGGATGTTCTCCCCATAGTTGTGAGTTCAGTAAGGCAGAATAGCTGAAGTAGCTGGACCTTGTGGACGGGCGCTCCAGACTTACACATCCATCTTGGAACTTCACCAGACTATGCCCCCCCTTCACCTTATTTATGTGATGCAATAACTACCCCATCCCCCCCCCCCCCCAAAAAAAGGAAAGGGTTCATTATTTATGAGGAGGAGGGGGTCGCAACTCTCTACCATCTTTGTATTTCTCCTTAGTGATGTGCAAAATGAAAAAGGAAAAAAATTAAAACCCATTGCTTTGTTTCTGTGTGATATACAACCCCTTTATCTATTTTATTTAAATTCCTAAGTGAATCCTTGTTGTACACGTGAAAGAAAAAAAAAAAAAATAAATTAAAAAAATTAATAAAAGGGTGAGGGAGAGGGAAAGGAGAACAGCGGAGCCCCTGGTTACTCCCCACACAATTTACGCAAGCCTGAGTTTGTCTAAATTCCAGCTAACTCTTCCAAGTATTGGCATATTTTATTTCAGAGTTATTTTGCATGTGTATTACTTCTTCCATACACCTAATTTTATCTATTTCCCTAAACCACTCCTTTATTGTAGAAAAACAAAAAAGAAAGGTCAGGAAAGCCTCCTATTGCATATAAGTGTCTGATAGGCTAATAATATCTGTGCAACCTACACAATTAGGACAATGATTATAAGCCTATAGACAGACACTGAGCCTAATACCTAGATGCTAAATAATGTTGAAGCAAGCTAGGTAGGTTACTCTGAATCATAAAGGAGCATATATAAAAAAGGACCAGAGGGTCTAGGAAAAGGATTCTTCAGAGAGGAACACATAGGCTTTAGAGGATTGCAAAAATGGAAAAATGTATTAATAAAAACATGTAAATATCCACCCACAATGGCAAAAAAACACTATATACCTCCACCAGTGGATAAAGTAATGATGAAATAACAGACACACCACATGAACCCTCCTCATTCATTCAAATCACACACACAGCGTATGGGTAGTATAAATGACAAACTGACAGTAGCAAATTCTAATGTTTAGGACAATGTAAAAATGATGGAGGAACAACAAAGTACAAAAAATAATAATGATATGCCCTAGAAGCATTGAATAAGTGCACCACTTGTATAGTAGTCTATTTGAATAAGTAGATGTCGTTGATCCTGCCATTAACTGCGGATGGAAATAAAAAAAAAAAACACTGTTTGTGCTGACAAGTTATTCAGAGTGGACCTTTTTTTATTTCCATCTGCAGTTAATGGCAGGATCAACGACATCTACTTATTCAAATATAGACTACTATACAAGTGGTGCACTTATTCAATGTTTCTAGGGCATATTATTATTATTTGTACTTTGTTGTTCCACCATCATTTTTACATTGCCCTAAACATTAGAATTTGCTACTGTCAGTTTGTCATTTATACTACCCATACTCTGTGTGGGGGGGTGGGAATTTAAGTGAATGAGGAGGGTTCATGTGGTGTGTCTATTATTTCATCATTACTTTATCCACTGGTGGAGGTATATAGTGGTTATTTGCCATTGTGGGTGGATATTTACATGTTTTTATTAATACATTTTTCAATTTTTGCAATCTTCTAAAGCCTGTGTGTTCCTCTCTGAAGAATCCTTTCCCTAGACCCTCTGGTCCTTTTTTATATAACCACTCCTTTATCGTCGGGATATTTTTTGACTTCCAGTGTTTCGAAATTAACACCTTTGCTGCATTCAGCAGGAATGGTGTAATAGCTTCTCTATATTTTTTCCTTGGTATCCCCGTTACATGAAACAGGCATTGCCAAGAGTTCAGTTATGCCCTGTACACACGGTCGGATTTTCCGACGGAAAATGTGCGATCGGATCTTGTTGTCGGAAATTCCGATCGTGTGTGGGCTCCATCGGACTTTTTCCGTCGGAATTTCCGACACACAAAGTTTGAGAGCAGGCTATAAAATTTTCCGACAACAAAATCCGATCGGTTAAATTCTGATCGTGTGTACACAAATCCAATGCACAAAGTGCCACACATGCTCAGAATAAATTAAGAGACGAAAGCTATTGGCTACTGCCCCATTTATAGTCCCGACGTACGTGTTTTACGTCACCGCGTTCAGAACGATCGGATTTTCCGACAACTTTGTGCGCCCGTGTGTATGCAAGACAAGTTTGAGCCAACATCCGTCAGAAAAAATCCATGGATTTTGTTGTCGGAATGTCCGATCAATGTCCGACCGTGTGTACAGGGCATTACAAACCCACTAATCTTCTTTATCCAATCTACTACTTCCCTCCAATATGGTTGAATTAGGGGACATTGCCACCATATATGTGCATGAATTCCTACCTCCCCACATTCCCTCCAACAGAGAGACGATAGGTTGGGATTGATTTTATGCAATTTTATTGGGACATAATACCACTTCATTAATAGTTTGTAATTCATTTCTTTCATCCTTGTGTCCATTGAGGATGAGTGAACATAGTCAAAAACTTTACTTCTCATTATTTCAGGCAGTAAATGATTTAGTTCCAGTTCCCAACTCTCCAAAAGACACATGGAGTCCACTTCTGGGGTAGTTATCAGTAGGCTATATACATTAGAAATCCCCTGTCTATTTTTTCCACCTTAAAAAAGGAAAAGAAAGGCGCCTCTAAGTGCCGTATGCAAAATTGAATAAAGTGCACAAAGGGTTAAAAGCACTTACAAGATTGTTGAGTATTAAAAGACATGATAAAATCAGGAGTCCTCATCTGTGGCATGTGTCCATCCTTAGCATGGTGGTAGAGAGCAGTGTAGAGCTGTCCAGCAGCTGTAAAGTGTTCTCATACGTGTTGGAAAGAGGAGGCAGCAGGGAAGCCTGTATTCACTGCGGGACACACAAGGCTGATGGTGTCAGTGTGGAGAAGGGGGCGGTAATGCATTTCGGAGCATGTGCGGCTCCTTCGTCAGACCTACGCCCATATTCCACAAGCTGGCTTATGAATGGTGAGGGGGAGGAGTGTGGGCAGATGTTGAATACACAATGATAAGGGAAGTGACAGATGTATTACGAGGATGACCAAGACGACCGTGCACCCGCAAATTGGATCATTAACGTCAATGCTATATACAATGAAGTCCTGAAGGAATTTGACACAGGGGTACAGGGTACAGATGGCAGTGGTTAAATTATCAATAATAAATAAATATACAAACGTAAGGTTGACATTGAATCAATATACAGGTGTGTTACATGGTCGGCCGGGTGTCTATATGCATATGTTACAAAGGCGGCTGGGCGTTTGCACACATGCAAATAGGGTCGTAAGTCTAAAGTTGAGTTGGTAATGAATAAATATACAGCCGTGTTACAAGGGCGGCCAGGCATTTATACACATGTTTTACAGGGGCGGCCAGGCATCAATGTGCACGTGTTACAAAGGCAGTTGGGCGTTTGTACACATGCAAACAAGGTCGTA
The DNA here is from genome assembly GCF_042186555.1 of Aquarana catesbeiana. Lineage (NCBI taxonomy): Eukaryota > Metazoa > Chordata > Amphibia > Anura > Ranidae > Aquarana > Aquarana catesbeiana. Next base: position 273,771,794 of record NC_133328.1, on the reverse strand, counting down.
AGTCTAATGTTGAATTTACAATGAATAAATATGTAGCTGTGTTACAAGGGCGGCCGGGGAGCTATACACCTGTGTTACAGGGGTGGCCAGGCGTCTGTACACATGCAAATGAAGTAATAAATCTGCTGAAAGGGGATTTAAAAAAAAAAAAGGAATAAGCGATAGTATATAGTGGATGTTGTGTGAATTGTACTGATTACGTCTGTAACAATGATAAAACAATGCTGAATATTACTATGAATAAGTGTATAGGTGTGTTACAAGGGCGGCCGGGCGTCTATACACTAAAGACAGGTAGAGGAAAATAGTGGATGCTTATACAAGTTGTACGAATTGTGCAGATTATGCCTGTAGCAATAATCTCACGGTGAGAGGTATTACTCAACTGTGTACTGGTATATAGAAGTGTTACAGAGGCAGCTGGGCGTCTATAAACTACAGAAGGGTAATAGGAGTTGGTGCATGCTTATGCAAATAGTACAGATTATGCCTGTAGCAATACTCTGACAATAATAGATGATAATAATAGACTGTAAATAAGTATGCGAGTGTGTTTCAGGGACGGCCGGGCATTTACACACCCGCAAATAAGGTCACAAATCTACTATAAGGTATTAACTTAGGAATAGGTAATAAGATGTAATGGATGCTCTATAAATAGTACAGATTGTGCCTATAGTTTTTGATAATAGATCATATTCGATTGTGACAGATGGCAGATATGTACATGTATAACAGGCAAACACCATGACGTATGGATATGATAATATGGAGGAATGAATGATAAATGAACAACTAAATGTAGTAGATCATATGACTTACTGTAGTAGATCATATAACGTACACAAGATAAAGTTAGGAGGTTAAAGGTGGATAGTATACTAGTAGTGGATAACAAATAGACACCATAATATCACAGTCTGTATGTTAAATTTAGTATCATCTAGAGTAAGGTGCTAATTTCCAATTCTTCATTAATACCTCTAGGCGAAAGTACGTCAAGAGCATATATCCAATAAGTCTCCCGTTGGCAGAGACGTTTAAATCTCTCTGCCGCGGGGAGAGTGGCTGGTATGGATTCGATGATCTATACTTTTAGGCCTATGGTGGATTTAGGATGATGTTCGGTGAAATGTCGTGGGACGCTATGGTGGTCTTTACCGGCCTTGATGAATCGGCGGTGCTCTCCGAAACGCTAGCATAGGGGGCGTATAGTTCGACCTACATAGTAGAGGCCGCAGGGGCAGGTCAGGCAGTATACTACTTGGTCTGTAGAACAGGTGTAAAATTCCGAAATTTTGTATGTTTTATTTTTAATCGTGAATGTTTTTTGACCATGTTGTATAAAACTGCATGTAAGGCAAAGGGGTTTGCTGAATTGATACATCCCAATCATAAACAAGAGTTGGAGTGAAGATGACGTATTTGTTTTGTTTTTGAGTTTGCTTGGGGCAATCTTTCCCTTAATGTTAGGTGCTTTCCTATATGAAAATTAGTATTTATTTGGTATACTGTCTTTGAGATGGGGATCCTGTAGTAGTATTGGCCGATGTTTATGAACTATGTGTTCCATATTTTTGTATTTGTTATGAAATTGAGTCGTGAACTGAATGTCCCTTGATTAATTCATTTTATAGGTATGAGTATCAGAATTGGCATATGTGGTGTAGGCTTGTTCGATGAGTGATGGAGGGTAGCCTTTTTCAATAAATTTTGTTTGAGGTTTATGCTTTGTGTCAGTCTGACTGCATGGTGCAATTATGTCTGAGATGGCAGAATTTACTTTTTGGGATGTTTTTTTAACCAACGAGGGTGATGGCAACTATTGGGGTGCAGATAGGAGTTCCCAGCATTGGGTTTTCAATAATTTTTTGCATGAATGCGACCAGTATCATGAAATAGATCAAGGTCTAAGAATGCTAGATGTGTTTTATTGTGAACAGATGTAAAGGATATGCCCATGTTATTACAATGGGAAACGAAAGAGTCAATATCATCAGTATTACCATCCCAGGTTAATAATGACGTCATTAATATAACGACCATAAAATATAATTTAAGTCTCTTTCCTCTCTACATCTGGGCAACATCTAAGAGGTTAACAGTGAGGAGACCACTTACATCGCAGACAAAGAGGCACTTGGAGAACACAGGACAGGAAATTTCCTCCCACTCCACAGGCTGCACAGTGGCTCATACTGTGAAGGTGAAATACCTCCTTGTGGAGTGAATAATAGCGGTGAGTGCGTTTTCTTATGGGGCACTGTTTTCCAAGAAGCACAGAAGAAATTGAAGGAGCACATTGTCACTTTATTGGACTTTTTTATACACCAGGGTTTAAGGACGATATATGCATATTTCTGAACCCAGTTTCACAGCAACAATATACACCAGTCATATATGTTGGATTTTTCTGCACAGAAATGTCACTTTGAATTGCAGGTTTTGCACAGGATTGTGTTTTCGTTTGAACATAATAATATGCATTATATATAAGCGGTTAGGTAGTTTACACAGTAGGATTTTTTTGTGGATTTTTGTGAATATACAAATTTATTTTCTGCACTTTTATTTTCACTTTTTGCACTAAATGCACCCGTGTCACATACCCCTCAAGTATTTAGAGGTTGTAGGTCACCTCTTAACAAGAGCAGCGCCATACCTATCCCCTCTTTTTCACATTTCTTCTAAATTCACCTTAGGGTGAATTTATTGATAGAGGCTGCAGCTCCTCATTTTTCATTTTCACCATAAGCGCGGGGGTCTAATAATTTTTTCACTATTTTTTGACAGCAAAATGACATTTCAAAGGAAAAAAAGTCATTTAAAACTACTCGCGGCTATTAATGAATTGTCGGTCCGACAATACACAAAAAAATTCAATGATAAAAACAGCATGGGATTTCCCCACAGGGGAACCCTGAACCCAAATTTTTTTTTAAATGGAGTGGGGGTCCCCCTACATTCCATACCAGGCCCTTCGGGTCTGGTATAGATATTAAGGGGAACCACGCACCAAAATTTAAAAAAAAATGGCGTGGGGGTCCCCCTCAAAATCCATACCAGACCCTTCAGGTCTGGTATGGATTTTAAGGGGAACCCCACGCCAAAATAAAAAAAATGGCTTGGGGTCCCCCCAAAAATCCATACCAGACCCTTATCCAACCTGCAACCCGGCAGGCCGCAGGAAAAGAGGGGGGATGAGTGTCCCCCCCCCTCCTGAAACATGCCAGGCCACATGACCTCAACATTGGGAGGGTGTTTTGGGGTAGCGGCCCCCCAAAGCACCTTGTCCCCATGTTGATGAGGACAAGGGCCTCATCCCCACAACCCTTGGCCGGTGGTTGTGGGGGTCTGCGGGCAGGTGGCTTATCAGAATCTGGAAGTCCCCTTTAACAAGGGGACCCCATGATCCCGCACCCCTGTGTGAAATGGTAATGGGGTACAAAAGTACCTCTACCATTTCACAAAAAAAGTGTCAAGAATGTTAAAAATGACAAGAGACAGTTTTCGACAATTCCTTTTATTTAAAGTCTTCTTCTTTCCATCTTCTTCGGGTCTTCTTCCTTCTATCTTCCTTCGGTTTCTTCCTTCATCTTCTTCTTCCTCTGGTTCTTGCTCCAGTGTTCTCGTCCGACATCTTCCTTCGCGGCATCTTCTTCCCTGCTTCGTTCTTGGGCTGCTCCGCATCCATTGAAGACTCCCACTGTGTGACGCTTCTCTTCTTCTGACACTTCTTAAATAACGCAGGGCGGGGCCACCCGGAGACCCCGCCCCCCTCTGACGCACGGGGACTTCCCTATGGGTTTCCCCATGATGTCAGAGGGGTGGGGTCACCCGGTTATGTTACACTTTTGATTATTCATGTTTGTGTCCCATAGACTTTAACGGTATTCGCGTGTTCGAACAAATTTTTTGCCTATTGGCATGTTCTGGTGTTCGGTTCATCCCTACTCCTTATTATCATATCCATACGTCATGGTGTTTGCCTGTTTTACATGTACATATCTGCCATCTGTCACAATCAAATATATTCTATTATCAAAAACTTTAGGCACAATCTGTACTATATGTAGAGCATCCATTACATCTTATTACCTATTCCTATAAGTTAATTCCTTTATAGTAGATTTGTGACCTTATTTGCAGGTGTGTAAATGCCCGGCCGCCCCTGTAACACACTCACGTACTTATTTACAGTCTATTATTATCTATTATCGTCAGAGTATTGCTACAGGCATAAGCTGTACTATTAGCATAAGCATGCACCAACTCCTATTACCCTTCTGTAGTTTATATACACCCAGCTGCCCCTGTAACGCTTCTATATACTAGTACACAGTTGAGTAATACCTCTCACCATGAGGTTATTGCTACAGGCATAATCTGCACAATTCGTACAACTTGTATAAGCATCCACTATTTTCCTCTACCTGTCTTTAGTGTATAGACGCCCGGCCGCCCTTGTAACACACCTATACACTTATTCATAGTAATATTCAGCATTGTTTTATCATTGTTACAGACATAATCAGTACAATTCACACAACATCCACTATATACTATCGCTTTTTCCTTTTTTTTTTTTTTTTTTTTAAATCCCCTTTCAACAGATTTATTACTTCATTTGCATGTGTACAGATGCCTGGCCACCCCTGTAACACAGGTGTATAGCTCCCCGGCCGCCCTTGTAACACGGCTACATATTTATTCATTGTAAATTTAACATTAGACTTACGACCTTGTTTGCATGTGTACAAACGCCCGACTGCCTTTGTAACACATGCACATAGACGCCTGGCCGCCCCTGTAACACATGTGTATAAATACCAACTCAACTTTAGACTTACGACCCTATTTGCATGTGTGCAAACGCCCAGCCGCCTTTGTAACATATGCATATAGACACCCAGCCGACCATGTAATACACCTGTATATCGATTCAATGTCAACCTTACGTTTGTATATTTATTTATTATTGATAATTTAACCACTGCCATCTGTACCCTGTACCCCTGTGTCAAATTCCTTCAGGACTTCATTGTATATAGCAATGACGTTAATGATCCAATTTGCGGGTGCACAGTCGTCTTGGCCATCCTCGTAATACATCTGTCACTTCCCTTATCATTGTGTATTCAACATCTGCCCACACTCCTCCCCCCTCACCATTCATAAGCCAGCTTGCGGAGTATGGGCGTAGGTCTGACGAAGGAGCCGCACATGCTCCGAAATGCATTACCGCCCCCTTCTCTACACTGACACCATCTGCCTTGTGTGTCCCGCAGTGAATACAGGCTTCCATGCTGCCTCCTCTTTCCAACACTTATGAGAACGCTTTACAGCTGCTGGACAGCTCTACACTGCTCTCTACCACCATGCTGAGGATGGACACAATGCCACAGATGAGGACTCCTGATTTTATCATGTCTTTTAACACTCAACAATCTTGTAAGTCACTATCATCCCTCTGACCAGTTACCCACCTCCACCAGAGCACCCTTATCTCCTCTCTATTTTTTCCACCTTGGTCAACTAGTCTATCCCATGGATCCAACCGCCTATCTGAATGAAGAGGACATTCCCTTTCAGGACGTCTTTTAGCCTCAAATGGTCAAAAGATATCCATGTTAAGTACAGTTTGTTATCCTTACCTGGGGGGAATAATTATTACCTGTGAGGTGCATCAGAGGCAGGGCCGGATTTGCCACAAGGCCACCGAGGCCAGGCCTCGGGCGGCAATGGTGCAGGGGCGGTGCCGCTCCTGCATTGACTTCGCGGCCGCCCCCCCTTTCAGGCTGCCCGTTAAAGTCGATTAAGGGCACCGGTGCCCTTAGAAAAGATGGCCGCGAGCCGCCCACTACTGCGCATGCGCCGTTCCAAAGCCGGCTGGGCTCAGGAAAGCTCGTACGTGCTCGGCTGGGTGGCGCATGCGCAGTAGCGTGATTGCGCTGCTGGGCACCATTTTTGGTGGCAGCCAGGCAGCGTGGCAAGTGACATCAACATCTGGTGGCAGCCAGGCAGCGTGGCAAGTGACATCTCCATCTGGTGGCAGCGTGGCAAGTGACATCTCCATCTGGTGGCAGCGTGGCAAGTGACATCTCCATCTGGTGGCAGCGTGGCAAGTGACATCTCCATCTGGTGGCAGCGTGGCAAGTGACATCTCCATCTGGTGGCAGCGTGGCAAGTGACATCTCCATCTGGTGGCAGTGTGGCAAGTGACATCTCCATCTGGTGGCAGTGTGGCAAGTGACATCTCCATCTGGTGGCAGTGTGGCAAGTGACATCTCCATCTGGTGGCAGACATAGTGGCAAGTGACATCTCCATCTGGTGGCAGGCATAGTGGCAAGTGACATGCTCAGGGCTCCCAATGATTCTGCATTATGGTGAGTTGAACTATTTCATTTTACATTAATGTAATGTAATGATAGAAGTAATTTGTTTCAATCATCCTGACATCATAACAACCATGGTGCCGGGGATGATTGAAGCACTAACACCAGCCATTGCCCTGAAAAATTGCCCGCAAAAAATCCTTACCCCTTGCGCGCTTACCCTGAAGTATTTTTAGTCTGTACAATTAAAGCCAGTTATTTTCAGTGTTCTCGTGTGTGGAGATATGTTTTTAATTGATCTATTGTAGCAGTCATCGATAAAGGACAAGAATGGTGGTGTGTGTGTGTGTGTGTGTGTGTGTGTGTGTGTGTGTGTGTGGGGGGGGGCGGCATTGAAGGACCCGGCCTTGGTCGGCAAAGGGAGTAAATCCGGGCCTGATCAGAGGACTATTATATTGCCAAGATCTATTTTTTGAGTGTGTCCCACATTCTATGTGTCTCTGCGGTAATTGGGACTATATCTCTGGGGAGACCTCTGTGTTGGTTTGGTATCCAGATAATCTAGTTCAGAGCTGAATTACTCAACTCTGACTTAAGTGATACACATTTTTTTATATGGAGAGCCGTGAACCCATTCCATAAATCTCTGCAATACCACTGTCTCATGGTATTTTTCAAAATCTGGAAGAAATACTCCCCCCCTCTGCTTTGATCTGCTCAAAACTCCATATGAAATATGATTCCCTCTATTGTTCCATATAAATTTTTGTAGTATTAGTCTAATGCTGCATACACACGATCGGAATTTCGAATTTCGGCCCGCAAAAGACAGATGACTTTTTCATCGGGAATTCCAGCCAGCAAAAGATTGAGAGCATGTTCTCAATTTTTAGGTTGAGAAAAGTTCCTATCCGAAAATGCGATTGTCTGTGGCAATTCCGACGCGCAAAATTCCTACGCATGCTGCGAAACAATTTGACGCATACTCTTAAGCATTGAACTTCATTTTATCACCTTGTCATAGTGTTGTACGTCACTGCCTTCTTGACGGTCGTAATTTCACCGAAATTTTGTGTGACCGTGTGTATGCAAGGCAAATTTGAGCAAAATCCCGTTGGAAAAGCCATCATATCATATCTTTTTCAGACGAGAAGTCCGATCGTGTGTACGTGGCATAAGAGTTTTAAAATAAGTAGCAGGAATATTTATCGGGAGACACTGGAAGATGTACAAGGCTTTCCAAAGGGTCATCATTTTAATCACGCTTATTCTGCCAAACCATGACATTCTATGGACCAGGTAAATTTTTAAATCTTGTTTGATTCTGTTCAATAGGGGCAGGTAATTATCCTGATATAAATCCATTGTTAATGTTGACAAATGATGTTTTTTACAAACTTTTTTTTCATTTAATACATGTCCCCACAGCAGTACCTGGACCCCCATACCCTTTGTATGCCCAATAATTCGCATCTAAGCCCTCAAAATGGGCACTTTTGATTTTTCCAGTTCAGGTCCCATAGACTTCATTGGGGTTTATTATTCAGCTCCGAATTTTTGCAATGTTCAAGAGTTCTGGCGCAAATCGAACAGGGGGTTGTTCGGCCCATTTCTACTAATTTAGAGCTTTTTAGATTTTCCAGAATTTTGTATGCATTGTTTGCATCTAATTTGTGGAGAATCTCATAGTTTAGTAGTAGAAGAAGTAGTAGAAACTCATCAATTGTTTGTGTATTTGCACACTTAACAAATCTGCATACATATTTTTAAGAGAATCTAAAAATGTATCTTATTGGTCTGCTGATTCCCTTGGTTTCCAAAGCTGATGTGATAATCACTTATAAAGATGTCACTGGAGAGGTGTTGTCAAATAGAAACAAAATATAAACCAATCAACTATACAGCTGTATAATAGTTGTGAAAGCCAGTCAAAGAGGGAAATTAATGCTTGCATCAGTCAGTTCCTTGCAGGAAACAAAAATAAGCTTTGGCAGTGGTTATGTAGGGATCATCAAAAATGTACAAAATACATTGTTGCTACCCAATTCCTGTAAAAGATGCATTTATGAGAGTATAACAATTCTGAAGCACAAGCAGAAATTGGGAAGTTACAACAGTTAATATAAAAGACCCTATGTTCTGTTATCTTTCATTTGGGTTTTCTATACTTTTTTATGATCTGTAGATATGACCTTTTTATTTGATTGATTGTGACTCTAATTTACCTTGCCAGTTTTAATTTCCTGTATTAGAACCAATGTTATTAAATATTTTAGTAATACATGAGTGCTTTATTTAACCACAAATTAAAATTGTTATTTAAATTAAATATAGTATAGGCAGTAGTACATTATTTACCCAAACAGACTGGTGCTCTTGGATAATAGACAATAATTGGCTAGTTAAATGTAGGTTTTATTTTAAAAATTACTACAGGGTCAGCACATATTAAGTCCTTTTTATTGCACCTATCTAATGTACCACACTTATTTTTGCACAGTAAAACCACATTGGTTTGCTTTGAATAGGGTATAGTTGATTCTATTGTGCATTTTATTCAGCTAAGTAGTATGAAACAAGCACGTAATAAATTGTAAAAATGTTTGGCTGGTTTTATATATGCACTTTACTGCACAAAATTTTAATGTGAATATAACAAATGAACTATAGGTTTTTGTTGTTGTATTAAACTAGAACTTGTTTTATTTTATTAGGAATTTCATAGTGACACACTCTCTTTGGCATCAAACTGCACAATGTCTGGCACCTAATCATTTGTACATTTGGCCAATTACACTTTAACTGGTGGCAAGTAAAACATGCAGCATACTGTTAGGTAATGTTAAGCTGTTCTCATAAATGAATCCAGTTTGATTTGAAACAAATGTATTATATATATGTGTATAATGTGATTTCTTACACAGTGGTATGCACTGTGTTAAGAACTGCTTGTAAAGATCAGAAGCTGGATTTAATATATAAACAATAGTGTAAAAATAATATATACAGCAATATATACAAACAAAAATCAAAAACCAAAATTGCTATGTATTGTTTCATCATGTAGCTTAAAAAATTCTAATGTTTTACCAAATAAATTATTTTTTTGGAGCTCATGCACACCTTATCATATGTAAATGATATAAGCTTATTTTAATGGTTTGGGTTCTTTTATTCACCCAGTTTACATGATTATTAATATGAAAATTGCAAAACCACTTGTCCTGAACTAGAGACAGCATTTTAAAATGAGTCTGTCATGGAGGAAGCTACTTGTCTGAGGAGCAGTTCCAATTCTCAGACAACAGTCAAAATCTCCCTGCCTGGCAGGATACTATGTTAATTACCATTTAACTACAATTAATCAGTGTATTGTAGGCGGTAGAAGCAATAATTGGTATGTGGTTTGCATGTCAGAGGTATACCACTAATTTGCATGGAAGGGATCTTCTTCTTAAACAGGTAGCTTAAATCACAACAGGTCATGTTAAAAGTGGTTCTAAACTCTAAAAAAAAAAATCCCCAAAAAAAACCCTGCAAGACAAAGGCATAATGAGCTAGTATGCATAGCATACTAGCTCATTATGAATCACTTACCTGAGATTGAAGCCCCTGCAGTGAACCTTGTTCACCGCTCCGGTGGCCATCATTGCTCCCAGGGGTTAATTCTGGGTATTGCGGCTCTAGCACAGTGATTGGCCGGAGCCGAGATGACATCACTTCCGCGTGTGTGCGCGGGAGCCGTACGTGCCGTTGCTTCAGTTTGCTTAAGTGCGCATGTGCCGATGACGTCGGCACATGCAAATACAGGGATATCTCCTAAACTGTGCAGGTTTTGGAGATATCCAGTGTAGCTACAGGTAAGCCTAATTATAGGCTTGCCTGCAGTAAAAAGTGGTTGTAAAGGGTTTACAACCACTTTAATCTAAACCCCAAACCAAAAATGTGATACGTTGCTGATTAGATTTTAGGCCAACTCCAAAAACACCTGTTGAAATATCATTATCTATCTTTTTTATTTACAAACAATTTTGTCAAATATTTTTCATGCAATGCGATATGGAAACCTGGAAGCATTCTGTACACAGATGGTGTACAGAACGCCCCCCAGGTATGTACAGTGCCTTAAAGTATTCATACCCCTTGAAGTTTTCCACATTTTGCCATGTTAGAACCAAAAGCATAAATGTATTTTAACCAGTTGCTGACCTCTGCACGCCAGTGTACGTTGGCACAATGGCACGTGCAGGCATAAGGTGTCAGAGAGCTCACCTTGCTGGTCATGGGATTGGCCACCAGAGGGCGTGCCTGTGAGCAAGCCAGCCTATTTAAGTTTGTCAGGCACTCTGTTCAGTGCTGCCTGATCATCAGCTTCCTGTGCCATAGTTCCTGTTTCCTGTCTTGTCTTCCTGTTTACCTGATCTCCTGACGACCCGGATTGCCCTTGGATTCTCCTGTTTGCTGCCTGTACCTGACCTTGGCCTGTTTGACTCCGCTTCTGCCTGCTCCTATTGTACCTTGCTGCCAGTCTGTTGCCGAACCCTGCTTGTGTCCCGATCTGCCTGTCTTGCTCCTGCTCAGCACCTGTTACCAGTGTTACGGACAACTGACCTGTTGTCTGAAGATCATCTCTCATCCTGTACCTGGATCTCTTCAGCAGGCTCTCATACCATTCCGCACTCTCGTGCCTCCTGTCTGCTCTACCAGGGGCCGTGAGCCGGATAAGTAAGGGAGTCTACCCTCTGCCCAAGCGGACTCATCAGTCTGGTAAGTAAAAGTCTGACATAAGGGCTTACCTGTACGTCCCTGCCTGCCCGCGGGTGGGCTGTTATTGTCCCTCCTGTCCTGACAATCCTGGTCTTTGCATTGGTGAATGTTTTGAGCGCTACTATACACTCGTTGAGTTTTAGGGTACAGCATTGCACAGACTAGGCACACTTTCACAGGGTCTCCCAAGATGCCATCGCATTATGAGAGACCCAAACCTGGAACCGAAACGTTATGCCCCGTACACACGATCGGACGTTGATCGGACATTCCAACAACAAAATCCATTTTTTCCGCCGGATGTTGGCTCAAACTTGTTTGCGTACACACGGTCGCACAAAGTTTTCTAAATTTCTGCTCGCAAAGAACGCGGTGACGTACACCACATATGACGAGACTAGAAAAGGCCATTTCAGAACCAAAAGTGGCACCCTTTGGACTCCTTTTTGCTAATCTCGTGTTAGTAAAAGTTTGGTGAGGGACGATTCGCGCTTTTTCAGACTCGTGGTTTTCAGATCGTTTTCTGCTGTTCAGTTTGTGCTTGTGGGTTTGTATCTGCTCTTCAGTGCGTGCAGCAAGCTATGCGTGACTCAGTCATTGTGTTCTTGTTCATTCGTTACTGTTTTTCAGGTCACTCTTCACAGGCCTTGCTGTTCTTCAGTGCGTTCAGTTACTGCGTTCTGAGCAGCCGACCGTTTTCTAGCCATGTTGCGTATACGTACTCCTCGTAGAGTTCGTGCTGTGCGGGGGCTTGGTGTTGGGGTCCTTACCTTGACACAAGTCCAATCCATGAACAGGGTGGGGAGGAGTTCATGGACCAAGAATTGGTTGCTTCAGCATGACCAGTTCTGTCATATGCCTTTGCTCCATGAGATCCGTGAGAATAATCCTGATGATTTCAGGAACTTTCTCCGGATGACGGACCCCGTATTTCACCGTTTGTTGGCTTTGCTGACCCCTTATATTAGCAGGCAGGATACCTGCATGAGGCAAGCCATCACTCCGGAGCAGAGGTTAGTCGCCACCCTGCGGTACTTGGCGATGGGGAGAAGCCTGCAGGACTTGAAGTTCTCGACAGGCATCTCCACCCAGGCTCTGGGGATCATTATGCCAGAGACCTGTTCTGCCATCATCCAGGTCCTGCAGAAGGAGTATATTAAGGTAAGATTTTTCTCATTTAATATCACATTTTATTGTATATAATGTTTGCTAATATTTTGTATTTCTTTCCTCATTCCCTAATTACCATGATTGTAATATGCTGTGAATATCCCCTTTGTCCTCTTTCATGCTGGATTTTTATGTCATTATTTTTTTGTCCTTCATACATATTTGCCTTCACTTACCTCCCCAGCATGGTCTCCTGGCCCTATATTCACCTCATGTAGTCACTTAACAATGTATTTTATCAGCTCCATAGTAGTGCTTTACCCCAAACACCCCCTAAAATGTTTTTAAATGTGATTTGTGCTTTAAATTCAGGCAGAGTGCCAGAGGCTTTTTTTTGGGGGTTCCCCAAATCATTTGGAACCCTCCCTCCCCCCAACTGCTAAGTCAGCTGATACCAATTCTCTATCTATCCTCAATCATCTATCTGCTGACTTTGCCAAGCCCATACACACTATACCCATCTCTTTTGTGGTCATATTTATGGATGAATTCCCCAAAGCATGTAGTGCAAGGGCCTGCCTGTATACTTTCAAATGGTACTGTTTAAAGTTTTTGCATCCTATTATTATCTTGATAGGTAATAGCAGAATTTCCAAATGTGCTCAAATGTGTACAGTGTGCATTTATATCTTTGTCTTATGACACTTCTTACCTGTCCAGTGGGCTGTCAATAGTGTAACTAAGGAGGGGCTGGCCAAAGTAATACCCATTATTTAGGCATTCATCTCTCAATGAACTGGAGAGGGTTACCTGTCCAAGAGCTCCCCCCCATAATGTTAGAAATGGCCCATGAGGGGGGTTGAATATGATAGGTGTACCTTATACTTTGGTCTTTAAAAACTCCTTCAAATAAATGTTATCTTGATGTTGGCCAAGAATGTTTGTGTCTAATCTGCTTTCCCTGTTTATGTGCAAAATGACTAATGTTGTTGTTTTTTTGTTTTGACTCCACAGTTTCCTTCCACGCCACAGGAATGTCAGACTGTGGCCTCCCACTTTGCCCAGCGGTGGGACTTTCCTAACTGCAGAGGGGCAATTGATGGGAAACACGTCCACACTAGGGATGAGCTTCGAGTTCGAGTCGAACTCATGTTCGACTCGAACATCGGCTGTTCGCAAGTTCGCCGAACAGCGAACAATTTGGGGTGTTCGCGGCAAATTCGAATGCCGCAGAACACCCTTTAAAAGTCTATGGGAGAAATTAAAAGTGCTAATTCCCATGCCGTTTTTATCAATGAAATTTTATGTGTATTGTCGGACTGGCAATGCAATAGCCGTGAGTAGTTTTAAATTACTTTTTTTCTTTGAAATGTCATTTTGCTGTCAGACTGTTCTAAACATGGGAAACATGCGCCCCTTTACAGGCATACTATAAACACCCACAGCTACAAAATTTAAAGGGATATTTCACTTCTATTGTTTGACTTTAAGCATTATTAAAATCAATGCTCCTGAAAAAACGTCCGTTTTTGAAATTTTTTTTGCATTGATCCATGTCCCCTGGGGCAGGACCCAGGTCCCCAAACACTTTTTATGACAATAACTTGCATATAAGCCTTTAAAATTAACACTTTTGATTATTCATGTTCGTGTCCCATAGACTTTAATGGTGTTCGCGTGTTCGAACAAACTTTTTTCCTGTTCACATGTTCTGGTGTGAACCGAACAGGGGGGTGTTCGGCTCATCCCTAGTCCACATCGTCCCACCACCCAACTCGGGGTCGTACTATTATAATTATAAGGGGTTCAATAGTATTGTGATGTTGGCGGTGGTGTCGGCTACTTATGAGTTCCTGTATGTGGACGTGGGGAAGAATGGCTGGATGTCCGATGGTGGAGTCATCACCCAGACGGAGTTCTACAGGCGTCTCCAGAATGGCAGCTTGGACTTGCCACCTCCAGAAGACAATGTTGAAGGACTCCAATTCGTCTTCGTTGCGGATGAAGCATTTGCGCTGGGGGACCATCTTATGCGGCCATTCCTGATGAGGACCCTCACCCCGGACCAGAGGGTTTTTAATTACCGGCTGGCCAGAGCCAGAAGAGTGGTGGAGAACACGTTTGGAATCATGGCCAGCCGGTTCCGCCTATTTCTTACACCCATACATATGGCAGAGTATAAACTGAATCATATAATCCTGGCGGGCTGTGTTCTACACAACTTTTTGTGCTGGCTCAGTTGGGCCTGAGGCTGCAATTCCAAATGAACCAACCCTGATGGCGCTTGAAGCTGGCCGTCCTGGCTTGCCCCCCCTGAGTGCCCATGATTTCCGGCTAAGATACCTTGAATTCTTTGCGGGTAGGGGGGCTATCAATATGCCAGACAATGTCTAAAACCTTTTTCAAATAAAAAAAAATACTCAAATCTTTGGTGACATTTACTGCTTGTGTTTGTTTTAGCTGACCCTGACAGAAATGTGGGGAGTCCTGAAAATGGAGTGATTGTGTAACCTTACAAAGCACTGGTGGGTGTTATTTACTAAAGGCAAAGACACTTTGCACTACAAGTGCACTTGAAACTGCACTGAAACTGCACTTGTAGTGTAAAGTGGATTTGCCCTCAGGAAATAACGCCCATTGTCACAGAAAACAGCAATTAGAGCACCACAAAAGTGTTGTAGCGTTGAGACAATAATCCACACATTCTTGGTTACCATTCTTTTTATTTTTTTTTTTTTTTTAAATTCAATGCTTTTTATTCATGTTCATACAAAATACATCACATCATACAATATACATATATCATCATGACAAAAGAAAAACAGAAAAGAAAGAAGGAAAAAAAAAACCACCTTCCTTCTTATCCAATGTATGTGTCACTTCTATAAGAGGTATTTTCTCAATTTTTCTCCCATTTTACTCCCTCAGGTCCTAGTCTATAGTCAAGTATCCAGCCCACTCTCACTCATAATTACCCTACTTACATATTACTGCCATTATATAAAAACTACATCTTCCCTTTCCTCTCTAAATCTTCAATACTTAGGGTAGTTCATCTTCATAAGCCAGGGGTTCCACATTTTCTCAAATTCTTTGATGTTCCCTCCCCTTACATAGACTATCCTTTCTTTCCTTATTGTTTCACACACCGTTTTGGACCAGTTCTCTATTGTGGGGGGTTTCTCTGCTTGCCATCTCCTCGCTATTTCCTTTCTTGCCTGGTAGAGGCATCTCCGTACTGCATTTCTTTCCGCCCTTCTGTTACCTAGATCTTCTCCCACCCCCAATATACACATTTTCGGGTTTGCGCTAAGATCTAGGTTAAAGGCCTTATTTATGGACTCCACTACTTCCATCCAGTAGCGAACTAACTTGGGGCATTTCCATAGCATGTGCATCAGATCTCCTGTATAATGACACCTAGGACATTTGTCATCAACCCTTCTCCCATACTTAAACAATTTTTCTGGAGTATAATATGCCCTATGTAAAAGCAATAAATGCGAGAATTTCTGAGCGGGAGAGACCGAGACCTGGTGACTCCCCTCCAATATCTCTTTCCATTGCACATCCGATATTGACCCCAGGTCCGACTCCCACTCTCTTCTGCATTTAAGTTTAATTGGTTCCTCCCTGCTATACCGGCATATATGTTTGTAAAATTCTGCGATTAATCCCTTTGAATCCTCCACACTCTCTAATTTTTGGAAGATGGGAGATTGACTCCATTTCGGGCCTTGCTCCCCAAATTGGGCCTGCAGAGCATGCCTAATCTGTATGTAGTTAAAGTATGAGTGACTCGGGATACCAAATTCCTCCCTTAAGGCGGCAAAGGTCTTTAACATATTGCCATCATATAGTTGTTCCAATTTAACTATCCCCTTTGATTCCCAGGTCATAATTTTACCTATTTGTGACAGTTCTTGATAGTTCTTATTATCCCAAAGAGGACTACACCTCCCTTCTCCCTCCATGTCCTTCATTCCTTTAATAAGATTCCATACTTTTAACATTAATTTGACTGTGGGGGTTCTAAATACAAACGAGTTTGCCTCCAAGACCTCCAAAACCCGCCTATGGGGCGCTCCCTCAATCATTATTGCAGTGTTGTTATTACCCATAGGACCGTGACCCGTTCTCAGATGTTGCAACTGAGCTGCCAAAAAGTAACTACGAGGGTGTGGAATCGCCATACCTCCCTCCGTCACTGCCAGCTGTAATGTTTGTAAACTAATCCTGGAATGCCCTCCCTTCCATATCAACCCCCTAAACAGCATGTCCATTTTTTTAAACCATTTACCATTAATCCATACTGGAGAGTTATACAAAATGTACAATAGCTGGGGCAGCCATAGCATTTTGATTAGGTTACATCTTCCAGCTACCGACAATGGGAGTCTCTTCCATATATCAATCTTTTTCCTAAATTTCACCAATAAGGGGGCTAAGTTATTATGTAAGAAATCCTCCACATCTTTAGTTATATGGATACCAAGATATTTTGTTTTCTCCACTATTTTTAGCGGGGTTTCTTCCAGAATGGGGCCTTGCTTAACTGGGTCTATTGGTAACAAGATCGACTTCTCCCAGTTTATGGAGAGACCCGAGATCTCCCCAAAATCTGAGAATATACCCATCACCTGTCTGAGCGATCCCTCCGTATCCCCCAGAAAGATAAGTACATCGTCCGCGTATAACGCGATCCTCTCTTCCCTCATCCTTCTCCTGAAACCTTCCATATTTCTATTTTGTCTTACCGCAGCGGCCACTGGTTCCATTGCCAAAGCAAAGATCAGAGGTGACAAGGGACACCCTTGTCTTGTACCTCTTTCCAGACAAAACTTACTCGAGAGTACATTATTGGTTCTGATCTTTGCTTGGGGTCCATTGTATAGAATTTTTACCCATTTACTGAAAGTGGGACCAAAGCCATATGCCCTCAATATATACCAAATAAAACCCCATTCAAGACTATCAAATGCCTTTATAACATCCAACGCTACTATAGCTCTGGAACCCAAGTTTTCAGTTGGAATTTGTAAATTTAAAAAAAACCGCCTAATATTTTCGCTTGTTGATCTCTGTGGGATAAACCCAGTTTGATCCGGATGAACTAATTTATGGATTATTTTTTGTAACCTAGAGGCGAGAATCTTAGCCAAGATTTTTGCATCTGAACACAGCAATGAGATAGGTCTATATGATGCGGGTTCCAGGGGGTCTTTCCCTTCTTTAGGTATCATTATTATTGTGGCCTCCGTCATTGATTCAGTTAGTTTCCCCTCCTGGTATGCCCACTCAAACACCCTGAGAAGCACTGGTAATAATATCTCTCCATAGTTCTTATAAATCTCCGCAGGGAGACCATCAGGACCGGGAGATTTTTTATTGGCCAGTTCCTTCACGGCCATTTTAATATCTTCTAATGTTATCGGAGCTTCCAGTGCCTCAGCGTCCAGCCTCGACAAGGAGGGTAATTCTATTTTCCTGAAAAATTCGTCCAGTGCCAGCCCCCCCGCTGTCCCCCGGGACTTATATAATTCCTCATAATATATTTTAAAAGTTTCATTAATTTTATCTGGTTGGGAGGTAATCTCACCAATCTTAGTTCTAATAGCGGGAATCGTCGGGGGGGGAGAGTCTGATTTAACAATGTGGGCCAATATTTTTCCTACTTTCTCTCCTTCTCCAAATATTATTTGTTTTTGAAATAACCTTTTATTTTCAGAGTTCCTAGTCAATACCTCTTTATATACTGACTGTGTATTTTCCCATTTTTGTTGGTTTTCTGGGGAAGGGTTTCTCACGAGTTCCCTCTCTGCTACTTGTAGCTCCTCCCTAATCCTCTCTTCCCCCAACCTTGAAGCTTTTTTTATTCTTGAAACCTGCTGGATCAATAGACCCCTCAGAAACGCCTTCAGGGCGTCCCACATCACCCCTCTTGCTGTAGACTCCTCATTTAGACTAATGAACTCCCGTAACCTAGTTATAATCACAGTTGGGTCCTCAATTAACTCAAGCCAAATTGGATTTAATTTCCAGGGGCTACGTTGTTTATTTTCCCCAGTTGCCATCCTGGCTGTCACCAATGAGTGGTCTGAAATACCCCTAGGTTGGTAAATTATATCACTGACAATATGTGCGGCCATAACATTACCTAGGACAAGGTCTATTCTTGAGAAGGAGGAATGTGCACCTGAGTAGCATGAGTATTGTTGCACCCCCGGATTACCCATCCTCCAAAGGTCACACAACCCGGCCTCCTCAAGAAACTGGCCCATACGGCTCCCATTCGATCCCTGCCACTCCTTACCTGGGGGAAATCTATCTATTTCTTTATTTATTGCAACATTAAAATCCCCGTTGAGTTCCGGGGGGGCGTGGCCGGAAGCGGACGGAGATGTGTGTGGTGGAGTGAGCGCTTGTGTCCACCCTGCTCCAGGTGCCTGAAAACCTTGTGAACAGCCCGGTCTCCCTGTGATAGAATGCTGATGCCTATCCTGTTCTCCCCCTGCCGTGCCGCTTAGCCACACTGCCGTGTACTGCCGTGTACTGCTTCCCTGGAGCTTGGAGCGGTGTCGGAGCGTAGTGGAGGAGGTAGTGGAGGGAGACAGACGAGCGGGGCTCGGCAGCCGGCGGAAGTGTGTGGTGAGGAGGACGCTGTGTTGGAGAAGCCCTCAGTGGCAGGAACACCGCCCGGTGCAGGTTGTACTGGGGAAAGGTGAAGTGCCGGTGCGAAGATTGGAAACTGGCGGTGGTGATGATAGGAGGAGAAAAGTGGTGGCTGCTAATCAGTGCTGTGGAGACCTGTTTCAAATAACCGCGGTGGCTGTAGAAGTGAACTTCTGGGTCTGCCTACTTTAATAGAGGAGATACTCCTGCTGCAGCGTGGTATCGTATGAATTATACTTGACTTTGCTTGCTGTTCGTTATACCCTGTCTCTGATTTTACTGCATAGTCTGCTGTCCATCATACTGAGAACCCCCTGGTAGGATTGTATATTCAGAGGACTGTTTGGAACCCCATGGGCGCAGATCAATTAAAGGTGTAACCTGCTTGGTAACACAAGTATAGCCCCGGGGGTGAAGTGGAGTGTATCACTTAGATATCAGCAGTCATACCAGGAGGTGGCGGGGGTGGCACTGGGCTAATAACCCTTTCCTTTCTCCCTGATAAGGACTGTGTATGCAGTATAAGGCTCAATTTCATAAAGAATAAAACTATCATGTCAGGAAGAAGGAAGGGAGAAGAGCATCCCAATCATGACACTATGGGAACCCAGTCCCTGCGGTCAGCAAAAGAAAAGGAGAAGGAAAAAGGTCTCTACCCTACAGTGGCAGGGGCAACTGCAGCGGCGGTGGCAGCGTCCGCTAAGTTAGAAAAAATGGTCCTGGCTGCGGAGCATACCCCGAATAAAGGGGGACAGCAAACCCTGAATAAGTCAGCAATGGACAGGAAAAGTCAAGGACAGTCGGGTCTCCACACAGGAACAAAAACCTCCTCTGTAAAAGGGCCAGGCACCACTGGTAAAGAAATGGAGGCCTCAGCTACTCCAATGGGTATGACAGAAGAGGAACCCTCTTTAAAAGATATTTTATTGGCAATAAACGCATGCAAGCAGTCCTTAGGGGTTCTAGGAGATCAAATGAAGGATATTAAAGAGGACCTGACCCTAGTACGAAATGATCTTAAGAAAACAGCAGAAAGGGTGGTGGAAGCGGAAAACAGAATTAGTGTGATTGAAGATGAGCTGTTACCACTGAAGCAAGAAGTGAAGATCTGGAGAGGAAAAATTGAGACCCTGGCGGGGAAGTTTGATGAGATGGAAAACAGACTTCGCAGGGACAATGTGAGGGTGGTAGGGGTCCCCGAGGGGAGTGAAGGTCCAGATCCGGTAGTATTCCTGGAAAAATGGTTGGTGGGGGTGTTTGGGAGGGAGACATTTACTCAACAATTTTCAATAGAGAGAGCGCACAGAATCCCCTTCAGACCTCCCCCCCCCGGTAGCCCCCCGAGACCAATTTTAGTAAAGTTCTTAAATTATAGGGACAAAGTAACCCTCTTGCGTAAAGCCCGAGAGATGGGAAAGGTCTTGTATAAGGATGTAAGGATATCAATATTCCCAGATTTCTCCCCAGATCTACAAAAACGCAGAGCTGGGTTCCTGGGGGTTAAACGTAGCCTCCAGAAATTCAATGTCTCGTATGCTCTCCTCTACCCTGCTAAACTATGGATAAATGCACTGGGGGGAAGTCAGATTTTTGAGTCCCCGGACAGTGCACTGGCATGGTTGGAGGAAAAGAAGGATCAATTGCCTAGGAAATAATGGAGGAAAGGTGTTGAATTTACTATATAGAGACAGGGCACAAGGTTTTTTATTATTCTGTCATATTTATTTCACATAAGGAGCAGGGTGGTAATGAAAGAAGGGTAATGGGTGTAACCTTGAGAGGGGATGTTGGTATATTAGGCTTTGTTTTTTGTTTTTGCTTTGAATGTTGGGGGGGTGGGGAGGGTGGGGAGGGTGGGGGGTGGAGGGGGGTGGAGGGGTTGGGGGGGAGGGTGTGGTATGGAAGGGTAGGTGGATATGGGCTGGCCATTAAAAATGCCCCTAGGGGGTACCTAGAATGGTATGGGGGGGATTGGGGGTCGGGGGGGGGTCGGGGAGGGTGGGGGTGGGGGGTCAAGGGGATGAGCTTTGGGAATATTAGAATGCAATACAGGGTATTAAGTCATACACTCACGAAAAAAAGTTGCAATGATACAGTTAATTACACAAATTCACAAAGGATACAGATAAACACGGGGATAAAATTTAAAGGATGTAATGAGACAGTGGATTTAAGGTCTAACACACTGGGATTTGTATGATTTGTATAGAATTTCATTTGTTATTTGGGTTAGCACAGAGATATCATTTTTTGTAGATGGTAAATATTTCGACGCCTGGGTAGATGTGGTAAAGCGAGAACTGAGGGTGAAGAGGCCGGGAATACCAAAACAACAGGAAGCCAATAAATTAGTAGGAACAGGGAAGATTTCCTTCCTTAAAAATATAAGGGGGTACCCTAGACTGGGCTTGGGTGGTTTTTCTTTTTTCCTCTTTCCCTCCCAGTATAGTACCTGGATCTTTGATTAATCAATGGGATCAAGGATAGGGTCATGGAATGTTAGGGGGATGGGCACTCCCTCTAAGAGAGCATTAGTATTTGACATGCTAGACTCTGTTAGAGTAGATATTGTTTGTCTGCAGGAGACGCATTTGACAAAGGACTCTAAAATCCCTCTCAGACAACAGGCCAAAAACATCAGAAAAAATGCCGTGTGTGTACCAGAGGAGGAGTTAGAAGAGACAACACTTATTGTCCCCAATGTCCTTCCCAACCAGGCCTCTGCATAGTTGACTGTTTTCGCCATTACCATACTTCACTAAATTATTAGTGAAGTATGGTAAACATAACCCTTACCTTCACACCCCTTATGCCTCTACTTGCTCTGTAACTGACCCTGGCTTGTTATTCAACCACGCTTCTGCCTACCGATTCCTTACATACCTCTGCCTGATCTGGAACTGACCCTGGACTGTTTGACCATGCTTTTTGCCTGCCTCTTGGACTGATCTTGTACCCTGCCACTGGACTAGTGGGATTCATAGCACAAGGGTCTCACATATGTTAGGGGCTCCAGAATTGTTTTTCTGGATTAATAAAACAATATTTTTTGTTTTCTCATTACTAGATTAGGGTCTGGAGACTCAGAGGCTTCAAAGAGATTTGGGTGGGAGAAGCCTTCCCATTCTGTCCTGAACGAGACCCTACTTCTACCTGTTGCCTGTAGGACCTATGCCATCATGCCTCTGCCTGTCGCATGAACTGACCACACCACATGGACCATGTTCCTGCCTACTACCAGGACCAATATTTTGGCACTGATGACAATCTCTGCCTGCACTGACCCTGGACTGTATATGGACAGTATCCCTGCCTGCTGCCTGTACTGACTATGGACAGTATTCCTACCTGTTGCCTGGACAATTGAGTTCGCTTTTGCTGACAAAGTCCCTGCCTGCTGCCTGGACCAGTGCTATCCTCCTGTGGACAACTGTGCTACTAAAACCACAGGTAATCTTTTGTTTACCCTTTGCTCAGTAGAATGTATTTTGGGGTGTAATTCTTGGTATGTGCATGCAATGTGTCCCTAGAACACCTGCCAGTGTTCCTTGCATGTTGGGCCTCTGTATGTGGCCAGGCTGTGTAAAAGTCTCACACATGTGGTATCGTCATACTCAGGAGGAGTAGAAGAATGTATTTTGGGATGTACGTTTTACTATATATATGCTTTGTGTTGAAAATATGTTATAAATGGACAACTTTGTGTAAAAAAAAATGCGTTTTCATAATTTTTCCATTTTTTTCCAAAAACTTCGGGAAAAAAATGAACCATTCAAAAGACCCATTCTTTTTAATACCAGCACAATCACATGTGCATTTAGAAAAGGTTTTTAAAACAAACCAACATGTTTGTTGTATAACAATTTTTGGGGTCACATTAGAAAAAGTATAAATGTCCATTTAAGATAAAACAGGCATGTTTTAAAACCAACAAGAAAGACACAAATCTTGAACTTAAAGTTCACATTTTGGTAGAACTTGAAGGCAATATCAGACATGAGTATTTACAAACTGTGTTTGATATTGCATTCAGATGGGGTGAAGTCACCCCTAGAAAAGGCAAATTTTGAAGATGCACACAAATTTACGAATGTCAACATAAGCTACCTGCCATCACAGGGGATCAAGGGACGTGTTTTGGAGGTGCAACCCTTTCCTAACAGCTACTTTATTATTGAGGAAGGGGTTGCACCCCCAAAAAGCATCCAATGATCTCCCGTGATGGCAGATAGCACATGTTGACACACTGTGTGCCTCTTCAAAATTTGGCTTTTCTCCAATTTGTCAAAAAATGTCAAAAATTTGTAGCACACAAAAAACAAAGGGTATTTGGAGGGGTTTTAAACTCTCCCTAAAACATTAATGATGTTCTTCATTTTTTGAAGAACATCATTGATGTTTTTCTTGATGTTTTCCAAGTTCCTATTACACCCCATGATCTCCCCGATCAGGATCTGTGCACTTTCCGAGGTGACAGAATCTGGATCCACAACATCACGATCACCTAAAAAAGATAGAAACCAAAAAACACCATGTATTATAAATATGCCGGCATCCATCTCTTACCTGAGCCTGTGGTCGCAGACACTCACCTGTTGTGCCAATTTCCACCACGTCTTCCTCCTCCTGCTCTGTGTTGCTTGGGTGGATTTCCCCTTCTTCCAGAGGTGGGGGTCTGTGGTCTCCTCGGATGAGGGGTGTCCTCCGAGTCTTTACTCCCTTATGTAAAAAAAAATTGATATACTTAGCACACAGATATTTCATGGCAGAACTATAAATATGAAACCTTGTTTGGAAGTGGGGTACAATTTTATATTTTGGCAGAGTTCCAAGATGTAGAATTTTTAGTGTCCTTTTGTCAAGCTCCAATGCCTTACCTGTTTTGTACAAGCTTCACAGATGGAGACACCCCTATAGTATACACTGGAGTGCCTGTGTGGGCCCCCTAATAAAAAGGGTGTTCTTGTGTCCCATACTAGTGCTCCAGCGTCCAGATGTGTAACCAGCTGCTGAGTGTCCTCTCCTTACACAGAATCTAGTTTGCATTTCATTCTAGTAACAAACCCATCTACACAACCAAATTAGTTTCAGACAAGTAGGTACTAAAAAATATGGCAAATGCATATGGGCAAAACAATGGTGTTTTCTAGGCCGAACGAACAATGTTTTATACGAACGAATAATGTGCCCATGAACATGAAAGTTGCCTTTTGAAACTGGATAACAGTTAAGAAAAGCACATGGAGCAGCACAAACGTAATAAACCTAAAAAGAATAGGAACACAGGACAACTATTTACTTTTTTGCAGCACTCTTACTTCTCTTTACTTCTTTCTGTACTGCTCATGCTCTCTTAATTTCAGGTTCGACCACCGCTTCCTGAGCTGATCTTTTGATCGTCGTACCCCGAAATTCCGGTGCAGACTCTTGACCACTTTTGCCATGAACTTGGCCTTTCTGACATTGGGGTTGGGGTAAGGTCCATACTTCTCGTCATAGTCAGCCTTCTTCAGGATGTCGACCATCTCCAACATCTCCCCAAATGACATATTCGATGCCTTAAATCTTCTCCTTTCTGGAGCCAGACGTTTCAGGCTTCGGGCTTTCCTCCCCTCCTCCTCGTTGCTGTAATTAGCACGCACCTACTGTGTCGCCGCCATGTGCTTTTCCCCCACTGAACGAAAGGGGGCAGGGAATAGACTAGAAAGAACGTCAGGGGCGGGTGGAGTTATAAGCATGCGCAGTGTGTATAAAGCGTAACACGCGTGCGTAGTACTACGATCTGTGAGCGGGGGAAGGAGTATCGGAGGTGCCGATCCTGATAATGAAGGTAAGATCTAAACTTGGGCCTATACTGCTTCTAGATTAAGGCCTATATTGTACCAAGATTAGGAGAGTTTTGCCTGACATTAGGGTTTGTCTCGTGTTGTGCCTTGCAGATAAAATGAATGGCTTCAATGACCACAACTTCCTCCCCCTGTTCATAGACAAATACAGGGAGCTGCCCTGTCTGTGGCAGGTGAAACATCCACATTATAATCATAAACCAAAGAGGCAGGCAGCGCTGGAGAAACTGCTGGAGTTGGTGAAGCCGATGGTCCCCACAGCAAACCTCCCCTATTTAAAAGCCAAAATTGGTGGCCTGAGGAGCACTTATCTAAAGGAGTGCAAGAAGGTCATGGATTCCCAGAGATCCGGAGCTGCAGCAGATGACATTTATGTCCCCAGGCTGTGGTACTATGAGAGACTGCGATTTCTGTCAGACCAGACTGGAATCAGGGAATCCCTCTCCACTCTTCCTTCCACCCCAGCTGTGGCTTCCGATGTCCAACCTGGGACTTCCAGCCAGGAAGAAGTGGAGGAGCCCAGATGGAGTCAGGTATAGCATTCTTCTACAGATTTCTGGTCAATAAATAAATGATGTTTACTAGATGTTATTATTGATCACTAATTACTGATTTAATAAAGTGTTTTACATATCAATAGACAGTAGTTTTAAAAAAATAATTGGGACAAGAATAAAAAATGCTGGGCTCAGAATGATAGTATTTTATATTTGTTAAGATTCAATTTGCAACAGTGATGAGGTGAAAATTGTGTGTGATTGATGAATAAAAAAATAAAACTCTGTCCCTTTTTTCATACACAGGAAGACCTCAGCCAGGAGGAGGCTGTGGAATGTGGTAGCCAGGAGGAGGCGGGGGTTAGTGGCAGCCAGGAGGAGGCGGGGCTAAGTGGCAGCCAGTAGGAGCCTGAACGAATCGCAGGTTCCTCCTCTCCACCTTCCAAACAAAAGACCCAGGAAGGGGAGTCATGTTCAGGATTCTGCGCTCAGGCTCATTCATGAGGCTTCTGCATCCCTCAGAGCCTTACCCACTCCTGAAGAGGCCTTTTCCTGCATGGCTGCCACCAAACTGAAGGGCATGCAGGAGGGTCAACGCCTCATGTGTGAGAAACTTCTTTATAAAGCCCTAACTAAGGGGGTGAGTGGTGAAATCACACCCAATACTGACGTGATTGAGTTGGACCATCCTCCTCCTCCTCCTGCCACAACTCCACCACCAGAGCCACAGCGTGGAAGGAAGCGTGGAAGGAAGACCAGAGAGTGATGGCCCTGGGTTCAGACTGGTCTGGCCAAAGATGCAGTCTCTTGTATGAAAATGTATGTGAAACACCGCGCTATCAAATACGGCTAAGAGGAGCTGCTGCATACAGTCTGACAAAAACAATGAATACATATATGGAAAAAATGCAGCGCATAATGAATGTGTAAGGAATCAAAACTCAAACAATTCTGAATTGGTGCTTAAAAAAATATTGCTTAAAAAACAGAAGCCGAAAGGCATATAATAAAAATAAAGTCAATAAGTGGATGTGAATCTGAGAGATAGAATGTCCCACTGCACAGGAGGGTGAGTATACTTCAAGGGGTGGTGGTATTCTGATGGTTCTCATAAGTCAAACATCACCATAAACCGACATTTCAATGGGATGGAACAATCATGGCAGAAATAATGTGTAAAAAACTCTTACCAGATCCCGTGGATTCCCATGTCAGCGACAGGGAATCGCATGAGCAGTGTGCCACCAAAGGCGTGGAAAGGGAAGTCTTGACACTCTAATCCTCTAGGCTGTAGTCTGCATGGATCTCTGGGAGCAACCAGGTAGGTCCTCACAGTAGACGGCCGAGGTGTGGATCAGGAGGGCAAGAACATCACTTGTGGAGCTGTTATAGGCACTTAACCTCATTCAGAAGGTATGGAGAGAGAAAAAATATGCCTCCACATGGTGCAGGTAAAAAGGGGTGTTTTTATTTCTAAAACAACCATACACAATAAAAACGTGATCACGGTAGATAAAAAGAAATGGGCAACATGGAGGATGGTGAATGAGCCCGACGCGTTTTGACCTAGGGGTCTTTAATAGGGGCATAGACCATCCACTCCAGGCTGCTATATATATCTATATCTATATATATATCTATATCTATAGATATATAGATATATATCTATATATCTATAGATATAGATATATATATATATATACATATATATATATATATATATATATCTATATATATATAATCTCTAAAAAGGACCAATCACAATGTGTGGAGATCAAGCCATTTTCACTGGGTAGGTGTGATCACATGATCGCACTTAGAAGCAAAACATAATTATCTGCTCATTGTACCTATGCAATCACTTGATATCACCTTTGTATAGTAATGACTCATAAGGACAAATCGCTAATCAACCAAGATTGGCCAGAAAATCACTCAATTGATAATATGTTTTGCTATGAAGTTCATTTACTATCAGGGGGACCCCACTGCTGACACTACTGAACACCTTCCAATCATGTCAGTAAGAGGAACAAATCCTGGTAAGCGTAACAAGAACCAGTGAATAAAGTGGACAATCAGGCGGCTGGCTGATAATCCGCCCATACTATGGCCGATCCACGTATCCAACATAGGGGAGGGAATGACGTCACGTCCGGAGGCGTGCGCAGCATCCCTATCACACGTGGATCAAGCTGCCAATCGGAGAGCGGGTGGAGAGCCCCGCTCTGCCGATCGTGATGCACGTGTAAAACAAAAGGAAGTGACATGGCGCTTGGAGGCGCGCCAAGCATCCAAACTTTGTCACATGACCACCTATGGAAGCTTCATGTGGCCAAAGGCAGACAAAAACCACGTCAACCGCGGAACTCATCTTTATTGATTAGGCTATAACCAAAGACCCGGATATGAAGGCCAGGGTCACTAGACAGGAAACTATCTAATTGGGGACACCATAATTCAGAAAATAAATGGTGATGCAGAAAAAATTATCAAACTAAGTATATGAAAATTTAGTAAATAATGAAAGGAGAAACCAGAAACGTCTTCCTTAATGGATACTCTCTACAAAATAGGTCTATAAAAAATATAATAAATATTAATCCAAAAAACCTGGATCATGGAATGATGCCTGGACTTTGGATAAGTGTTGATGAGGCAAAATTAAATAAACAGAGATAAACAAGTGTAAAGATGGAAGGATCAGGATTGATTGATAAAGGAGTTGAGGTCCCACTCCACGTTCAAACCGAACGGGAAGTAGGACCTCAAATCATATATCCAATAAGTCTCGAGGCGTGAAACACCTCGAAGACGGGACTCTCCCCTCCAATCGGGGACAAACTTATCAATCACTTGAAATAGAGTCCCCGTGGGGTCTTTATTATGACACTCTAAATAGTGACGTAGTACTATATATTTGCTTTTGCCCTTCCTGATACCGGACACCTGTTCATTGACTCGGATAGAAAAAGTCCTAATAGTGCGGCCAACATACTGTTTAAGGCAGGGGCAAGTCACTAAATAAACAATGTATTGTAAAGAGCAAGTAGTGAAATGCTTCATATGGTATATCTGGGAAGTAACCATAGATTTAAAAGTGGTGCTTTTATGTCTCCCTCCAATGTTATGGAGGCAAACTTTACATCTGCGGCAAGGGTAATAACCCTTGCATTCCTGAAAAAAGGAAACTTTTTTGGGGGGGATCTATTATATTCGGAGCAATCTGTCCTTGAATGGACCGTGCCCCCCTAAAAACGATAAAGATGTCTCTTGTATGACCACAGCCTAGGGACACAGATGTCATCTGCTGCTTTCAGGATCTCTGGGACTTCTGGACCTGACTGCACTCCCTTAGATATGGACTCCTCAGGCCACCAATTTTGATGTTAAATAATTGATGTGTGCCCTGGGGGCCAAAGGCTTCACCAATTTCTGCTGTTCTCCAGCGTTGCCTCCCTCTTTGTTTGGTTGTGAGCCCTTAATAAAGGAATTTTTTGTTACAATTATACTTGCCTATGTGTGTTTTCCTTCAAAAAAGACAGTTTGTTGGTGAGTAGGCAGGTACATTTCAAATATACAATGTGAAATTAACAAGGGACACCAACACCAAGCAATCTCCTGGAGATCAAATAATACAAGGTACCATTGGTGTTGTGGTAACTTGACACACAAAACGCACACAAAAATATTCTGTAGTAAAACCCCAAAAAAAAACACAAAATAAAAACAGCCTTGAAAAAAATACAAAACAAAAATAAAACAACAAAAAATAAATTTGGTAAGTTGTGCCAAATCAAAATATATTGAGGGAATCCTGCTAAATAATAAAGAAATAAGTTTGTGAGAAGTCTGTGTGAATGAGCAGCAAAACTACTTCATTCTTCTCACATTGTAAAAAAGAGAGTGCGCTGTATTAAACAATTTTTGACATTGCAGCGTGGCGAAAGTGCTGTATCCATTCCGAACGCTAATTTTACCAGACCGAGCTGTTCCATCTCAGAATTTCTTCTGAGCATGCGTGGCACTTTGTGCGTCGGAATTGTCCACACACGGTCGGAATTGACGCGATCGCATTTTGTTGTCGGAAAATTTTATAGCCTGCTCTCAAACTTTGTGTGTCAGAAAATCCGATGGAAAAAGTCAGATGGAGCCCATACACGGTCGGAATTTCCGACAACACACTCCGATCACACATTTTCTGTCAGAAAATCCGACTGTGTGTACGGGGCATAACAGTTACAGTTACAAACTAAAGTGTAAAAAAAAAAAAAAAAAGTAAAAAATACCCCAAAAAAAACATAAAAAAAAACAAAGTTGTTGTTTTATTGTTCTCTCTCGCTCTATTCTCTCTCTATTGTTTTGCTCTTTTTTACTGTATTATATTCTGCAATGTTTTATTGTTATGTCTTAGGTTTGCTTTTCAGGTATGTAATTTTTTTATACTTTACTCGTTACTGTGTTTTATTGTTTTGTTTTCAGGTACGCCATTCAGCTGCAGCGCAGATTTTTTTTTTTTTCTTGACAGCAACAGTGTTTGCTCCCACAATACATAAAGCCGTGACTCCAGCGCTGTCGGAGGTGATTTCACCACCACAGTTAAAAAAAGCGCATATATGCCGAAGCATGGGGGCAGCAGGGGCGGAGGAGTGATTTGCTCCTACCTTTTGCGGGTGGATGCCCCCATGCTTCGGCATATATATATTTTAGGCACAGGTTGCGTTAAAAAAAGTTTTATTTTTTACTATGTTTTTTTTTTTTTTTGTATTTGCTTTGCAGGTATGATATGTCTTACTGTAATGTTACTTAGTTTTATTGTTAACGATAATTTGCTTAGCAGGTACGCCATTCAGTTGCAGCGAGCATATATGCCGAAGCATGGGGGCAGCAGGGGCAGAGGAGCGATTTGCTCCTAACATTTGGGGCGGATGCCCCCATGCTTTGGCATATATAAATGGTGCATGTATGCCCATCATTAGAAGTGGGTGGATGAAGGGAGGTATTCTAATGGTGGACATACGCACCGATCAATCTCTTTTTTTCGTTCAGCCCACAGGCTGCATGAAAAAAAAATTACAATATATGCCCAACAAGGACCAGCGACGTACTGGTATGTTTCTGGAATTTGAGTGGTTAAACCAGAATGATGCCTGAAGGTTTAGGTATCATCTTGGTATCATTCTTTTCAGTCAGCGGTCGGCTTTCATGTAAAAGCAATCCTAACAGCTAATTAGCGTCTAGACTGCTTTTACAAGCAGTGGGAGGGAATGTCCCCCCCCCCCCACCGTCTTGCATGTTTTGCTCTGGCTCTCCTGTCCCAACAGGGAACCCAAGAATGCAGCCAGTGATTCAGCCAGCTGACCATAGAGCTGATCAGAGACCAGAATGGCTCCAATAATCTCTATGGCCTAGGAAACTGGAAGCTATGAGCATTTCATGACTTAGATTTTGCCAGATGTAAACAGCACCATTGGGAAATTGGGAAAGCATTTTATCACACCGATCTTGGTGTGGTAAGATGCTTTGAGGGCAGAGCAGAGATCTAGGGTCTAATAGACCCCAATTTTTTAAAAAAGAGTACCTGTCACTACCTATTGCTATCATAGGGGATATTTACATACCCTGAAATAGGAATAAAAATGATTAAAAAAATGGAAGGAACAGTTTAAAAATAAGATAAAAAAGCAAAAAAATAATAATAAAAAAAAAGCACCCCTGTCCCCCCTGCTTTCGCGCAAAGGCGAACACAAGCGTCGGTCTGGCGTCAAATGTAATCAGCAATTGCACCATGCATGTGAGGTATCACTGCGAAGGTCACATCGAGGGCAGTAATTTTAGCAGTAGACATCATCTATAAATCTAAAGTGGTAACCTATAAAGGCTTTTAAAAATGTATGTAGTTTGTCGCCACTGCACGTTTGTGTGCAATTTTAAAGCATGTCCTGTTTGGTATCCATGTACCCGACCTAAGATCATCTTTTTTATTCCATCAAACATTTGGGCAATATAGTGTGTTTTAGTGCTTTAAAATTTAAAAAAGTGTGTTTTTTCCCAGAAAAATGTGTTTGAAAAATCGCTGCGCAAATACTGTGTGAAAAAAAAAAAATGAAACACCCACAATTTTAATCTGCAGGGTCTTTGCTTTAAAAAAATATATAATGTTTGGGGGATCAAAGTAATTTTCTTGCAAAAAAAAAATATTTTTTCATGTAAACAAAAAATGTCAGAAAGGGCTTTGTCTTCAAGTGGTTACAAGAGTGGGTGATGTGTGACATAAGCTTCTAAATGTTGTGCATAAAATGCCAGGACAGTTTAAACCCCCCCCCCCCCCCCAAATGACCCCATTTTGGAAAGTAGACGCCCCAAGCTATTTGATGAGAGGCATGTCGAGTCCATGGAATATTTTATATTTTGACACAAGTTGCGGGAAAAAGACAATTTTTTTTTTTTGCACAAAGTTGCATGGGCATATGTGGAATTACACCCAAAAATACATTCTGCTACTTCTCTTGAGTATGGGGATACCACATGTGTGGGACTTTTTGGGAGCCTAGCCGCGTATGGGGCCCCGAAAACCAAGCACCGCCTTCAGGATTTCTAAGGGCGTAAATTTTTGATTTCACTCCTCACTACCTATCACAGTTTTGAAGGCCATAAAATGCAAAGATGGCACAAACCCCCGACCCCCCCCCCCCCCGGAATGACCCCATTTTGGAAAGTAGACACCCCAAGCTATTTGCTGAGAGGCATGTTGAGTCCATGGAATATTTTATATTTTGCCACAAGTTGCGGGAATATTAAACATTTTTTTTGCACAAAGTTGTCACTAAATGATATATTGCTCAAACATGCCAAGGGCATATGTGGAATGTTTGAGCAATATATCATTTAGTAACAACTTTGTGCAAAAAAAAAAAAAAAAAGTTTGCCATTTTTCCCACAACTTATGGCAAAGTATTAAATATTCCATGGACTCAACATGCCTCTCAGCAAATATTATTATTATTATACAGGATTTATATAGTGCCAACAGTTTACTCAGCACTTTACAATATAAAAGGGAGACAATACAGTTATAATACAATAAAATACAGGAGGATTAAGAGGGCCCTGCCTGGAAGAGCTTACAATCTAATAGGGTGGGGCAGGTGGTACAAAAGGTTGTAACTGTGGGGAATGAGTTGATGGAAGTGGTAAAATATTAGTTAGAGACGTGATAGGCTTTCCTGAAGAGATGAGTTTTCAGGGATCGCCTGAAGGTAGCAAGAGTAGGGGATAGCTGGACAAGTGGAGGTAGCGAGTTCCAGAGGATGGGAGAGGCTCTGGAGAAATCCTGGAGACGAGCATGAGAAGAGGAAATGAGAGAGCTTGAGAGTAGGAGGTCTTGAGAAGAGCGGAGAGGACAATTTGGTTGATATTTGGAGACAAGATTGGTGATTTCGCTCGGGGCAGAGTTGTGAATGGCTTTGTATGTTGTGGTTAGTATTTTGAATTTAACTCGCTGGGTGATTGGGAGCCAGTGTAGGGATTGGAGAAGAGGGTTGGCAGACACTGAGCGGTTGGTAAGGTGGATAAGTCTGGCAGCAGCATTCATGATACACTGAAGAGGGGATAGCCTATGGAGAGGCAGGCCAATAAGAAGGGAGTTGCAATAGTCAAGGCGAGAGATGATTGACAAGGCGTTTGTATTCAGCCCCCTTTACTTTGATACTCCCAACTAAAATCTAGTGTAATCAATTGCTTTCAGAAGTCACCTAATTAGTAAATAGAGTCCACCTGTGTGTAATTTAATCTCAGTATAAATAAAGCTGTTCTGTGAAGCCCTCAGAACCTTAGTGAACAAACAGCATCTTGAAGGCCAAGGAACACACCAGACAGGTCAGGGATAAAGTTGTGGAAAAGTTTAAAGCAGGGTTTAACTTTGCACATCTCAGAAAGCACTGTTCAATCCATCATCCAAAAATGGAAAGAGTATGGCACAACTGCAAACCTACCAAGACATGGCCGTCCACCTAAACTGACAGGCGGGCAAGGAAAGCATTAGTCAGAGATGCAGCCAAGAGGCCCATGGTAACTCTGGAGGAGCTGCGGAGATCCACACCTCAGGTGGATGAATCTGTCCACAGGACAACTATTAGTTGTGCACTCCACACATATGGCCTTTATGGAAGAGTGGCAAGAAGAAAGCCATTGTTGAAAGAAAGCCCATTTGCAGTTTTTGAGAAGCCATGTGGGGGACACAGCAAACATGTGTAAGAAGATGCTCTGGTCAAACTTGACCAAAATTGAACTGTTTGGCCTAAAAGCAAAATGCTGTGTGGCAGAAAACTAACACTGAACATCACCCTCAACACACCATCCCCACCGTGAAACATGGTGGTGGCAGCATCATGTTGTGTGGATGCTTTTTTTCAGCAGGGACGCTGTTCAGAGTTGATGGGAAGATGGATGGAGCTAAATACAGGGCAATCTTAGAAGAAAACCTGTTAGAGTCTGCAAAAGGCTTGAGACTGGGGTGAACCCTTCAGATAGAGCCTGACGAGCAGAGGAAGGCCTTTCGTACAGCCCTGTTTCAAGGACCACTGAGTTTGCAACAGTGGCCGTGAAAGCACGGTGAGGTAGGAGTGCCTGCAGTGTTCTCCGTTAGTAGGTAGATAGGAGAAGCAGGTAACGGCAGTAGCAGCAGATGCTGGTTGGCTGCGGAAGCAGGCACCTGGTGGATGCAGGTGTACTGCGGATGCAGAGATGATGCAGGTGCCAGCTGCTGCAGATGCAGGTGTACTGTAGATGCAGAGATGATGCAGGTGCTGGATGCTGCGGATGCAGTAGTATTGTGGATGCAGAGATTATGCGGCTGGTGGGATTGAGAAGACAAGCCAGGTCATACACGGGAAGGCAGATACATCAAAGATATCAGGCAAAGAATAGTTAAAGTTCAGGCAGAGGTTTGGAAGCAGAAGATCAAGCAGATGTAGAAGAATCAGAGTCAGGACAAGCCAGGGTCAGATTTGGAAATAATTAGGATGGTCAGGAAAGCCAGGTCAACAAGATCAAGGAAAGGCACAGGATATAGGGGAAGACTGCAGATCAGACAACAAGGCCCTAGTGCAATTGTCATCCTTATATATGCCATTTGGCGCCAATGTTAAATAGGAGCACGCACACGCGCATAGGCGTTTACATCACATAAATCGTAGTGCGCATGTGCTGGCCAGCATTTCCCTGACACAGCCAGAGCTACAATGGAATAGTTTAGATCAAAGCATATTCATGTGTTAGAATGGCCCAGTGAAAGTCCAGACCTAAATCCAATTGAGAATCTGTGGAGAGACTTGGAAATTGCTTTTCACAGATGCTCTTCATCCAATCTGACAGAGCTTGAGCTATTTTGCAATGAAGAATGGGCACAAATTTTCCTCTTTAGATGTGCCAAGATGGTAGAGACTAGGGATGAGCCGAACACCCCCCTGTTCGGTTCGCACCAGAACATGCGAACAGGAAAAAAGTTTGTTCGAACGCGCGAACACCGTTAAAGTCTATGGGACACGAACATGAATAATCAAAAGTGCTAATTTTAAAGGCTAATATGCAAGTTATTGTCATAAAGTGTTTGGGGACCTGGGTCCTGCCCCAGGGGACATGGATCAATGCAAAAAAAAGTTTTAAAAACGGCCGTTTTTTCAGGAGCAGTGATTTTAATAATGCTTAAAGTCAAACAATAAAAGTGTAATATCCCTTTAAATTTTGTAGCTGGGGGGTGTCTACAGTATGCCTGTAAAGGGGCGCATGTTTCCTGTGTTTAGAACAGTCTGACAGCAAAATGACATTTCGAAGGAAAAAACCCATTTAAAACTACTCGCGGCTATTGCATTGCCGACAATACACATAGAAGTTTATTGATAAAAACGGCATGGGAATTCCCCACAGGGGAACCCCGAATCAAAATTAAAAAAAAAAAAAAAAAAAAAAAAAGACGTGGGAGTCCCCCTAAATTCCATACCAGGCCCTTCAGGTCTGGTATGGATATTAAGGGGAACCCCGGCCAAAATTACAAAAAAAAAAAACAGCGTGGGGTCCCCTCAAAAATCCATACCAGACCCTTATCCGAGCACGCAACCTGGCAGGCCGCAGGAAAAGAGGGGGGGACAAGAGTGCGCCCCCCCTCCTGAACCGTACCAGGCCACATGCCCTCAACATTGGGAGGGTGCTTTGGGGTAGCCCCCCAAAACACCTTGTCCCCATGTTGATGAGGACAAGGGCCTCATCCCCACAACCCTGGCCGGTGGTTGTGGGGGTCTGCGGGCGGGGGGCTTATCGGAATCTGGAAGCCCCCTTTAACAAGGGGACCCCCAGATCCCGGTGTCTTGCCGAGAAAGTTCCCTCGGCGGATAAGTTCCCCACCGTACTGC
This sequence comes from Aquarana catesbeiana, assembly GCF_042186555.1. Classification (NCBI taxonomy): domain Eukaryota; kingdom Metazoa; phylum Chordata; class Amphibia; order Anura; family Ranidae; genus Aquarana; species Aquarana catesbeiana. Next base: position 273,736,157 of record NC_133328.1, on the reverse strand, counting down.
GCATGCGCAGCGCTTGCGCAGTACCAAGCCTCCACCAAGCCGAAAATATCCAAATGATACACCCGCGCCTGCGCACTTAAAACACCTCTTTACAATACACGCTCCCGATGCTACGTCGCACGGTCCCGATACTCCTGATGCTCGTGCTACTCTACAAAGGGGCGTGTTTAAGGGCGGAATTTGCAAATTTTACGTGTGATTTCATTACAATACAATGATTCACCACTCAATGCATTAACTCCTTCACCACTCAATGCATTAACTCCTTCACCACTCAATGCATTAACTCCTTCACCACTCAATGCATTAACTCCTTCACCACTCAGTGCATGAACTCCTTCACCACTCAATGCATTAACCCCTTCACCACTCAATGCATTAACTCCTGCACCACTGAATGGCAACAGGGATACATATATTGGCGGGATGGATGCATGTGTACAGCACTCATATATTGGTGGGATGGATGTATATAGCGGTCATATATATTGGCGGGATGGATGGATGTATACAGAGGTCATATATCGGTGGGATGGATGGATGGATGTATACAGCGGTCATATATTGGTGGGATAGATGGATGTATACATCGGTCATATATATTGGCGGGATGGATGGATGTATACAGCGGTCATATATATTGGCGAGATGGATGGATGTATACAGCGGTCATATATATTGGCGGGATGGATGGATGTATACAGCGGTCATATATATTGGCGGGATGGATGGATGTATACAGCGGTCATATATATTGGTGGGATGGATGGATGTATACAGCGGTAATATATATTGGTGGGATGGATGGATCTATACAGCGGTCATATATATTGGTGGGATGGATGGATCTATACAGCGGTCATATATTGGTGAGATGGATGGATCTATACAGCGGTCATATATTGGTGGGATGGATGGATGTATACAGCGGTCATATATTGGTGGGATGGATGGATGTATACAGCGGTCATATATTGGTGGGATGGATGGATGTATACAGCGGTCATGTATTGGTGGGATGGATGGATGTATATAGCGGTCATGTATTGGCGGGATGGATGGATGTATACAGCGGTCATGTATTGGCGGGATGGATGGATGTATACAGCGGTCATGTATTGGCGGGATGGATACAGCGGCAGTAACATATAAGTGTCACATATCTGAGATCACACATGTGTACACATATGTGATCTTATTACGAGGATATGCTGGTCTGTGCGCATAAATAAGACATGTACTGGACATCTATTGACCCTTGAAAGGCGCAGTAGTAAGAATCGCTCAGAGCTCTGTGTAACTCTATAGGGCAGGGTTAAAAATTTCAAGTACTGCGCTACTAGCCAGGCCTCAAGGCTTATTTGCCACCAGTGCCCCACCCCTAAACACGCCCTCACAAATCTCAGTTAAAAAATTGTAAATGTCTTATGAAGAATTATGTTACAATAAATATTAACAACAACTTCATCAGTGCCCCTATGTGAGACTGCAGTGGGCACAGTGAGGCTGATTGCAGCCTCACTGTGCCCATTGCAGCCTCGGCTGGGAAGAGTAAGAGTTGAGACGCAGGATAGCATGCTGTTACAGCTATAATTGTCTATGCTCTACACAGCCCCGCATCCCCCTGACCCCGCTATCCTTTGGCCCCCTTCTGCCAATTTCGTGTTAGGTCAGCATTGTTCCAGAGCATGCGTGTTTGTACTTTCGACCTGTGTGATGGATTTGTGAGATTACTAACATTTACTAGCCTATCGTCCAACATTTTTAGTCCAAAAATTTGACAATTGTCAAAACTTACGTACCAACGTTAATATTTTAGGACACATTTTGTTTGTCGGCAGGGGATTGTCTGTTGACAGACAGTCTGTCAACAGACAATCCCCTGCCAACAATCGAACTGTGTGTACGAGGCTTTCTATCATCCACTGTGTCATTTCACCTGTCACACAGAGAGACAAAGCTTTGTCAATAAAACATGGAAATTTATTGCCTTCCATGTAGAGCTACACCGCAATCAAACACCCCCTTTTGCATTTCTAATCAGGTTTTCAGAATTTGTTATTTTACAAACATTGTTATGAATACGTTTTTGTTTTCTAGTCAAGTAATCCAATACCCCAGCTGGGTATCTCCTACAGAAACCGCTATTATATGATATACTAAATATTGAAAGTCATTACAGCCAAAACCCCCCTAATAACCATACTCAATCAGTAATTAGAAATACATTTCTCTTTTATTATACAAACTAGTTAAAGGGAAAACAATAATTATTATAAAAGCACAAAGAATTTCCAACGCATCCAGGAAAGGGCACAATAAACCCCCCGTATTGTAAATGGGAGGAAAAAATTCCCTTTCGACCCCTGTATCTTCTAGGCGATCAGACTTTGGTTTTGTTGTCCCTGGAAGGCTGCCACATTATTTTTGAGAAGGGTTAACTATGTCTTTGGCAGTTTGTGGAAAGAAAGTCCCATTGGTCATAAGGAAACACTCAGATGAAAGTCCACTACAATTCGGGCACAATCCGGAAAACAGCCACATCTTCTTCTGGCTCTCTTCTGGTCTTCCTCCTCGCATCTTCCATGGTCATCTGCTCTTCCACCTCGCGATGCTCAGTACCTGAAAAGAGTAAAAGACAAAGCAGATTATATGTTCCTTACAATTGAGCCAAAAAAATAGCTCACATTTCTCTATCTGCTCATTGGTTAATGCTAAACTATTGTAGGGTGCCCACTGTTGTCTTGAAACACTTTCAACAAAAAGGCATAGACTTCCAACGCAACTAATAAACTTGCATGTCTCTCCTAACACAGGCCTGCTCAATAGCAGGCTTGTGTAGAGACATGCAAGTGTTCTCAGTATGGTACATTTTAGCAAAGTGCACCATTTTAGGACAGCATAAAAATTTTATGTGAGTGAATCTACCATTCCCAACCACTTGCTTCCGCTTAAGCAATGCTGGTATAGGAATGCCATCCATTTCCTCTCTAGTGAGCCCCACCTTAACTAAATAAATACACGCATCTCCTGGAGATCATAGGGAGAGGGCATTCCTTGTATCGGACTCAACTCGGCCATTTGAGTTGATAAAATCCTCAGATTCCTGATTGTGGGAATTAACAGTGGCACATAGAATAAGGAAAGAAGAAGCACTCAGGTCACCACATCCGTAAACATGAGAAAAAAGGGGTTACTAAATAGTGAACCAAAAAAAAAAAAAAAAATTTGACTTGTTGGCATGGAAAAAATGGAGAAGGTAAAACAACTATTGTTGAATCCAAAAATATTTAAAAAAATAAATAAATTCATGAAACGTGTTCAAAAAATATAAAAACATGAATCAAATGTGTCATGCGTCTAAAGCATGACACATAAGGGCTCAATGTACAAATTGTATCATTTGATTCACGTTTTTATCTTTTTTGAACACTTTTCATGAATTATTGTATGTTTTTTTTTCAATAAATATTTTTGGATTCAATAGTTGTTTTACCTTCTCCTTTGTTTCCATGCCTACAAAGTCCGATTTATTTTTTGGGTTACTATTTAGTATCCCCTTTTTTCTAACAGTGGCACATGTTCTACTTATGCTTACTGGCTTTGGCCCTTTGCCTTTTGTTAGGGCATATTTATACTTATTCATGAGCGTGTCACACCGCTCATTCAAATCTTCAGCTCAGCCTACAGGGGTTTGACCAGACTTCTAAGCCACTGACAACCCAACTCATAGGATTCCTCAAATATGCCTACAAATATCATCACCAAGCTACTCCTTTGGTAAATATCTAAATCTGCCCTTTCCCTCTCTTCAGATTCAATATGTAGAGCATGCAGGAAGTGCAAGCCAAACACAGCAACTTCCTACATCTCTCCCTTACTGAACACAAAAAAGGTGACTAATATCCAAGTAAAGATCAGAGACTGCATCTCAAACTCTGTTCAAAGTAGAAGCATATCCAGCCAGCTCCTTTACAACAGACATCCACTAACTAGTTCTGGCCAAGATAGGAAGGGTGCAATGCCTTCTAGTCCTCCTAGACACCAGACCTTGCACCTTTGCAGCCTTATCCAGTGTACACACTGTGGGACTTTGACCGGACAGGTCCAACGGACCAAATCCGGCGGACAATCCGATCGTGTGTGGGCTTCACCGGGCCTTCAGCGGACTTTTCCAGTCGCAAATCTGCCGGACTTTTGATTTGGAACATGCTTCAAATCTTTACGTCGTAACTCCGCCGGACCCAGAAATCCGCTCGTCTGTATGCTAGTCCGACAGACAAAAACAAACGCTAGGGCAGCTATTGGCTACTGGCTATCAACTTCCTTATTTTAGTCCGTTGTACGTCATCACGTATGAATCCATCGCACTTTGCTGTCATTGTTTGTAGGCAAGTCTGTTCGTTAAAAAGTCAGTCGCAAGTCCGTCAAAAGTCCGCTGGAAAGTCTGTCGGACCAGTCCGGTCTAAAAGTCCGCCCGTGTGTACGCGGCAATACTGTTCCTAAACAGTGTACGCAGCATCTTCCCCCAGCACAAGGAACAAAACACCACACAAAACCTGTGTGCTTCAGTTGAGATTTTGACTTGTACCAATACTTTACAAAACAGGAAAAACTGCACATACAACCCAACTCATAGCTTCCAAAAATATGCCTACAAATATCATGTACAATATGTATTCATTAATTATACTAAACAGTTACTCAACTTAGGATTTCACATTTCATGTTTCCTTGGTTCCTTGCTCAAAGTTATCCCACTCCTATTCCCGCTCAGTCATGATGATCTAAAATAAATGTGTAAATTTTGTAAACAGGTTTCAGAATATGTTAAAATGTCAAGCAAACATTATTTCTAAATAAATACATTTTACACGATGTGATTGAATCTTTGTTGATTTTGCAAAGTTTTCATGGACTTAGTGATATGACTGACCTTTATACTCCAGTAGGGTGCATGCTATTTGAAGTCGTGCATCCAATATTGCTTCTGGCGAGGTCTTCACATTGCTTATAGTTCTACTTTGTAGATACTCCTTTGCAAACTACAAAACATTAAAAGTTTATAAAAACGTTTTTTTGTATAACACATATTATACAGAAAAAAAAAAAAAATTATATATATATATATATATATATATATATATATATATATTTTGAAAAATTGATAATTCTAAAAAGTATTAAAAAGTAAATTTATGCTGTCTTCAGGTTGGTCACATTACTCACGGCTACTTTTTATCTCCGATTGAAGTCTTATGGTGGAGGAGCCGTGATCTCGAGACCTCTGCCGTCAGACGGGGAGCTCACGTGTCCGCTCAGCTCCTCCACAGAATCGTCTCGGAGATGTAAAGCGGCCGGAAGTCATGTGACTAGCCTGAACACAGCTCAGATTTGGTATCTAGAATGATACCTTAAATCCACTTACTTAGTGTGCTATGACAGCCTCTAATAGAGCAGCCCTTACTTTGTGTTCAGAGCAGAGATGGCATACATCAAAAAGGTCCCTGACAGAATCAGGGACCTTTTTAAAGTTTTGAGGGGAGCAGATAAAAGCACGCGCACTGTGCAGTGTAATCTGCTTTGGAGGATCGAGATATGTATTATTTTTTGGGGTTCACACTTTAACCACTTGAGCCCCGGACCATTATGCTGCCTAAGGACCAGAGGTCTTTTTCCAATTTGGCACTGCGTCGCTTTAACTGCTAATTGCGCGGTCATGCAATGCTGTACCCAAACGAAATTTGCGTCCTTTTCTTCCCACAAATAGAGCTTTCTTTTGATGGTATTTGATCACCTCTGCCGTTTTTATTTTTTGCGCTATAAACGGAAAAAGACCGAAAATTTTGAAAAAAAATGATATTTTCTACTTTTTGTTATAAAAAAAATCCAATAAACTCAATTTTAGTCATACATTTAGGCCAAAATTTATTCGGCCACATGTCTTTGGTAAAAAAAAAGTTAATAAGCGTATATTTATTGGTTTGCGCAAAAGTTATAGCGTCTACAAACTAGGGTACATTTTCTGGAATTTACACAGCTTTTAGTTTATGACTGCCTATGTCATTTCATGAGGTGCTAAAATGGCAGGGCAGTACAAAACCCCCCCAAATGACCCCATTTTGGAAAGTAGACACCCCAAGGAAATTGCTGAGAGGCATGTAGAACCCATTGAATATTTATTTTTTTTGTCCCAAGTGATTGAATAATGACAAAAAAAAAAAATATTTACAAAAAGTTGTCACTAAATGATATATTTCTCACACAGGCCATGGGCATATGTGGAATTGCACCCCAAAATACATTTAGCTGCTTCTCCTGAGTATGGGGATACCACATGTGTGGGACTTTTTGGGAGCCTAGCCGCATACGGGGCCCCGAAAACCAAGCACCGCCTTCAGGATTTCTAAGGGCATAATGTTGTGATTTGACTCCTCACTACCTATCACAGTTTTGAAGGCCATAAAATGCCAAGATGGCACAAAACCCCCCCAAATGACCCCATTTTGGAAAGTAGACACCCCAAACTATTTGCTGAGAGGCATGTTGAGTCCATGGAATATTTTATTTTTTGACACAAGTTGCGGGAAAGTGACAATTTTTTTTTTTTTGCACAAAGTTGTCACTAAATGATATATTGCTCAAACATGCCATGGGCATATGTGGAATTACACCCCAAAATATATTCTGCTGCTTCTCCTGAGTATGGGGATACCACATGTGTGGGACTTTTTGGGAGCCTAGCCGCATACGGGGCCCCGAAAACCAAGCACCGGCTTCAGGATTTCTAAGGGCGTTAAGTTGTGATTCCACTCCTCACTACCTATCACAGTTTTGAAGGCCATAAAATGCCAAGATGGCAAAACCCCCCCCCCAATGACCCCATTTTGGAAAGTAGACACCCCAAGCTATTTGCTGAGAGGCATGGTGAGTATTTTGCAGCTCTCATTTGTTTTTGAAAATGAAGAAAGACAAGAAAAATGTATTTTTTTTTTCTTTTTTCAATTTTCGAAAGTTTGTGACAAAAAGTGAGGTCTGCAAAATACTCACTATACCTCTCAGCAAATAGCTTGGGGTGTCTATTTTCCAAAATGGGGTCATTTGGGGGGGGGTTGTGCCATCTGGGCATTCCATGGCCTCCGAAACTGTGCTAGGCAGTGAAGAGTGAAATCAAAAATTTACGCCCTTAGAAAGCCTGAAGGCGGGGCTTGGTTTTCGGGGTCCCGTGCGCGGCTAGGCTCCCAAAAAGTCCCACACATGTGGTATCCCCATACTCAGGAGAAGCAACAGAATGTATTTTGGGGTATAATTTCACATATTCCCATGGCATGTTTGAGCAATATATCATTTAGTGACATCTTTGTGCAAAAAAAAAAAAAAAAGATTTGTCTCTTTCCCGCAACTTGTGTCACAATATAAAATATTCCATGGACTTGACATGCCTCTCAGCAAATAGCTTGGGGTGTCTACTTTTCAAAATGGGGTCATTTGGGGGGGGTTTGAACTGTCCTGGCATTTTATGCACAACATTTAGAAGCTTATGTCACACATCACCCACTCTTCTAACCACTTGAAGACAAAGCCTTTTCTGACACTTTTTGATTACATGAAAAAAATATTTTTTTTTTGCAAGAAAATTACTTTGAACCCCCAAACATTATATTTTTTTTTTAAAGCAAATGCCCTACAGATTAAAATGGTGGGTGTTTCATATTTTTTTTTTCACACAGTATTTGCGCAGCGATTTTTCAAACGCATTTTTTGGGGAAAAAACACACTTTTTAAAATTTTAATGCACTAAAACACACTATATTGCCCAAATGTTTGATGAAATAAAAAAGATGATCTTAGGCCGAGTACATGGATACCAAACATGACATGCTTTAAAATTGCGCACAAACGCGCAGTGGCGACAAAATAAATACATTTTTAAAAGCCTTTAAAAGCCTTTACAGGTTACCACTTTAGATTTACAGAGGAGGTCTACTGCTAAAATTACTGCCCTCGTTCTGTCCTTCGCGGTGATACCTCACATGCATGGTGCAATTGCTGTTTACATTTGACGCCAGACCGACGCTTGCGTTCGCCTTTGCGCGAGAGCAGGGGGGGACAGGGGTGCTTTTTTTTTTCTTTATTATTTTTTTGCTTTTTTATCTTATTTTTAAACTGTTCCTTTCATTTTTATTTTTTTTTAATTAATTTTATTGTTATCTCAGGGAATGTAAATATCCCCTATGATAGCAACAGGTAGTGACAGGTACTCTTTTTTTTAAAAAATTGGGCTCTATTAGACCCTAGATCTCTCCTCTGCCCTCAAAGCATCTGACCACACCAAGATCGGTGTGATAAAATGCTTTCCCAATTTCCCAATGGCGCTGTTTACATTCGGCGAAATCTAAGTCGTGAAATGCTCGTAGCTTCCGGTTTCTTAGGCCATAGAGATGTTTGGAGCCATTCTGGTCTCTGATCAGCTCTATGGTCAGCTGGCTGAATCACCGGCTGCATTTTCAGGTTCCCTGTTGGGACAGGAAAGCCAGAGAAAAACATGGAAGACGGTGGGGGAGGGGGGGCATTCCCTCCCACTGCTTGCAAAAGCAGTCTAGAGGCTAATTAGCCGCTAGGATTGCTTTTACATGAAAGCCGACCGCTGGCTGAAAAGAATGATACCAAGATGATACCTAAACCTGCAGGCATCATTCTGGTATAACCACTCAAAGTCCAGCAACATACCAGTACGTTGCTGGTCCTTGTTAGGCATATATTGTAAACTTTTTTTTCATGCAGCCTGTGGGCTGAACGAAAAAAAGATATTGATCGGTGGGTATGCCCACCATTAGAATACCTCCCTTCATCCACCCACTTCTAATGATGGGCATACATGCACCATTTATATATGCCGAAGCATGGGGGCATCCTCCCGCAAAAGGCAGGAGCAAATTGCTCCTCCACCCACTGCTGCCCCCACGCTTCGGCATATATGCTGAAGTATGTAACTGTGGTGGTGAAATCACCTCCGACAGCGTTGGAGTCACGGCTTTATATATCGTGGGAGCAAACGCTGTTGCTGTCAAGATAAATAAATCCGCGCTGCAACTGAATGGCGTACCTGCTAAGCAAATGATGGTTAACAATAAAACAAAGCAACATTACAGTATAACAGTAAGACTTACCATACCTGCAAAGCAAATACAAAAAAAAAAATAGTAAAAAATAAAACATTTAACGCAACCTGTGCCTAAAATATATATATGCCGAAGCATGGGGGCATCCTCCTGCAAAAGGCAGGAGCAAATCGCTCCTCCACCCACTTCTGCCCCCACGCTTCGGCATATATGCTGAAGTATGTAACTGTGGTTGTGAAATCACCTCCGACAGCGTTGGAGTCACGGCTTTATATATCGTGGGAGCAAACGCTGTTGCTGTCAAGATAAATAAATCCGCGCTGCAACTGAATGGCGTACCTGAAAACAATAAAATGGTTACCAACAAAACACAGTAAACGGTAAAGTATGAAAAATCTGAAAAGGAAACATGGTAAAACATAATAACAATAAAACATTGCAGAATAGAATAGAGTAAAAAAGAGAAGAACAATAGAGAGAGAATAGAGAGAGAGAGAACAATAAAACAACAACTATTTTTGTTTTTTTTATTTTATATTTTTTTTGTGTTTTTATTTTTTTTAATTTTTTTTTATTTTATTTTTTTACACTTTTTTTTAGTAACTTTTAACTTTTGTAACTTTTGTTCCAGGTTTGGGTCTCTCAAAATGCAATGGCATCTTGGGAGACCCTGTGTTAGTGTGCCTAGTCTGTGCAGTGCTGAACCCTACGCTAATACTCAACTAATGTATGGTAGCGTTCAAAGCATTCACCCATGCAAAGACCAGGATTGCCAGGACAGGAGGGACAATAAGTCCGGGTGTCACGCCTAAATCCGCGCTTGCTGCAGACACGACATCTTTTTTGGGGGGCTCGTTGGGTAGGGGTACTCGGGATGGCATAAATAAAATGCCGCTCATGCAGCCGGCTTACTGCATTTGGTTGGGGAAGGTGAGGTAGAGCACCGTCTGGAAACAGAAGGGCTCTGACGATCTCTTCCTGGAATTTTTAAGGAAGGATCCAGTCTGTCCTGAAGCTCTGTATAGCACATGAGCATTCAGCAAAGCCAATTGAAATAAGTATACAGACACTTTTTTGTACCAGCGTCTGGCCTTACGGGCAACTAAGTACGGCGCCAACAACTGGTCGTTGAGGTCCACCCCTCCCATATTAAGGTTGTATTCGTGGACACAGAGGGGTTTCTCCACAACACCAGTCGCCGTAGAAATTTGGGTCGTCGTGTCTGCATGAAGGGAGGTGAGAACGAAAACATTCTTCTTATCCCTCCACTTCATAGCGAGCAAATTATTATACTTCAAGCAGGCTCTCTCCCCCAGCCTAAGACGGGAATCTACAAGCCGCTGGGGAAAGCCCCGGCGATTAGGTCGCACGGTGCCACATGCTCCAATCTGCTGATCAAACAAGTGACTAAAAAGTGGCACGCTCGTATAATAATTGTCCACGTACAAGTGGTACCCCTTTCCGAATAAGGGTGACACCAAGTCCCACACTATCTTGCCAGCGCTTCCTATGTAGTCAGGGCAGTTTGTCGGCTCTACGTGACTATCTCTTCCCTCGTAAACCATAAATCTACATGTATAGCCTGTGGCCCTGTCACAGAGCTTATACATCTTGACCCCGTATCTGGCACGCTTGCTGGGAAGGTACTGTTTGAATGACAAGCGGCCAGAAAACTTAATCAGGGACTCATCAACGCAGACAACTTGATGGGGGGTAAACAAGTCTGCAAAACGTTGGTTGAAGTGGTTTACGAGGGGCCGAATTTTGTAGAGCCGATCGTATGCAGGGTCTCCACGAGGACGACAGAGTTCATTGTCGTTGAAGTGCATGAACCGCAAAATCTGCTCGTATCGTGCCCTGGTCATGGAAGCAGAGAACAAGGGTGAATGGTAAATTGGGTCAGTGGACCAATATGACCGCAACTTACTCTTTTTATTCAACCCCATGAGGAGGGAAAGGCCCAGAAAGGTCTTAAATTCGGAGACCGTAATTGGTCTCCAATCTCTGGCAAGGGAGGACTGGGGATTAGCGGCGATGTGTTGACCAGCGTACAAATTGCTTTGGTCCACAATAGATCTATAGAGATCTTCGGTGAAAAACAGTGAATAAAAATCCAGTGGCATAAAGTCAACTGTTTCCACCTGAATTCCGGGTTGGCCAGTGAAAGGGGGAAGTACGGGTGCTGCAGAAGTGGAAGGTTCCCAATTCGGATTGGCCAATGCAGCAGGAAGGGCACTATGGGCACGACGGGCCTGTCTTTTTGTCTTCTTGGTGGCAGCGGGACACTACTACTGCTTGCCACCTCGCCAGCTTGAACTGCACTTATGGGACTCGCCACGTCACCACGTGATACTGCAGTGCTGGATGTACGACCAGGGTGTACTAGGCCGCTGGTGCTTGCCAGTTCACCAGAAGGAATAGCGGCGCTAGTACTGCTCTGCTCCATACGAGAGCCCTGCGGTTCTTGCACTTCAAGGACAGCATAAGTTCGGGGTCTGGTACTTCTGACCCTAGCAGGGACCACAACTCTCTCGTCAGAGCTATCTGTCATGGAGCCGCTGTCCTCTACAGGTTCGTATTCTGAGCCTGAACTTGACAGATGAGTGACTTCCTCTTCACTATCTGTCATGCTCAGAATCCTGTAGGCCTCTTCACTAGTGTACCTTGGATTTGCCATTTTGGCCTCTAAATTTAGGGGTACACTAGTGAGACTCACAGGCAAAAAAGCTCCTGACTGTTGGCGACTGTATCAAAACGCTACCAAAAAACTGTTAGCGATCGCAGGGATCAGGCCTGACTCTGCGACCGCTGCAGTTATGTGTGCTTAGTGTTTTGTAAGTGTCAGTAATCGATCGATACTGCACTTGGGTGGGCTGGGCAGGGCTGGGCCGAGGAGCAAAATGCAGGTGCTAGCAGGTATCTGGGCTGATCCCGCTAACACTGCGTTTCAGGGAACCCTAAACTGCTGGGGAGTATAGATCTGATTGGATCAGATATCGATCCGTTCAGATACTATAGCACTAAGGGAGGTGTATGCTGCGTGCGTGGGTTTTAGCTGTACTGGCGCTAACCTGACGCTGCCTGGGGCGACGCAGACCTTATCTGATCCTAAAAACTTAACTTCTATCACCGCCGGGCAATTAGGGGGTTAAACCTTTATAGGGTAATAAACGGCGGGTGCCCTAAAACTATAATAAACTGTAATAAACTGTAATAAACTACAAAAAACAAACTAGCTAACCAGCGTCACCCGTAACACTTATACGGTGATCGCTGGTGAAAGGGTTAACTAGGGGGCAATCAGGGGGTTAAAACCTTTAGCAGGTAGTATATGGGGGTCCCTGTCGCTATAAAACACTGACAGCGAACCTATATACTTACCTCCCTAACTAGCGTCACCTGTGTCACTAATACAGCGATCAGAAAAACGATCGCTTAGCGACACTGGTGACGGGGGGTAATCAAGGGGTTAACTTTTATTAGGGGGGGTTAGGGGGGTACCCTGGACCTAAGGGGGGTACCCTAGACCTAAAGGGGGCTAACCTAACTGCCCTAAAACTTTTAACTGACACAAACTGACACCAATGCAAAAAAAAAAAAAAAATGCTATTGGTGTCAGAGTGACAGGGGGTACAGGGGGGTGATCAGGGGGTGATCGGGGGGTGATGGGGGGTGACAAGTGTGCCTGGCGTGTTCTACTGAATGTGTAGTGTTGTGCAGACTTACTTGGATGTCTTCTCTCCTCGGCGCGGCGACGAAAAGACCGCTCGAGGAGAGATGACATCACTTCCTTTCCCTCTGTTTACATTACAGAGGGAAAGGAAGCATTTTCATTCGCCGGGAGCGATCGGGAGGGGGTGGCCAACAATGGATGGCCTCCCCCTCACCTCTCATCACCCGGGAAGAAATGGCGACCGCCTCGGGCACCGGGGGGGGACCGATCGGACCCCCCACCCGCGGAAGGCAAATCACGTACCCTGTACGTGATTTTGCCTGTCCGTGCCACCTTGCCGACGTACATCGGCGTGAGGCAGTCGTCAAGTGGTTAACATTTAATTCATGACTAAAATAAATAATGCGTGCAAACAATTACCATCAAAATAATAACTCCACAACTACTGGTGTCCTGTTGTTTGTTGTGGTTTAGAACATATATTTTCCATTGGACACCCTGATCTTTGCGTGTGACCATACGCAGGAACAAACTAGAATAATAAAAAAAAATAAATAAATAAAATTGTGCACATAATTTTTTTGAATTGTTTAATTAAACTACTTTTTCACAAGGCACACTTACCCCCAGTTATTGTGCAATTTGGAAGCATAAGTAATTTCAGCTCCCATAGGGTCCATAATAAACATGACCTGCTCTTTAATGCATAAAATCTAAAAAAAAAAGTAACATTTTTTGGTAAACACAATTCACATTCACAATTTGGCCTCTATAGAACAGATAAACTCAGCAAGGTTATTGTGTTAAAGATCAATATCTATATACACATTTGGTTGAAACCTGCCACGGATTGACCAAGACATTTTTTGGTTTAGAATTGTGTCCATTGTTATGATGAAGAGGTTACACAAGTTAGGTATTAATTAAGATTTATACATTTTATGACTGTAGCATAGTTATTCTGATTTTGCTTTAAAGATAAGGTGGCAAATCGATATACATGACAGAAGTCCAATAACATGAGTAAAGAAAGATAAACTTAGAATAAATACCACTAAAATCCAGTGTTGCCCAACATTTACGGGACACACCCAAATGTTCTCGGGATGAATATTCTGCACAAAATGGTTAAAATGAAGTTAGTAATCGATGTGATACATTTCTTACATTTAGCTTTAACCACCATAAAGAACCCACCTTTCCAAGTTTTTCTATTTTCCCATCTAACAACGCACTGGCAACAACTGCACAAATTTGACGGACAGATTCCTGTGTAATATGAAATTAAAAATGAACATGCTGAAGAATAAAGAAACCACAATCACACATAGTTCACAGAACTCACACTTGCCTGCTGGTTTTTAATTAGGTGATGTAGGTATGCGTCAATTACCTGTATTTTAAAAAAAATAAAAATAAAAAAACCCTATAAGAACACATTTCACTTGAATACCTTTTCACCAGTAGTGAAGTAGTCTCTTACCTCATCTCCCAGCCACTGTGTTGCACGCAGTGTTTTAAATGAGTAGACATACAGCGGGTAAGGCCCTACAACAACTTCCTGTGAGTTGTCGTCTTCTCTCTGCCATAAGACTTTAACTGGGGAGGCAATGGAAAAAAAAAAATGGAGCATGATTATAAAACCTGTAAGGACTGGATAAAAAGTAATGCCAAAGATTGGCCAATTTTTAGAAAAAGCCGGAAAGGCCAAATGATAGGAAAGGCAATACCAACAGGTCAAAGCCTAAATTGACCAACGTGGTTCAAGTAGCAAAGGAATGCAGTAAAAGTATGCCAAACAGTGGAAACTTTAACCACAAACTATAAAGGCCACACCAACAAGGCATGGCCAAACATATGACCAACGGGGTCAAACTAGCAAGAGTGCAGTAAAACAATGCCAAACAGTGGCAACTTTAACCACAAACTATAAAGGCCACACCAACAGGGCATGGCCTAACATATGACCAACGGGGTCAAACTATGTAAAACTACCTCTGTCTTCTATGGTGCGCACGACATTCCGTGAAGTGTCTATTGAGGGCTTAAAATTCAAGATTGACGTTCAATATATATATACACACACACACACACACACACACACACACACACACACACACACACACACACACACACGCACACACACACGCACACACCATAAAAAAGTCATATACTGCATGGAGGTTAAACAGAGTGACAAAATGTTGGGGAGAGAAAACCATGAAATTATATATTTATTTATATGTTATGCAGATACTGTGTTTGCTTGTACCTCAATAGTGACCATCACTTTCTGTACTTCTGCAGCATAACTCTGTGGAGCGTTCTTAGTAATGCTGTGTCCTTTAGGCGTCTCCATAGAATGATCATCACCTTCCTTGTCCTCATTTTTTGGCCTCAGGAAAGGCTTTAGGTGGTCAACATTGTATTTGGTCTTTAGAGAAACTCCATCAGAATTCAACAATGTGACCAGCTTCCCAGATATTGCCTCTATTGTGAAAGGGCCATTGAAGTCTGGTTCTATCCTTCCACCTTTCCTGCCTTGTTTCCTCTTGTTGAACAGCATTACCTCTTGCCCAATGGTATAAATTAAGGTTTTATACTTTTTCTGTATTTTTTTATCATGGGCTTCCTTTTGTCTAGTCTGAGACTTGGAGATATTTTCCATCGTGGCTGCTTTCACCATCTCCATTGCAGCTTTCTTCTCCTCCATGAAGGAAACATAACTAGTCTCATGTGGCAGAATGATCTGTGAAAGCTAACAAAAAAGACAATAAAAAGACAATATATATATATATATTAATCAAGCCATAAAAAAACAAAATTGCAAATACATATAATACCCTAAAAGTGTTAAAAAAAAACCGTAATGAAAATACAGAAATGCAGGTGCACAAGGGCACATACAGCCGTATTGACTTCCTAACTCTAGGAAGAGAACAGCCTCTAAATTTATCGAAAATACCTGCAGCCTTAAATCATGTCCACTCCATTGAAAGTCATATGTTTGAGTATGTGAGCACAGATTTGCAGCATAGTTGTACATAAACTAACCGGCATTTCAACAGGAACTTCGGCGGGGAAAACTGCCTCCCTTCCATACATCAATTGAAACGGTGAAAATTTTGTGGTGGTTTGCATTTTGGAACGCAAAGAAAATAACGTAGGTTCCAAATACAGATCCCAATCATCCTGCTTATCATTGACCACTTTCATTAGAGCTCTAGAGTGACAAAAAAAAAAAAAAATATATATATATATATATATATATATATATATATATATATATATATATATATATATATATATTAATAAAAAACAACAAGTTTACTTAACACCACATTTACAGATCTCTAGAAAACAGTCATGCTACGAGCCCCATACTCAGGAGAAGTATGTCCTAAGCTTAACCACTTGCATGTTCCAGATATTAGTCCACCCAGTCAGTCACTTGTCAAGACATTGGTGTAGTGTAATAAATCACAGTTTATTTAAACACAGGTACAAAGATATACAGTGAAGGGACGATCAGAAATACAAATTAAACTTGCCGCTTTATGTTGTCGTTAGTTTTCTCATCAAGCCCATTCGTTTGTGGATGATACGCAGCTGTCACACTCCTTTCTATTCCCAGAAGTGTACAAAGCCCAATGTTGAGCTGTAAAAAGAAGAATGTTTCAAAAAATAATGAAGGTAGCAACATAACTCTTAAAGCATTTCTACTACAATGATATTTTTTAAAGTACACCTACTTGATTCACAAACTCTTTGCCTTGGTCAGACAGGATTCTTTTGGGACATCCATGTCTATATATCATCGAGCAAAGGTGTTGTCCCACTTCAGCAGCAGTTTTAGTTTTTAGTGGGAACGCCTCCACCCACTTAGAAAAATAATCTGTTGCCGTGAGGATATATATATTTCCATTCACAGTTTTTGGCAGAGGTCCCGTTAGGTCAATGCCAATGAGTTCCCACACATTCGACACCTAATAGGATTGAATACATTTTAAATGTATGAATGATATATTTTGACGATTATCATATCTATTCTGTAAAAAAAAACAAAAAAACACAGCTTTAACAACATTTACCTTAATAAACTGCAGTGGCTGGCTACCTTTCAATGGTTTTCCCACCTTCTGACACTGCTCACATTCGAGTACCTTGAAGGAAAAAAATGTTAAAAGGTGTTCAGCTTTTGTGTATATGTAAATACACAAAATTTTCTAGATTGCATACCCAGTTGTCAATGTGTACTGTCATTGCATTCCAGTAAAATCTGGAGCACACCGCAGATCGTGTTTTTCGCATGCCAGTATGTCCGCCAATAGGGGAAGTGTGAAATTGATTAAATATGCTCTTTGCCTCATCTTTGTTTTGAATGGCTCTTCTATTGCCATAGAAGAGATTTCCTTCTATAAAAAAAATAGAGATTAAAAGACGCATTCATGAAAGAGCTATCCTACAATTTGTTGTCGTGCATTCTCCTTTCTAACACTCACCATTTATCGAAAAATTGGAGGCGTACTTCCGAAGGGCGCGTTGGTCATTTTTAGAAGACCCTGATGGGTACGCACCCTGAGCCAGGTAGTTATATACCTCTTGCCACTTGTTCTCCATGCCTAAAAATATAGCAGAGCAATATTACATAATGGTAAGCATTAAAACGTGTACGCACATGTTGGTAAAATCATAATAAAAAAACAACTGCAAAGTATGTTTTTCAGCAAATATACTGAACATTTAAGAAGGAAGAAAACCCTGATGGGTTTACTTCCTCTTTGTTTGCCTGCAAAGGTTAAGCATAACGAGCTACTATGCATCGCATAGTAGCCCATTATGTGTCACTTACCTACACAGGAGCCTGCGATGTCACCGCTGTCCCCTCTGCTAAGTAGTGTCCATCTTCCTTCCGGGTATTGTGGCTCCGGCGCTGTGATTGGCCAGAGCAGCAATGACGTCAGTCCCGCACATGCGCACGGGAGCTGCCACTAAACGGCATATCGCCGTTAGCAGCGGCGCGCTCAGTGCGTACGGTGCCTGTCTTTTTGCAAATATCTCCTAAACCGTTTAGGTTTAGGAGATATTTCTTGCACCTACAGGTAAGCCTTTATCTAGGCTTACCTGTAGGTCAAATTGGTCTGTAAGGGTTTACAACCACTTTAACAGCTGGTAAATAAACTGAGCCTATAATAAATAAGCATTAATAAAAATGGTCTTTATACAGGAAAAAAAATATGATACACGCCTCGGCAATTAAAATCATTCTTATATTACTCACTAGTCGGTGGAGTCTGATATATCGGGACTGCAATGCAACTGATCGAAACCAAATGCAAAGCCTGTGAATAAAACAAAAAAAGGGAAGATGCATAGAAAAAAAGGTTTATTAAATGCTATATGGACCATCAACATTTCACATAGCATGACAGGAATCAAATATTACTCACTAGTCGGGGAGTCTGAGAGATCGGGACTGCAATGCAACTGATCGAAACCAAATGCAAAGCCTGTGAAGGAAATAAAAGAAAAATAAGACGATACATAGATAAAAAGGTATATTAGATGCTAAATGGACCATCAACGTTTCAAACAGCATTACTGTATTAAATAGTACTTACTAGTCGGGAAGTCTGAGAGATTGGGTCTGCAATGCAAGTGACCGAAACCAAATGCAAAGCCTATAAAAAAAAAATAAATCAAAAATTTGAAGTTTGAAGATTAATAACACACCACACTGATTAAAACAGAACCGTTAACATAGAAGATATACAGAACATTTTTTTCTGTTTTTACATTTCAATGGGTATAAATAGATTATATCTCTGATTATTATTGTAACGAGCCCCTTGCTTGCTCGGTTCCACTCTCCCGACACTCCTCTGCAGCTATTGAATCAGATTGCAAAGTCTGATGGTTCAGTCATCCAATGCTCCGGGACTAGAACTACAGCTCTGTGCCGTTCTAGCTAGTCCAGTTGTGATAGCTCAGAACAAACACCAGGCAGGCTGTATGTAAGTTCAACCAGGAATCTATATTTATTGACAAGATACAGGCTTTTATACACTCAAAGTGGAAGTGCAGACCTCCTGCTCATATTACTCTAACAATGCAGCTGTAACCTAATTAACCTAATTAACATGAGCTAATTAACTAATCCCTTTAGACAGCCTAGATGACTCAGACATGACCGTTAGGCCAGACTGGCCATCTTGTAGTTCAGAAAATGCAATCAACATTATCACAATCAACATAGACTCTTCTTAACACAATAGCAGAGTTAATTAACACAAACAACAATGGGGATCTAATGACTCTTAGATCCCATAGTAGACTTATTTACAATACACATTTTAGCAGACAATAGACAGACAGGTGTTGGAATTTACATCAGCATCTCCTAACAGTATCTGTCCCAGCATTATGAATCAGCCACTATTCCAATATGGCAAATCCAGGGTCCCCAGGCATACAGCTCACAAAAAGCACCGTTCCCCCAAATGCAAGGGCCCACGATCGATCGGCAAGAGGCTAGCATACAGTCCCCTCCAAAAGTCTCTCTCCCGGCTAGGTCTGTCACAATTATATTATATTATATTATATATTATCTTTAGTTATATACAAAGATCATAGTAATGAGAGCACATATCAGTGTATATTAGGGTTGTCCCGATACCACTTTTTTAGGACCAAGTACAAGTACCGATACTTTTTTTCAAGTACTCGCCGATACCGATTACCGATACTTTTTTTTTAATGTCACGTGACAGTTTTTTTTTTTAACAGTGCTTTTTTTCGAGGGGGGGGGGAGGGGGTGAACGGTGTATGTGTGTGTGTTTTTTTTTTATTTATTGATTTACAATTTTTATTTTTTACAATAATTTTTTTTATTCTTTATTGCAATATGTGATTTTTTTTTTTTAATCAGCCCTGTAAGGGGGCTTTGGTGAGATATCAGGGGTCTTAACAGACCTGTGATATCTCCCCCTTGAGACAGAGAAAGAGACCGAGGATAGAGATTCCCCAGTCCCTTTCTCTGCAGCCTCAGCTGCACGAAAAATGAATGGAGAGAAGACAGCGGCTCCTCTCCATTCATAAACTGACACATCGTAATCAGAGATTACAATGTTTGAGTTATGTGAATAGACAGGGTCAGCTGACTCTGTCCATTCACAAAGGAAGGAGGAGGAGGACAGCAGAACAGAGGGGGACAGAGAAGGAGAGGGGGACGGAGGGGGGCAGCGGAGAGGCACAGAGAAGGAAAGAGGAACGGAGGGGACAGCGGAGGGGGACAGAAAAGGAGAGAGGAACGGAGGGGGACAGCGGAGGGGGACAGAAAAGGAGAGAGGAACGGAGGGAGACAGCGGAGGGGGACAGGGGAACGGAGGGGGCATGGAGGAGGATGCAGTGACAGTCAGCGGTGACCGATCACCGCTGTATGTCACTAAACCCGCTGAAAGCCGCTGGGGGAGAATCTTGTAACTCCCCCATGCGCCGATCACAGCTGTCTTCCAGGTATCGGGGGAAGCATTGGGAGCATTTGCCCGAGTACAAGTACTTGGGCAAATGCTTGGTATTGTTGCCGATACCGTTACTAGTATCGGTATCGGGACAACCCTAGTGTATATATATATGGCCCCCCTATAGGTGTGGGGGCCCAATTTGCAACATCGTCTCTATTCGTCCCTGACATCTCAGCCATTGTATTCATCCCTCATCCCCCAAAAACATATCCGTCATTGTAAGTTGTATCCATCAACATGTCAGCTGTATCCATGAATATTACACGTGGGCTGTATATCATGTATATTACACAAATGTTTGGGGGTGGGGGACACAATGGCCAATATGTGTGATGGTCATCATGTATATTGCCCAAAGTGCCAGCCATGAGGGAGGGGGGAGGGGAGGAGACAATGGCCATGATGTCTGATGCAATATACATGGTGAACATCAGACATCATGCCAATATATGACCGCTGTATACATCCATCCATGCCGCCAATATATGGCCGCACTTTGGGCAATATACACGGTGAACATCAGACATCATGTCCATTGTCTACCCCCTCCCCCCTCCCTCATGGCTGGCACTTTGGATAATATACATGGTGAGCATCATTGATCACACATCATGTCCATTGTCTACCCCCTCCCCCCTCCCACATGGCTGGCACTTTGGACAATATACACGGTGAACATCAGACATCATGTCCATTGTCTACCCCCTCCCCCCTCCCTCCCTCATGGCTGGCAGTTTGGGCAATATACATGGTGAACATCACACATCATGCCAATATATGACCGCTGTATACATCCATCCATGCCGCTAATATATGACCACTGTATACATCCATCCATGCCGCCAATATATGACCGCTGTATACATCCATCCATCCCACCGATATATGACCGCTGTATACATCCATCCATCCCACCAATATATGACCGCTGTATACATGCATCCATGCCGCTAATATATGACCGCTGTATACATGCATCCATGCCGCTAATATATGACCGCTGTATACATCCATCCATGCCGCCAATACATGACCGCTGTATACATCCATCCATGCCGCTAATATATGACCGCTGTATGCATCCATCCATGCCGCCAATATATGATCGCTGTATACATCCATCCATCCCGCCAATATATGACCGCTGTATACATCCATCCCGCCAATATATGACCGCTGTATACATTCATCCATCCCACCGATATATGACCACACTTTGGGCAATATACACAGTGAACATCAGACATCATGTCCATTGTCTACCCCCTCCCCCCTCCCTCCCTCATGGCTGGCAGTTTGGGCAATATACATGGTGAACATCACACATCATGCCAATATATGACCGCTGTATACATCCATCCATGCCGCCAATACATGACCGCTGTATACATCCATCCATCCCACCGATATATGACCGCTGTATACATCCATCCATCCCACCGATATATGACCGCTGTATACATCCATCCATCCCACCAATATATGACCGCTGTATACATGCATCCATGCCGCTAATATATGACCGCTGTATACATGCATCCATGCCGCTAATATATGACCGCTGTATACATCCATCCATGCCGCCAATACATGACCGCTGTATACATCCATCCATCCCACCAATATATGACCGCTGTATACATCCATCCATCCCACCAATATATGACCGCTGTATACATCCATCCATGTCGCCAATATATATGACCGCTGTATACATCCATCCATCCCACCGATATATATGACCGCTGTATACATGCATCCATGCCGCTAATATATGACCGCTGTATACATCCATCCATCCCACCAATACATGACCGCTGTATACATCCATCCATGCCGTCAATACATGACCGCTGTATACATCCATCCATGCCGCCAATATATGACCGCTGTATACATTCATCCATCCCACCGATATATGACCGCACTTTGGGCAATATACACGGTGAACATCAGACATCATGTCCATTGTCTACCCCCTCCCCCCTCCCTCCTTCATGGCTGGCAGTTTGGGCAATATACACGGTGAACATCACACATCATGCCAATATATGACCGCTGTATACATCCATCCATGCCGCCAATACATGACCGCTGTATACATCCATCCATCCCACCGATATATGACCGCTGTATACATCCATCCATCCCACCGATATATGACCGCTGTATACATCCATCCCACCAATATATGACCGCTGTATACATGCATCCATGCCGCTAATATATGACCGCTGTATACATGCATCCATGCCGCTAATATATGACCGCTGTATACATCCATCCATGCCGCCAATACATGACCGCTGTATACATCCATCCATCCCACCGATATATGACCACTGTATACATCCATCCCATCAATATATGACCGCTGTATACATCCATCCATCCCACCGATATATGACCGCTGTATACATCCATCCATCCCATCAATATATGACCGCTGTATACATCCATCCATCCCACCAATATATGACCGCTGTATACATGCATCCATGCCGCTAATATATGACCGCTGTATACATCCATCCATGCCGCTAATATATGACCGCTGTATACATGCATCCATGCCGCTAATATATGACCGCTGTATACATCCATCCATGCCGCCAATACATGACCGCTGTATACATCCATCCATGCCGCCAATACTTGACCGCTGTATACATGCATCCATGCCGCTAATATATGACCGCTGTATACATCCATCCATCCCACCAATATATGACCGCTGTATACATCCATCCATGCCGCCAATACATGACCGCTGTATACATCCATCCATCCCACCAATACATGACCGCTGTATACATCCATCCATTCCACCGATATATGACCGCTGTATACAGCCATCCATCCCACCAATATATGACCGCTGTATACATCCATCCATGCCGCCAATATATATGACCGCTGTATACATCCATCCATCCCACCGATATATATGACCGCTGTATACATACATCCATGCCGCTAATATATGACCGCTGTATACATCCATCCATGCCGCCAATACATGACCGCTGTATACATCCATCCATGCCGCCAATATATGACCGCTGTATACATCCATCCATCCCACCGATATATGACCACTGTATACATCCATCCATCCCACCGATATATGACCGCTGTATACATCCATCCATCCCACCGATATATGACCACTGTATACATGCATCCATGCCGCTAATATATGACCGCTGTATACATCCATCCATCTCACCAATACATGACCGCTGTATACATCCATCCATGCCGCTAATATATGACCGCTGTATACATCCATCCATCCCACCAATATATGACCGCTGTATACATCCATCCATGCCGCCAATATATATGACCGCTGTATACATCCATCCATCCCACCGATATATATGACCGCTGTATACATGCATCCATGCCGCTAATATATGACCGCTGTAAAGATCCATCCATGCCGCCAATACATGACCGCTGTATACATCCATCCATGCCGCCAATATATGACCGCTGTATACATCCATCCATCCCACCGATATGTGACCGCTGTATACATCCATTTATGCCGCCAATACTTGACCGCTGTATACATGCATCCATGCCGCTAATATATGACCGCTGTATACATCCATCCATCCCACCAATACATGACCGCTGTATACATCCATCCATGCCGCTAATATATGACCGCTGTATACATCCATCCATCCCATCAATATATGACCGCTGTATACATCCATCCATGCCGCCAATATATAGGACCGCTGTATACATCCATCCATCCCACCAATAGTGTACTTACCAAATAGTGCAAATAAGAGGGTCCTGCAATGAATCTGAATCTGCAACAAATCATCAAAATTCGCACTGAAACTGTGGTAAATGCATTGTGTTCTTTTATTAAATAGGTCGTGCAAACCCGCTCATCAACATTGTAAAACCCGCCCTTCATTTTATTAAACACACCCCAAACAGCTCAGCCCATTAAGTAAATTTTCTGCCTCTTCTGTAGCATCCGCCCACGATATCAGCTAATTGACCCGCCCCTTGCAGAGTAGCACGAGCATCAGGAGCGTGTGGCAGCGTCGGGCACAAACGCCGTGAACCCCTTACTGAACCTGTTCAGCTTTGGGGATTATCGGCGGATCCCTTGTTTTTCCTTCTGCGCATGCGCTGCGCCTGCGCAGTCCCAGGGGGTCCTTATCCGCCGAGCGGAACTTTCTCGGCAGAACACCGCCCCCCCCTGTGTGAAATGGTAAGGGGGTACTTGCCCCTACCATTTCACTAAAAAACTGTCAAAAATGTTAAAAATGACAAGAGACCTTTTTGACAATTCCTTTATTTAAATGCTTCTTCTTTCTTCTATCTTCCTTCTTCTACTTCTTCTGGTTCTTCTGGCTCTTCTGGTTCTTCCCCTGGCATTCTCGTCCAGCATCTCCTTCGCGGCGTCTTCTATCTTCTTCTCCTCGGGCCGCTCCGCACCTATGGCATGGGGGGAGGCTCCCGCTCTTCTCTTCTTCTTTTCTTCTCTTCTTCTCCTCTTCTTCATTTTCTTCTCCGGGCCGCTCCGCACCCATGCTGGCATGGAGGGAGGCTCCCGCTGTGTGACGGCGTCTCCTCGTCTGACGGTTCTTAAATAACGGGGGCGGGGCCACCCGGTGACCCCGCCCCCCTCTGACGCACGGTGACTTGACGGGACTTCCCTGTGACGTCACGGGGAATGCCACAGGGAAGTCCCGTCATGTCCCGTGCGTCAGAGGGGGCGGGGTCACCGGGTGGCCCCGCCCCCGTTATTTAAGAACCGTCAGACGAGGAGACGCCGTCACACAGCGGGAGCCTCCCTCCATGCCAGCATGGATGCAGAGCGGCCCGGAGAAGAAAATGAAGAAGAGAAGAAGAGAAGAAGGAAGAAGAGAAGAAAATGAAGAGAAGAGCAGGAGCCTCCCCCCATGCCATGGGTGCGGAGCGGGCCGAGGAGAAGAAGATAGAAGACACCGTGGAGGAGATGCTGGACGAGAACGCCAGAGGTACAACCAGAAGAACCAGAAGAAGAAGATGAAGGTAGATAGAAGAAGAAGCATTTAAATAAAGGAGTTGTCAAAAACTGTCTCTTGTCATTTTTAACATTTTTGACAGTTTTTTAGTGAAATGGTAGGGGTAAGTACCCCCTTACCATTTCACACGGGGGGGGGCGGGATCTGGGGGTCCCCTTGTTAAAGGGGGCTTCCAGATTCCGATAAGCCCCTCGCCCACAGACCCCCACAACCACCGGCCAGGGTTGTGGGGATGAGGCCCTTGTCCTCATCAACATGGGCATGTGGCCTGGTACGGTTCAGGAGGGGGGGGCCGCACTCTCGTCCCCCCCTCTTTTCCTGCGGCCTGCCAGGTTGCGTGCTTGGATAAGGGACTGTATGGATTTTTGGGGGGACCCCACGCCTTTTTTCTTTTTTTTTTTTTTTTTGCGCGGGGTTCCCCTTAAAATCCATACCAGACCTGAAGGGTCTGGTATGGAATTTAGGGGGAACCCCACGTCATTTTTTTTTTAAATTTTGGCCGGGGTTCCCCTTAATATCCATACCAGACCTGAAGGGCCTGGTATGGAATTTAGGGGGACTCCCACGTCATTTTTTTTTTTTTTTTAATTTTGGCTCGGGGTTCCCCTGTGGGGAATTCCCATGCCGTTTTTATCAATGAACTTCTATGTGTATTGTCGGCACTCGGCAATGCAATAGCCGCGAGTAGGTTTAAATGCGTTTTTTCCTTCGAAATGTCATTTTGCTGTCAGACTGTTCTAAACACGGGAAACATGCGCCCCTTTACAGGCATACTATAGACACCCCCCAGCTACGAAATTTAGAGATATTACACTTTTATTGTTTGACTTTAAGCATTATTAAAATCACTGCTCCTGAAAAAAAGGCTGTTTTTAAAACTTTTTTTTGCATTGATCCATGTCCCCTGGGGCAGGACCCAGGTCCCCAAACACTTTTTATGACAATAACTTGCATATAAGCCTTTAAAATTAGCACTTTTGATTTCTCCCATAGACTTTTAAAGGGTGTTCCGTGGCATTCGAATTTGCCACAAATACCCCAAATTGTTCGCTGTTCGGCGAACTTGCGAACAGCCAATGTTCGAGACGAACATGAGTTCGACGCGAACTCGAAGTTCATCCCTAGTAGAGACATACCCAAAGAGACTTAGAGCTGTAATTGCAGCAAAAGGTGGTTCTACAAAGTATTGACACAGGGGGGCTTAATACAAATGTACGCCACACTTTTCAGATATTTATTTGTAAAAAAATGTGAAAACCATTTATCATTTTCCTTCCACTTCACAATTATGTGCCACTTTCTGTTAGTGTAGCACACAAAATCCCAATAAAATACGTTTTTGTTTGTAACATGACAAATTGTGGAAAATGTCAAGGGGTATGAATACTTTTTCAAGGCACTGTAATTTCCTGCCTGTGTGATTGGCTTACTGATTTTCCCAGAAGTCTGCACTAAGATACAAATTCAATTCTGAACATCCCCTGCATCAAAAATGTCACTTTTGGTGAGACTCCCAAAGGAGAATCACATCTAAAAGGGATGCAGACCCTGCAATCCCCCCTCATTAGAGCCCTGCAGCTCCAGCAGCTGATTGATAATTACAAAACCATTTACATACAGATTCACTTCTCACATGGACATAGACAAACAAACAGCTATTCCTCTGAAATAACAAAAATCCTTGCAATGTACATAGGTCACCCAGAGGGGAAAAACACATTTCTCAACAAAAGTGGAGTTATTTTTTAACAGAATAGAATACATGCACAGATCAAGTACATAAAATACACTGAGACATGGATTAGCCTTACCTTTCTTGTGTAAACTAGCCCCATCAATCCATCATGTAATGGAGATGAACACTGGAAAATATGTTTCATGTTCAACATGTGTGACAATCTTGGTTCCATCTATAGATACAGTGTTGAAATGAGTGTAGCTACAAAGGGATAGAACATTTGTTATGCACAGGATTATTAGATGAAAAGAAAAAGAGACTGAAAAAAAGAAAAAAAAGAATACAGCCACCACATCTCAGGACAGGTAAGCTGCAATATATAAAATGTTTCATTTGGGTTAAGTGGCACTCAAAGTGCTCACATGCCCCGTTTTTTTTTTTTACAAATATATATTGGCAAAAAAAGCTGCAGTAATTTTGGCAGTGGCTGTCTAGCTCTTGTGGCACTATGAGGTACACTCGTTTATATCAACCATTTAACTGCTATACTAACATAACAAACAGTGGCAAAATGAAACTTGCATTTGAACTACCCATAGACTTAATGTAACAGCTTTTGAAATATGAAAATCTCATATCATTGGTACCTCCCTGATGCTGCTAGCCAAAAGGAAGGAATAACTATTTATTGGGCAGAAAAACATGTTCAAGCCACTCTCCATTCCTTATTCATGAAACAAAACTTATTTTTTTTATTCCAAACAAGATTCATTGATAAAATAATTTTTTAGAACATACAGTACAGAAATATGTCAAGCATATTGTTATACATTCAATGTGTTGAAACAATCAGTTGGATAAATGTAACAGGTACAATAGTTTGCCTGCCTAGGGGCCTATCCGTGCTCAAAGACAAGGAAGGCTGTAAGTATCAAGCAATTGATAATGAACTTCAAACAACTGGGTTAAGCCCAACCCACTAGGTAATGAGGAGGGTATTTGAAGGCCAAAAAAAAGGGGGGGGGGGAAAGGGCTTTATGAAATAAGCACAAAATGTATTTGGCTGGGTTAGGAGGGTTGGTCGGGGGAAAAAAAATTGCAAATATGAGGTGCTATAAAATGGCCAATGAAACCCTCCTAACTAGGGTTAAACCCGTAAAGGGGGGTGGGGACGTTTTATGTCAGGCATCACTAAATGGCGGACCGTGGGCCGAGTCCGGACCGAGTCGGTGTTCCATTTAGGATCTGCCTTTTTCCCTCAGCCATCACTAGCTCGGTTGTCTTTACAGATCTGACATCGGACAAACAGCACAGCGATGGATGGAGGGCGGAGGCTGGCCCAGTTAACTAATTGGTTTCTAGAACCTCCCTGCATTCTAGTAACCAATCAGTTAACCGGGGCAGGTCCCACCCTCCGTCCATCGCTTTGCTGGACTTCCAATGTCAGCTGCTTCCAATGTCAGCTGCTGTGCCTCCTACCCCCTGACCTGTGTAAGGTAGGACAGGGAAGAGGGTACTGTTATTGTGTAAAGGACAGAGGAAGCCAGGGGTAATGTAAAGAGGGTGAGGACAGGAATGTGAAGGGAGTGATATGAAGGGGGGATGAGGTTCTATAAAGGGGGTGAGGACAAGATTGTGAAGGGGGGCTGGGGGCTGCAGTATGAAGAGGGGTTCTAAAAAAGGGGGCGAGCACAGGAATGTCAAGGGGGAGCTATAAAGGCAGTGAGGACAGGAATGTGAAGGGAGGACTGGGGACTGCAATGTGAAGGGGGTTGCTATAAAGGGGGAGAAGACAGTTATGTGAAGTGGGGTGCTATAAAGGGGGTGAGGACAGTTATGTGATGGGGTTCTATGAAGGGGGTGAGGACAGTTATGCGATGGGGGTTCTATAAAGAGGGTGAGGACAGTCATGTGAAGGAGGGTCAGGACAGTTATGTGAAGGGGTTCTATAAAGGGGGGGTTACATTTATGTAAGGGGGGGCACTATAAAGGGGGTGAGGACAGTTATGTGAAGGGGGTGCTATAAAGGGAGTGAGGATAGTTAGGTGAAATGGGGGTGCACTAAAGGGGGTGAGGATATGAATGTGAAGGGGGTGCTATAAAGGTGGTGAGGACAAGAATGTGAAGGGGGCTGGGGACTTCAATGTGGAGGAGGGGTACTATAAAGGTGGTGAGGACAGGAGTGTGAAGGAGAGGTACTATAAAGAGGGCTGGGAAGTGAAATTTGAAATATGGGGAGATATAAAGGGGGCTGCAGACAAGAATGTGAAGGGGGGCTGAGGACTGTAATATGAAGGGAGGAATGATGTGCAGGGGGACTGAGAACACTGATGTAATAAAAGTATTGTGATGTGAAGAATCTGAAGCTAGGTTCACATTATTGTGTACTGCCTTGTGCATGTAGGCTGCCCATTTATTTCAGTGGGCTGCCTTATAAGCAGAAACGCAGAAAAATAAATCCCGGATCCCTTTTTTTTAATTTGCTCCATACCGAGCTGCATGGTACTGTGACACCATGCGGTATGGTACACGCAAAAACACACCACATTTGCCATTGTGCAGAAATGCCATTGAGAGTCAAACATATGATTCAGACTTTGGCTGGAAGAAAATTTTACTGAGTGGACCTTCATGAATTTTGATTCAATACCCCTGCCTTAGGTTAATAAATATTAATATAAAAAAGGGGGAAAAGATGAGGGATAAAAGATATGCTGAAGGAAGGGAGAGAAGATGGATAGTCCATCTCGTGATCTCTCCGGTGGGGGGGGCTGTTCAGATCTTCCTTCCTTATTAGATGGGTGTTGCGTATGAGGCAAACATGCCGCTCGCCCATTTGAAGATTAAATCTGGAGGTTAACCAGGCTTTTGTATTGATCAGTAGTGCGATAATGGAACCAGATGGCCCAAGTGGCTGTGAATTTGGAAGGCGAATTGTTTGCCAGGATTAATGAGTTCTTCCATATCCGCAATTTTTTGGAGATGTGTGAACCATTCTGAAAGTGAGTGTGGAATCAGTATACACAATTTTGCTGCATTCACCCTGTGTATGGGAGCGATTTGTGATAGATTCTGTGGGGAAGAGACGTGTGGTGAAGGAGAAACTGCGCAGGTGAGTAGTCCAAGATGTATGTCATCACTTGAGATTACAGAATGTATTCAAACCCAGAAGGGTTGAATTTGGGGACATGTCCACAAGATATGCAACAGCATGCCATCATCTTGATGGCACCTCCAGCATTGTTTAGGTAGGCCTGGATTAATTTTGTGTAGGAGAGAAAGAGACCGGTACGATCTCAATATGAGTTTATAACCATTTTCTTGTGTAGTTATGTTAACAGAACCTTTGTGCATATGCGTGAAAATGTGATTCCAGTTTTCAAGAGAGAGGGAGGTGTCAATATCCTGTTCCCAGGCCTGGGAATGGGATATCCTCATTGGAGGGTCTAGTCAGAAAGAAGAGGGCATGCATAGAAGAAATGACATGTTGTTGGGGTGTGTTCTTGGAACACAGGGTTTTGTATGGGGTAAGGGGACAAGTAATAGCATTTGTACAGTTCAAGGAGCAAAGAAAGTGACGCATCCGGAGGTAGGACCATTGCTGTAAGCATGGGTGTAGAGTGAAGGGGTGCAGGAGTCACCATAGCGACCCTGCATTCAGCTCCAGGGGACCCGCAGCTCCCTGCTATAAGCTGTCATTTTACAATCACAAAATCCTGGAAACAGAATCCAGGCCCGATCTGCCTTGTCTCACCCAGAGCCCCAGCTGAGCTCTGCAATCCAGTCCAGAGCTTCTAGTTTGCCTTCTCCCCAGAGCCCCAGACCACACACCTCCCCACTCTTATTGGCTGGAGGAGAGAAGTCTGAGTTCCTGGTTCAGAGGATCCTGAATTAGCAACCAAAGTAAGGAATGTGTGATCAATACTTGCTGCTAGAAGTGTACTCACACTGCTGATAATGGCAGAGGGACAGTGAGCTGCCACACAGACACAGAGCGAGGACATGAGGAGAGAGCCGGGACAGGACTTCAGTAACTCAGATAAGAGACATGCTGCTGTGCGGGGAGTGTTCTCTGGTGTGGGGACAGGTACAGCACACACATTGCCCTCCCACAGCACCTGTCCTGCCTGCCAACACTCACAGACACTTAGAAAAGTTGAGGGAGGGTAGCATGTCATGCTAGGATGGTGGGAGGAGGAGAGGCATGTCATGTGTAATTATCAGGATGAGGACACTTATTGCCTGGACAGGGGGCATCTTCCATTTCTCAGAGGGGGACCAAACAGGTGTGACAGTGTTTGTTTTACAAAAAAACACTCCTCACAGCATCTCCTTGGATGTCATGCACAGGATAGGGGAGGTCTCACAGCACTTGATATCCAGTGATTCCTTCCAATAGATCTTTAGATATCCTCCTGTCAATAAGTTTTTTTAACCACTTCCGGACCGCCCCACGACGATGTACGTCCTTACTTTGAAGGGGGATATCATTGTTATGGCAGCAGCTAGCTGCCATAACCCCGGTATCCACTTCTTCAGCCGGCAGTCTGGTTTCCGATAAGAGTGGTCTCTGCAGCGGATTCAACGCAAGATCACTTTTATTGGTGGCAGGAGAGGGCCCCCCCTCAAGCCGTGATCCGATGCCCTCCGCCGCTTACCAGCGCCTTTGGCAGCAGCAGAGGCAATTGGATCTTCAACCTTGCCGGGCACAGTGATGAGTGAGGGAAAGATAGCCCCCCCACCCGTCTCCATGACATTGCAGAGCGGAAGCGACGTCAAAATGTCACTTCCGCCCATAGCTCTTAAATGCAAAAAAAAAAAAAAAAAAAGCCCTTTAACCGGTTCCCGACCGGCGCAATTCCATCCCATTTGAATTCCCCGCCATGTCATTGCGTGCCCTCCGTGAGTCGGGTTGTGGGTCCTGCGGACTTGATCGCCGCGGGGATACCTGCGATCGCCTCACAAAGAGGACGAACGGGGAGATGCTGACGTAAACAGCATCTCCCCGTTCTGCCTAGTAACAAGTGTCACTGATCTCCCTGTCATCAGGAGCTGTGATCAGAGTAGTGACACACACAGCCCATCCCCCTAAAGTTAGTAATCACTCCCCTAGGACACACTTAACCCCTCCCTGCCCCCTAGTGGTTAACCCCTTCACTGCCAGTGTCATTTACACAGTAATCAGTGCCTTTGATCGCTGTATAAATGACAATGGTCCCAAAAATGTGTAAAAAATGTCCGACATGTCCGCCATAACGTCGCAGTCACAATAAAAATCGCTGATTGCCGCCATTACTAGTAAAAAAAAATTATTAATAAAAATGCCATAAAACTATCCCCTATTTAGTAAACGCTATAACTTTTGCGCAAACCAATCAAACGCTTATTGCGATTTTTTTTTTTTAACCAAATATATGTAGAAGAATATGATCGGCCTAAACTGAGGAAAAAAAAAATCTTTTTATATATTTTTGGGGGATATTTATTATAGCAAAATGTAAAAAATAATGCGTTTTTTTTTAAATTGTCGCTCTTATTTTGTTTATAGCGCAAAAAATTAAAATCGCAGAGGGGATCAAATACCACCAAAAGAAAGCTCTATTTGTGGGAAAAAAAGGACATCAATTTTGTTTGGGAGCCACATCGCACGAATGCGCAATTGTCAGTTAAAGCGACGCAGTGCCGAATCGCAAAAAACGCTCTGGTCAGGAAGGGGGTAAAATCTTCCGGGGCTGAAGCGGTTAAGTGTAAATATGAGATCTGAAGTCTTTTTGACCCCAAATCTCATATTTAAAAGGTCCTGTCGTGCTTTTTTTCTATTAGAAGGGATGTTTACATTCCTTGTAATGGGAATAAAAGTGACACAATTTAAAAAAAAAAAAAAAAAAAGGAAAAGAAATTTTTTAAACGCGCCCTGTCCCGCTGAGCTCGTGCAGGAGCGAAAGCATATGTGAGTAGCGCCCGCATTTGAAAACGGTGTTCAAACCACACATGTGAGGTATCACCACGATCAGTAGAGCGAGAGCAATAATTCTAACACTAGACCTCCTCTGTAACTCAAAAACATGCAACCTGTAGAATTTTTTAAACGTCACCTATGGAGATTTTTAAGGGTAAAAGTTTGTCGCCATTCCACGAGCAGACACAATTTTGAAGCATGACATGTTGGTTATCAATTTACTTGGTGTAACATTATCTTTCACAATATAAAAAAAAATTGGGCTAACTTTAATGTTGTCTTATTTTTTAATTCAAAAAAGTGTATTATTTCCAAAAAAAGTGCGCTTGTAAGACTGCTGCACAAATACTGGTGTTAGGAAAAAAAAATGTATGATGTTTGGGGGTTCTAAGTAATTTTCTAGCAAAAAAAAAAAAAAAACAGTTTTTAACTTGTAAACAACACATCTCAAAAAGAGGCTCAGTCCTTCAGTGGTTAATATAGGCGCTGTCAGACCTGTTTGGTCTTCTATTAAAGCTGAGTCCCTACTTGATTATACAATGGCGAGATCACCCAAAAGTCTGGCCCCCACCTCCTTCCCCCCACCGCCAGGCCATTCAAAGCTCAGCACGCTTCGCACATGCGCAGTAGGGAACCGGCTGTGAAGCCACGCTGCTTCACTGTCAGTTTCCTTAGAAGCAAAGGCTACGGCAGCAACCGAGAGCCGATGGAAAAATCAGCTGGGGTGCTTCTATTGCAGGCTCCCTGGACAGTTAAATGTCCATATATTAAAAGTTGGCAGCTACAGTATTTTTTACTATAATAAATATCCCCCAAAAATATATAAAAAAGCCTATTTTTTTACTTAGTTTAGGCCGATAAGTATTCTTCTACATATTTTTGGTAAAAAAAAAAAAAAATCGCAATAAGCCTATATTGATTGGTTTGCACAAAAGTTATAATGTCTACAAAATAGGGGATAGTTCTATGGCATTTTTATTAATAATTTTTTTTTTTTACCAGTAACGGCGGCGATCTGCGATTTTTATCGGGGCTGCGACATTATGGCGGACACATCGGACACATTTTTGGGACCATTGGCATTAATGATTACAAATGCTTTTATTGTAAAGTCATAAAAATACAGTCAATGTGTCAGACAAAATTAAATATCTTAGATAAGGTTTGGTAGATACAGACATAAGGAGATATTGAAGTCTGGTAAAAAGGGTTCACATATAAAGAAGTATAATAGTTTACAATACATTTTATTTTATGAGTAGTGTGAACATCATATGGAAATATCACTGAGGAAAATGACAATGTCATAAAAATGCAGTATTCCAATGTTTCCATTTATTATCATGAATACGCATAGTATCATACAAGGCGTGGTGAATGCGTTTGGATAGTTTAATTGCTTCCATTCTGGCTAGCACTTGTGACCAGGAGAGTGTTGAGGTGCGCCAATTTAATACTGTGACCCAATGTATGGCTACGAAAAGTGTGTGAATCAGTTTTTCTCAAGGTGCAGGGATATCAGGTATAGGAGTGAAGCATAGGCACATTTGTACAGTAAGAGTAATTAAGCGAACCTGCAATGGTGGATGTCTTTGAGGTTGCTTTCTGCTAGATAGGCTTGAGGTGAGTACAGCTCCAAAAAAAGTGTGTTAGTGAGCCTAACTCGGCACAGCCACGGAAACACAGTGGAGATACTGCATGGTAGATAGAGTGAAGTTTTACGGGTGTCATGTACCATCTTGTGTGTAGTTTGACAACTGTTTCATGGATTGAGTGTGACCTCGTGTTTTTAAACATGTTATCTAGCATCTCCTCCCAGTCAGGTGGCTCAAAAATTTGGCCTATTTCCCTGTCCCAACTAAGCATAGGTTTAGTTTTTGCCTCTAGGGCAAACTCGTTAAGCAAGCAATAAAGTTTGGAAATAATACCTTTGTCTCCGGAGGAGTGTGAACAAATTTGTTCGTATTGAGTGCTATGTGTTCGGGATTCTAGGTTGCCCTAGTGTGGTAGAAATGCTTAATTTGAGTGTATCTGTACAGCTCAGAGGGAGGCAATTCGTGCTCTAATTGTAACTGATGGAAGGTTTTAAAGTGATGACCCTCTTTGAGGGATTGTAACGTCGTTATTCCAGCCGTGCACCATAGGAGGAACCGGGTTCTATTGTGAAAGGGTGGGGGGAAATCAGGGTCTCCTAAAAAGGAGTATAGGGGGGAGAGGCCAAGTGGAATTTCTTTCCATATAGTGACCAAAGATAAAGAGATTGGTATACAATCATGTTTAATGAAGTGAGTTGACTAGCTTTTATAGATCTGGACCACAATAACCCTGAGAGGAGAAATGGAGAGATGGCTTGCGCTTCAAAAGTTAACCAAGGTATGTTGGCCGAGGGGGCATGCCATTGGGCTGTTTGTGCTAATCTGGCCAACAGATAATATCACCATTAGGGATGAGCCAAACACCCCCCGGTTCAGTCTGCATCCAGAACATGCGAACAGGCAAAAAATTTGTGCGAACACCGTTAAAGTCTATGGGACACAAACATGAATAATCAAAAGTGCTCATTTTAAAGGTTTATATGCAAGTTATTGTCATAAAAAGTGTTTGGGGACCTGGGTCCTGCCCCAGGGGACATGTATCAATGCAAAAAGAAGTTTTAAAAACTGATGTTTTTTCGGGAGCAGTGATTTTAATAATGCTTAAAGTGAAACAATAAAAGTATAATATTCCTTTAAATTTCATACCTGGGGGTGTCTATAGTATGCCTGTAAAGAGGCGCATGTTTCCCATGTTTAGAACAGTCTGACAGCAAAATGACATTTCAAAAGGGAAAAAAAGTCATGTAAAACTACTATCGCTAGTGCCAGCTATAATTAATTGTCGGTCCAGCAATACACATAAAAGTTCATTGATAAAAACGGCATGGAATTTCCCCACAGGGGAACCCCGACCCAAAGTTTAAAAAAAAAATGCATGGGGGTCCCCCTAAATTCCTTCAGGTCTGGTATGGATATTAAGGGAAACCCCGCACCAAAATGTAAAAAAGAATGGCATGGGGGTCCCCCTCAAAAATCCATACTAGACCCTTCAGGTCTGGTATGGATTTTAAGGGGAACCCCGTGCCAAAATTTTAAAAAATGGCGTGGGGCCCCCCAAAAATCCATACCAGACCCTTATCCGAGCATGCAACCTGGCAGGCCGCAGGAAAAGAGGGGGGACGAGAGAGCACCTCCCTCCTGAACCATACCAGGCCACATGCCATCAACATTGGGAGGGTGCTTTTGGGATAGCCCCCCAAAGCACCTCGTCCCCATGTTGATGGGGAGAAGGGCCTCATCCCTACAACCCTTGCCCGGTGGTTGTGGGGGTCTGCAGACAGGGGGCTTATCGGAATCTGGAAGCCCCCTTTAACAAGGGGACCCCCATATCCCAGCCCCCCATGTGAATTGGTAATGTACCCCTACCATTTCACAAAAAATGTGTCAAAAAGGTTAAAAAACACAAGAGACATTTTTTGACAAGTCCTTTATTAATTTCTTCTTCTTCTTTCTGCTTCTTCTTCCATCTTCTTTCTTCTGGTCTTCCTTCAGTGTTCTTCTTCTTCCTCCATCTTCTTCTTCCCCATTTTCTTCTTCCGCTCTTCTCGTCCCGCATCTTCCTCTGGCTTCTTCTCCGCTCCGTCCGCACGATCTGCCTCAGTGGGAGTCTTCTGCCATGTGACGCTTCAGTTCCTCTGACACTTCTTATATAACGGAGGGCTGGGCCACCTGGTGACCCCACCCTCCTCTGACGTACAGTGACTTCACGGGGACTTCCCTATGGCTTTCCCTGTGTTGTCAGAGGGGGGCGGGGTCACCCTGTTACGTAAAGGGTGACCCCGCCCCCTCTGACAACACGGGGAAAGCCATAGGGAAGTCCCCATGAAGTCCCCGTGCATCAAAGAGGGCGGGGTCACTGGGTGGCCCCGCCCTCAGTTATATAAGAAGTGTCAGAAGAACCAAAGCTTCACATGGTGGAAGACTTCCACTAAGGTGGATCATGCGAACGGTACGTAGAAGAAGCCGGAGGAAGATGCGGGACGAGAAGATGAAGAAGAAGAAGATGGAGGAAGAAGAAGAACACCGAAGAAAGACCAGAAGAAAGAAGATGGAAGAAGGAGCGGAAAGAAGAAGAAATTAATAAAGGACTTGTCAAAAAACGTCTCTTGTGTTTTTTAACCTTTTTGACACTTTTTTTGTGAAATGGTAGGGGTACATTTGTACCCCATTACCAATTCACACAGGGGGGGCTGGGACCTGGGGTTCCCCTTGTTAAAGGGGGCTTCTAGATTCCGATAAGCCCCCCGCCCACAGACCTCCACAACCACCGGGCAAGGGTTGTGGGGATGAGGCCCTTCTCCCCATTAACATGGGAACAAGGTGCTTTGGGGGGCTACCCCAAAGCACCCTCCCAATGTTGAGGGTATGTGACCTGGTACGGTTCAGGAGGGGGGGGCGCTCTCTCGTCCCCCCTCTTTTCCTGCGGCCTTCCAGGTTGCGTGCTTGGATAAGGGTCTGGTATGGATTTTTGGGGGGACCCCACACCATTTTTTTTTTAATTTTGGCGCGGAGTTCCCCTTAAAATCCATACCAGACCTGAAGGACCTGGTATGGAATTTAGGGGGACCCCCACGCATTTTTTTTTTTTAATTTTGGTTCGGGGTTCCCCTCTGGGGAAATTCCTTGCCGTTTTTATCAATGAACTATTATGTGTATTGCCGGACCGACAATTCATTATAGCCGGCACTAGTGATAATAGTTTTACGTGACTTTTTTTCCTTTAGAAATGTCATTTTGCTGTCAGACTGTTCTAAACACGGGAAACATGCGCCCCTTTACAGGCATACTATAGACACCCCCCCAGGTACGACATTTAAAGGAATATTACACTTTTATTGTTTCACTTTAAACATTATTAAAATCACTGCCCCCGAAAAAACTGCAGTTTTTAAAACTTTTTTTGCATTGATACATGTCCCCTGGGGCAGGAACCAGGTCGCCAAACACTTTTTATGACAATACCATGCATATAAGCCTTTAAAATTAGCACTTTTGATTTCTCCCATAGACTTTTAAAGGATGTTCCATGGCTTTCGAATTTGCCGCAAACACTCCAAATTGTTCGCTGTTCGGCAAACGGACGAACAGCCAATGTTCGAGTCAAACTCATCTTTCACCCAAACATAAAGCCCACCCCTAATCGCCAGAGGTCTGGGAGGCCTAGCCCTCCAAGGTGTTGGGGTCTGTACAGTAGAGTTTTGTGGAATCTTGGTCTTTTATGATGCCATATGAACTTATTCACATCTCTCTAGATTGATTCAATGTAAGTCTTGGAGACATAGATGGGGAGAGTTCTGAAAAAAATAGCAACTTGGGTAAAACAGCCATTTTAATGGCTGTGACCCTGACTAGAAATGAGACATGGTACTTGTCCCAAACCTTTAGCAGGGATCTGATATGGGAGACTATGGGGTGATAATTTGATTGAAAAAGTGTTTGAAAGAGAGGAGTGAGCTGTACCCCCAAGTAGCGAAATGTTTGAATGCTCCAAGCAAATGGGAAGTGATGCCGCAATGAGGCTGCAAGGTCATTCGGTATATTAATTGGCATGGCAGAACATTTAGCTAAATTGACACCTAGTCCTGATATCTCTCGGAACGAGTCCAGTAGAGAGGTTAGGTTGGGCAGTGCTATAAGTGGGTTAGTTAGGAATAGGAAGACATTGTCAGCATAGAGGCTAAGTTTAAATTCTTTGGGACCTTTGTGATAACCCTTTATATTTACATTTTCTGAGATGGCGCTGGATAAGGGCTCTATTGCCAGGGCAAATAAAAGGGGGGACAAATGGCACCCCTGTCTGGTGCCTTTCTGAAGTGGGAAGAATTGAGTTATTGCCTGGTAATTTGATATGAGTTTTGGGGTCCCTATATAAGGCATGAAAACCTTGCAGGAATTCACCCGTGATGCCAAATCTGGGTAATAAATGGTCCAAGTACGGTTGAACACCTTATGTATGTCAAGGCTGAATAGTAGTGCTTGTTTAGAGTGTAAGTTGGCATCTTGTATGATGTTAGTGACTAGTCGGATATTATCTGTTATTTGTCTTCCGGGGATAAAACCTGTTGATCCGGAGAGATCAGGGTCGTAATGACTGAGGCCAGTCTGTCTGCCAGCAATCTGCCAAAGATCTTCAAGTCATTATTAATGACCGAGATTGGGGAAGGGAGTGATCCTTGTGGGGTTTAGGGATAAGGGACACGTTGGCTAATAAAATTTCTGCTGGAAAATCATTGCCCTTTAAAATGTGGTTATAGAGAATAGCTAGTTTAGGGGATAAAATGTGTGAGAATTTTTTGTAATATGAAGTAGAATAACCATCTGGTCCCGGTGCTGTTGAGGCTTTAAGTGATTTAATTATAGTAGTAATTTCCGCTACAATGCAAGGAGCGTTCAGGGACTCTAAATGCCGGCTAGACAGAGTGGGCAATACCAGGTTTGAAAACCAAGATTGAGTTGTTGGGCCTAGTTGGTTGAGATACTGCAAATAAATTCTTGTAGTAGTCTACGAATATGTCCATTACATCATTTGGGTGTGAAACTAAAACCCCTGCCTGGTTGTGTAGTTTGTAGGTGTGATATGGTTGCATGGCCTGGTTGAGTTTCCTCGCAAACATTGTAGATGCAGAGTTACTGTATATAGAGCTGCACAATTAATCGTTAAAAAATCGTGATCTCGATTCACCCCCTCTGACGATCTGTCCTGCTGAGTTTGCCGATTCTTTCATATAAACAAGTGGAGAGATTATCTGCTCACTCAGCTGTCAAAAGAAAGCATCTGGGCAGTCTGCCAAGTTTAGAACTTGAAACATTGTAACTAACTTTCTTCTTAGATCAAAGGGATAAACTTCTCTGTGTAAACAAATAACCTGGGCAATCTGCCAAGTTTTAAACAACCTGTAAATGCAGGAAGTTTAACCACTTAAATTCTAAATCTTTTTCTGACACTTCTTTAAGTTAAAATCAATATTTTTTGCTAAAAAAAAAATTACTTGGAACCCCCAAACATACATATATATATATATATATATATATATATATATATATATATATATATATATATAATATTAGCAGAGACCCTAGGGAATAAAATGGCAATTGCTGCAATATTTTATGTCACACTGTATTTGCCCAGCGGTCTTTCAAATGCAATTTTTTGGGAAAAAATACACTTCAATAAATAAAAAAAAAAAAACGGTAAAGTAAGCACAATTGTTTTGTTTTAATGTGAAAGATGATGTTACGCCGCGAGAATCGTGAGAGAATCGTGATCTATCCTCTAAGCAAAAAAATTGTGATTCTCATTTTAGCCAGAATCGTGCATCTCTAATGCCCCGTACACACGGTCGGATTTTCCGATAGACAATGTCCGATCGGAGCGTGTTGTCGGAAATTCCGACCGTGTGTGGGCGCCATCGGACATTTTCCATCGGATTTTCCGACACACAAAGTTGGACAGCAGGAGATAAAATTTTCCGACAACAAAATCCGATCGCGTCAATTCCGACCGTGTGTGGCCTGTTCCGACGCACAAAGTGCCACGCATGCTCAGAAGAAATTCCAACACGGGACAGCTCGTTCTGGTAAACTTAGCGTTCGCAATGGATACAGCACTTTTGTCATGCTGCAATGTTAAAAATGGTTTAATACAGCGCACTCTCTTCTTCTTTATAATGTGACAAGAATTAAGTCGTTTTGCTGCTCGTATTCACACACACTTCTCACAAAGTTTTATTTGTGTTTTTTTTAGTGGGATACCCTGAATATATTGTTATTAGTTGTCACATCTGACAGTTTTATATTTTTTATTTTTTTTTTATTTTGGATTTTAAGCCTTTTTTTTATTTAATGTTTGGATTTTTTCCAAGGCTGATCTTTGTTCAATGTTATTTTTATTTTTACTCCAGAATATTTTTGGGTGTGTTTTGTGTGTCAAGTTACCCCAACACCATTGATATCTTTTATTATTTAATCTCAAGGAGATTGTTTGTTGTTGGTGTCCCTTGTTCATTTCACATTGTATATTTGAAATGTACCTGAATCCTCACAAACAAACTGTCATTTTTGAAGTAAAACACATAGGAGAGTATAATTCCAAACAAAAATCCTTTATTAAGGGATCAGAACCAAACAAAGAGGAAGGCAACACTGGATCAACATGAGAAATTAGCGAAGCCTGGGACCACCACGGCAGACATCAATTCTTAAACATCAAAATTGGTGGCCTGAGGAGTCCATATGTAAGGGAGGGCAGTCTGGTCCGGGATTCACAGAGACTTGGATAGCAGCAGATGACATCTGTGTCCGCAGGCTGTGGTACCACAAGAGGCTGCATTTTTTTGCCCAACAGACTGGATCCAGGATCCTCACTGTCTGGTCTTCCTTTCACGCTTCATTCCCGGCTGTGGCTGTGCAGTTGGAGATGTGGCAGGAGGAGGAGTAGGACCTGGAGGAGGAGTAGGACCTGCAGGAGGAGGAGGAGGACCATCCCAAAGCTGTGTGTGAGGTGTAATTTGGCCCCTCATACCTTTCGCCAGAGCCTCCGATATGAGGGCCTCACACATGGCTTTTTGGCCCTCCTCCATCCTCTGCATTTTATAGGCTATGAATGCAGCAATGTTCTCCTGCCTGGTGTGTGGTGCTCCCAGGACCTCTGTAGCCCTCCAAAAGAATCTGATAGCCGCCTCCTCTAGGCCACTCATCCTACTGCCACTTTCTGTTTTCAGGGGGGGTGGAGGGACCTTGATATCAGCCAACCGGCTCAGCCCGGCCACCTCCTGGCTGAGACTTCCCTGTGTATGAAAAAGGGACATAGTTGTAATGTTTTGCATCATCAATCACAATCCTTAATTAGTACTCCCAACTAACATATAGTTCACATCATTGATTGGACAAGCAGAAATATTTAGAGGAATGCTATACCTGGCTCAATCTGGGCTCCTCCACATGTGGCCTGGAAGGCCCAGGTTGGGCGTCAGAAGCCTCAGCCGGGGGGGAAGGAAGCGTGGAAGGAAGACTGGAGAGGGATGGCCTGGGTTCAGTCTGGCCTGCCAGAAAGTGCAGCCTGTCGTAGTACAACATCCTGGGGACATAGATATCACCTGCTGCTCCGGATCTCTGCGAATCCAGGACTTTATTGCGCTCCCTCAGATATGTGCTCCTCAGGCCACCAATGAAAATCTTTAAATAAGTGATGTCTGCCGTGGGGATCACGTGCTTCACAATTTCACACAATTGCTCCAGTGCTGCCTTCCTCTTTGCTTGGTTCTTGTAATGGGGGTGGGTAATCTCCCACAGACAGGGCAGCTCCCTTAGCATCTCTATGAAGACTGAAATGAAGTCCTTATCTTTCAGTACCATATCCATGTTCACTGCAAGACACAACACAAGACAAAGCCTAATGTCACACAAAACTCTCCTAATCTTGTTACAATATAGGCCTCAATCTAGAAGCAGTATAGGCACAAGTTTGTCTCTTACCTTCGTTCTTACGATCGCCGCGTCCAATGCTCCTTCCTCCGCTCACAGATCAAACGTAATACGCACGCGTGTTACGCTTTATATACACTGCGCATGCGTGTAACTCCGCCCGCCCCTGACGTTCTTTATAGTGTATTCCCCACCCCTTTTCGTTCGGCGCAGTGGGGGAAGAGCATGATGGCGGACATACAGCAGGTGCGGGCTAATTGTAGCAACGAGGAGGAGGAGGAAAGCCCGGATCCAGGCACGTTCCGATCCAGAAGGAGACGTTTTAAGGCCACAAATATGTCGTTTGGGGAGATGTTGGAGATGGTCGACATCATGAGGAAGTCTGACTATGATGGAAAATATGGGCCTTACCCCAACCCGAACATCCGAAAGGCCAAGATCATGGCGAAAGTGGTCAGGAGTCTAGAGCGGAATTTCGGGGTACGAAGGTCTAAAGATCAGCTCAGGAAGCGGTGGTCGGACCTCAAGTTGAGAGAGCCAGAGCAGTACCGAAAGATCCGGAGAGTGCTGCAAAAAAGTAAGTAGTTGTGCTGTGTTCCTATTCTTTCTGTCTTTATTACGTTCGTTCTGCTCCATATGCTTTTATTAGTTGTAAGGTTTCAAAAGGTCAACTTTAATGTTCATGGGCACATTATTCGTTCGTATCAAACATTTTTCTTTCGGCCTCTAGAACACCATTGTTTAGGCCATATGCATTTTCACACATTTTTGGGGGGCCTACTTGGATGCCAAATATTTGTTTGTGTAGATGGGTTTGTTACTAGAATGAAATGCAAACTAGATTGTGTGTAAGGAGAGGACACTGAGCAGCTGTTTTCACATCTGGACACTGGAGCACTAGTGTGGGACACAAGAACACCATTTTTATTCGGGGGGCCACACAGGTGCTCCAGTGTATACTATAGGGGGGTCTCCATCTGTGAAGCTTGTACCAAACAGGTAAAGTATTGCAGCTTGACAAAGGGCAATAAAAAATATACATCTTGGAACTCTGCTAAAATAGACAATTGTACCCCACTTCCGAGCAATGTTTCCTATTTCTAGTTCTGCCATCAAATATCTGTGTGCTAAGTATACCATTTTTGTTTTACATAGGGGAGAAAAGACTCGGACACCCCTCATCCCAGGAGACCAGAGCCCCCCCCCTCTGGAAGAAGGGGAAATACCAACACAAGAAGAAGAGCAGGAGGAAGAAGAAGACGTGGTGGAGATTGGCACCACAACAGGTGAGTGTCTGCGACCACAGGCTCAGGTAAAAGAGATGGATGGTGGCAGATTTTTGAGACCTTTTTTTTTGTTCTTTATCTCTTTTTAGGTGATCGTGATCCAGAACACTTTACATCTGAAAGTGCCCAGATACTGATCGGGGAGATTATGGGGTGTAATCTCCAATTGCAAAACATCCAGCAACAAATCAGTGATGTTATTAAAAAAAATAATAACATCATTGATGTTTTGGGGCGAATTTAAACCCCACAAAATCACCTGTTTTATCGTACCAAAATTTTTTAAATGTTTAGAAAAGCCAAATTTGGAGGATGCACACAGTGTGCCAACATGTGCTATCTGCCATCACGGGAGATCAATGGACGCGTTTTGGGGGTGCAACCCCTTCCTCAATTATAAAGTAGCGTTGAGGAAGGGCTTGCTCCCCCAAAACACGTCCCTTGATCCCCCCTGATGGCAGATAGCACATGTTGACATTCGTAAATTGGTGTGCATCTTCCAAATTTGGCTTTTCCAGGGGTGATTTCCCCCCATCTGAACGCTATATCAAACACAGTTCATAAATACTCATGTCTGATATAGCCTTCAGGTTTTACCATATGTGAAATTTGTAAGTTCAAGTTTTTTGGCTTTCTTGTTGGTTTTACACATGCCTGTTTTATCTGAAATTGATATTTCAATTTTTGATAATGCTACTGCAAACATTGTTATACAACAAACATGTTGGTTTGTTTTAAAAACCTTTGGGAAATGCACATGTGATTGTGCAGGTATAAAAAAGTGCCTTACTCAAGAATGTGTGGATTATTGTC
The DNA here is from genome assembly GCF_042186555.1 of Aquarana catesbeiana. NCBI lineage: Eukaryota > Metazoa > Chordata > Amphibia > Anura > Ranidae > Aquarana > Aquarana catesbeiana. The sequence continues at coordinate 273,691,540 of NC_133328.1, read as the reverse complement.
TCAACACTACAACACTTTTGGGGTGATGTAATTGCTGTTTATGCAAAAATGGGGGTTATTTCCTAAGGGCAAATCCTCTTTGCACTACAAGTGCAGGTTCAGTGCAGTTGCAAGTGCACTTGTAGTGAAATGTGTTTTTGCATTTAGGAAGTACCAGCCAACACTGTTTTTTATAAGGTTACCCAATCACGACATTTTCTGCACTCAACACATTTCTGTCAGGGTCAGCTAAAACAAACACAAGCAGTAAATGTCCACAAAGAATTTCTTTTGGTTGTTTTTTATTTGAAAAAGGTGTCACAGATTGTCTGGCATATTGATAGCCCCCCTACCCGCAAAGAACTCCAGGTAGCGTAACTGGACATCACGGGCATTCAGGGAGGGCAAGCCAGGACGGCCACTTTCAAGCGCCGTCAGTGTTGATGGATTAGGGATTCCGGCCTCAGGCCCAACTGAGCCAGCATAGTTGGCTGAATGTTTTCTTAAAAAATTATGGATAACACAGCAGGCAAGTATTATATGGTTCAGTTTATACTCCGCCATATGGATGGGTGTCAGAAATAATCGGAACCGGCTGGCCAGGATTCCAAATGTGTTCTCCACCACTCTTCGGGCTCTGGCCAGCCGGTAATTAAAAACCCTCTGTTCCGGGGTGAGGGTCCTCATCGGGAATGGCCGCATCAGGTGGTCCCCCAGCGCAAATGCTTCATCAGCAACAAACACAAATGGGAGACCTTCAACATTGTCCTCTGGAGGTGGCAAGTCCAAGCTGCCATTCTGGAGATGCCTGTAGAACTCCGTCTGGGCGATCACTCCACCATCGGACATCCGGCCATTCTTCCCCACGTCCACATACAAGAACTCGTAATTAGCCGACACCACCGCCAACATCACTATACTATTAAACCCCTTGTAATTATAATAGTACGACCCCGAGTTGGGTGGTGGGACGATGTGGACGTGTTTCCCATCAATTGCCCCTCCGCAGTTAGGAAAGTCCCACCGCTGGGCAAAGTGGGAGCCCACAGTCTGCCATTCCTGTGGCGTTGAAGGAAACTGTTGAGGAAAAAAAAATAAACATTACTATTTTTTCACAGAAACATGGCAAGCAGATTAGACACAAACATTATGGGGCAACCTCCAGATAGCATTTACTAAGGGGAATTTAACAAGGCCAAAGTATAAGGTACACCTATCATATTTCCCCCTCCCCCCTCTCATGGGCCATTTCTAACATTATAGGGGGGGGGAACTCTTGGACAGGTAACCCTCTTCACTTCATTGAGAGATGAATGCCTAAATACAGGGTATTACTTGGAACAGCCCCTCCTTAGTTACACTATTGGCAGCCCACTGGACAGGTAAGAAGTGTCATAATACAAAGATATAAATACACACTGTACACATTTGAGGACATTTGAACATTCTGCTATTACCTATCAAGATAATAATAGGATACAAAAACTTTAAACAGTACCATTGGAAAGTATACAGGCAGGCCCTTGCACTACATGCTTTGAGGAATTCATCCATAAATCTGACCAGTAAAGAGATGGGTATAGTGTGTATGGGTTTGGCAAAGTCAGCAGATAGATGATTGAGGATAGAGAATTGGGATCAGCTGACTTAGCAGTTGGGGGGGAGGGTTAAAAAAAATTTGGGGACACCACAAAAAAAAGCCTCTGGCACTCTGCCTGAATTTAAATAAAAAATAACATTTCCAAACATTTTAGGGGGTGTTTGGGGTAAAGCACTACTATGGAGCTGATAAAATACATTGTTAAGTGACTACATGAGGTGAATATAGGGCCAGGAAAGACCATGCTGGGGAGGTTAGTGAAGGGCAAATATGTATGAAGGACATAAAATAATAATGACATAAAAATCCAGCATGCATGAGAACAAAGGGGACATTCACAGCATATTACAATCATGGTAATTAGGGAATGAGGGAAGAAATACAATATATTATCAAACATTCAATACAATAAAATGTGATATAAAAGGATAAAAATCTTACCTTCATATACTCCTTCTGCAGGACCTGGATGATGGCAGAACAGGTCTCTGGGATGATGATCCCCAGAGCCTGGGGAGAGATGCCTGTCGAGAACTTCAAGTCCTGCAGGCTTCTCCCTGTAACCAAATACCGCAAGGTAGCGACCAACCTCTGCTCCGGAGTGATGGCTTGCCTCGTGCAGGTATCCTGCCTGCTAATATAGGGGGTCAGCGAAGCCAACAAACGGTGAAACACGGGGTCCGTCATCCTGAGAAAGTTCCTGAAATCATCAGGATTATTCTCACGGATCTCACGGAGCAAAGGCATATGACAGAACTGGTCACGCTGAAGCAACCAATTCTTGGTCCATGAACTCCTCCCCACCCTGTTCATGGACTGGACTTGTGTCAAGGTCAGGACCCCAACACCAAGCCCCCGCACAGCACGAACTCTACGAGGAGTACGCATACGAAACATGGCTAGAAAACGGTCGGCTGCTCAGAACGAAGTAACAGAACGCACTGAAGAACAGCAAGGCCTGTGAAGAGCGACCTGAAAAACAGCAACGAGCAGGCAAGATCACACAGAAAACTCCGATACGAACTGACTGCACGCACTGAAGAGCAGATACAAACCCACAAGCACAAACTGAACATCAGAAAACGATCTGAAAGCCACGAGTCTGAAAAAGCGCGAATCGTCTCTCACCAAACTTTTACTAACACGAGATTAGCAAAAGGAGCCCAAAGGGTGCCGCGCTTGGTTCTGAACCGGCCTTTTCTAGTCTCGTCGTACGTGGTGTACGTCACCGCGTTGTTGGCGATCGGAAATTCCGACAACTTTGTGCGACCGTGTGTAGGCAAAACAAGTTTGAGCCAACATCCGTCGGAAAAAATCCTAGGATTTTGTTGTCGGAATGTCCGAACAAAGTCCGACCGTGTGTACGGGGCATAACTGTATAACATGAATTTGGTTTTAGCCCATCTTAAGGCCTTTTCTGTTTTGTCAGAAAGCAGGAGGTCCAAAGCCTGCTTTTTATCATTTATTATTTGGAGAAGGTCTGGGGACAGAGATTGATTATATTGGTTATACAGTCCATCTGGTGTTTTCGTGAGAGAACGGAGCTCAATAATTTTGGTCCTGTTTTTGTTGGAAGCAATGTTAATAAGATGGCCCCGCATGACAGCTTTATGAGCTGTCCAAAGTGTACCTGGTGATGTGTCTGGGAGTTGATTCTCATCAAAATAATTAATGAGATGTGATGTGATGTGAGGCTGTCGATGGTGGAGGGGTCTGTCAGTAATGAATCATTAAGTCTCCAAGTGTAAGTTGTAGGTTTAAGGCCTATTCTGGAAATTGTGATTGCTACCATGTTGTGGTCTGACCAGGGGCAGACATGTATATCTGCCCTAGATGAATTTGCTAAAATTGTAGGGGTGCAAAAGATATAATCCTGGCAAGCAAAACTGTCATGAGGGTTTGAATAAAAAGTGTAGGATCTACATCCAATGTTATGTGCTTGCCATGCATATATAAGTTGTATTGAGCTCAGGCTACTGGTGAGTGATTTAGGGATAGCTTTTGAGGAGGGGGTAACTCTGCTTCTATCTAAGCCCGGGTGTGCTGTAAGGTTAAAATTTCCAACTATTATTAAATGTGGGGACAAATAATGTTCTAGAATGGTAAAAAATTACTTGAAGAATGAGGCTTGTGCTTCATTGGGGGCATTTATAGAGGCAATAGTTGTGGCACGCCCTTGAATTTTGCCTTGCAATATTATGAAACTACTGATGGGGTCTTTGTAAATATGACTAACTTCAAATAGTACCGAGTTTTTTTATGAATATGGCTACTGCACAGGATTTAGTGGTGTGGGTTGTATAGTAAAATTGTTTAAAGGATTTGTCAAAGAATTGCGGTTGATTAGTAATGGAGAAGTGGGTCTCCTGCAATAAGAGGATATCTGCACCCAGACTTTTATATTGACAAAATGCTTTCTTCCTTTTTTGAGGAAGATTAAAGCCCTGCACATTGTGCGATATTACTTTAAAGGCCATGGGGACTTAGTGAATTAGAAGCTTGGTGATTTCTGCGGGGACAGCGAGTGGAATATTGCCATGGAATAGCCAGAGTCACATCATTCAGGCAGAAATAGTACCATACATGTCTTCTGATATAAAATACATTTGTCTGAGGCACTGTGTGAAATAGTTTTGTTAGGGATAATCTTTCTTAACATATTAACAGCATAAACTTAAACTGACTGAAAAAAAATGCAATTCTGCTCAGAAATAAAAATTGAGCATGGGGGTCAGAGGAAAACATTCCTTTTGACCAACGATAAACTTTCTTTGGACTGTGAAGTCCAATACCAACCAGGGGGCCCAAAGAGTGCTGACGTGGAGAATAGAGCAACCATAAATAACACTCTCTGCCCTGAGTCCCACAGTGGGTTGGGCTCGAGAGCTGGTAGGGGGGATGACTGTGGATGCAGGGAGACTTACCGCCCGAAGGCATACGGTATCATAGGAAGTGCTAAGATGCAGACATGCCGTCTGAAAGATTCCCCTGCCATGTGGGAATAGAGGCAGAGGGGAGTGAAGGGTTCTGTAGAGGCCCATCACAGGAGCCTGGAGATATAGGACCGTCTTCCTGGAGATACAGGGCCCATCATGGAGTAAGTTCATCTCGGAATAGTTATCCAAAGAACCTGGGAGCAGGATGGGTTAGGCCAGCTGATCCCGGAATGGTTGGCGCCATCTGCCTTGGTTCCTGCGTGAGGAGGGCGTATTCCTTATTGGACTGGGTCCAGGTGTAGGAAGCTGGCGATTTGGGGCATCTGACTCTAGCAGGCCCAGTTTTAGCAGTATTTCCTTCCCTTCTGCAATACTGTAGGCTGTGTAGGTGGTTCGGTTATGGAGTACTGTGAGTTTGAATGGGAAACCCCATCTGTAACGAATGTGGGATGATTGGAGCACTGATGTGACTTATTTCATCCTGCATCTGCAGTCCAGCGTAGCCTGCGAGATATCCGTGAAGATTTGAATCTTCACTCCATCCAACTTAATGGTTGCCGTGTTTCTAGCAGCACGCAAAATATCCTCTTTGATTAAGTAATCTTTTAGGTATAGTATTACATCACGTGGTGGCTTATCAGCCGGGGGTTTAGGGCTAAGGGCCCTATCGCACACAAATGCTGAGATTGGCACAGAGGGAAGGAGTGTGTAAAATAGCTTATTAGCCACAGCAGGAAGGTCTGCAACTGACTCCGGGATACCACGCAGCCTCAAATTATTCCTGCGATTGCGGTTGTCGAGGTCCTTGACCTGTGACTGCACCATCTGAAAATTTTCTGCTAGGGACTCATAGTCCTTACTAAGATCAGCGTGGGCTAGTGCCAGTTCATCATGTTTGGTCTCTAAGAGATTGGTGCAGCCGCCCAATGCAGTGATCTCTAATGATAATGTATTAGTAGCTTTAAGCAGCTCTGACTAGGGATGGGCCGAACACCCCCCTGTTCGGTTCGCATCCAGAACATGCGAACAGGCAAAAAATTTGTTTGAACACGTAAACACTGTTAAAGTCTATGGGACACGAACATGAAAAATCTAAAGTGCTATTTTTAAAGGTTAATATGCAAGTTATTGTCATAAAAAGTGTTTGGGGGCCTGGGTCCTGCCCCAGGGGACATGTATCAATGCAAAAAAAAGTTTTAAAAATGGCCATTTTTTTCAGGAGCAGTGATTTTAATAATGCTTAAAGTAAAACAATAAAAGTGAAATATTCCTTTAAATTTTGTACCTCTGTCTATAGTATGCCTGTAAAGTAGCGCATGTTTCCCATGTTTAACAGTCTGAGAGCAAAATGACATTTCTAAAGGAAAAAAAAGTCATTTAAAAGTGCTAGCCCTAGTGCCGGCTATTAATGAATTGTTGGTCCCGACAATACACATAAAAGTCATTGAAAAATAAAAAAACAAAATGCGTGGGGGTCCCCCAAAATTCCATTACCAGGCCCTTCAGGTCTCGTATGGATTTTAAGGGGAACTCTGCACCACAATTAAAAAAAAAAATGGCATGGGGTTCCCCCAAAAATCCACACCAGACCCTTATCCGAGCACGCAACCTAGCAGGCCGCAGGAAAAGTAGGGGGACGAGAGAGCGCCCCCCCTCCTGAACCATACCAGGCACATGCCCTCAACATGGGGAGGATGTCCCCATGTTGATGGGAACAAGGGCCTCATTCCCACGACCCTTGCCCAGTGGTTGTGGGGGTCTGTGGGTGGGGGGCTTATCGGAATCTGGAAACCCCCTTTAACAACATACATTGTACCCCTACCATTTCACAAAAAGAAAGTGTCAAGATGTTAAAAAACCACAGGAGACAGCTTGGGACAAGTCCTTTATTACAAATAAAAAAATAAAAAATAAAAAATAAAAAAAAAGATTCCAGCGATGTAATCCAATAAATCCATGCTCCTACTCCAGTGATATAATCCAATTCTCGATCTCCAGCGATGGATGATCTCCAGCGACTCCAGCGAGGAACACGCACAGGATCCTACCTCCACCGGAGACACCCAGCCAATGATGCGGCGCCAGCTTGACAGTCCTTATGTAGCTGAGGGCGGAGCCAACCATCACGTGACCCCATCCCCCTCTGACAAGGGGGAACCGCAGGGGTTTCCCACTGACGTGTACGGGTGACGGGTGAGAGCATCCATCGCTGGAGATCGATAATTGGATTACATCGCTGGAGTAGGAGCATGGATTTATTGGATTACATTGCTGGAATCTCTTTTATTTTTTATTTTTAATAAAGGACTTGTCCCAAGCCGTCTCCTGTGTTTTTTTTAACATTTTGACACTTTCTTTTTGTGAAATGGTAGGGGTACAATGTACCCCTTACCAATTCACATGAGGGGGGCCGGATCTGGGTGTCCCTTTTGTTAAAAGGGGGCTTCCAGATTCCGATAAGCCCCCCACCCCTTTAAATAAAGGAATTGTCAAAAACTGTCTCTTGTCTTTTTTAACATTTTTGACACTTTTTGTGAAATGGTAGGGGTACTTTTGTATCCCATTACCATTTCACATGGGGGGTGGGATCTGGGGGTCCCCTTGTTAAAGGGGGCTTCCAGATTCCAATAAGCCCCCCACCCGCAGACCCCTACAACCACCGGACAGGGGTTGTGGGGATGAGGCCCTTGTCCCCATCAACATGGGGACATCCTCCCCATGTTGAAAGCGTGTGCCTGGTATGGTTCAGGAGGGGGGGCGCTCTCTCGTCCCCCCACTTTTCCTGCGGCCTGCCAGTTTGCATGCTTGGATGAGGCTCTTGCCCCATCAACATGGGGACATCCTCCCCATGTTGAGGACATGTGGCCTGGTACGGTTCAGGAGGGGGGGCACTCTTTCATCCCCCCCCACTTTTCCTGTGGCCTCCCAGGTTGCGTGCTCGGATAAGGGTCTGGTGTGGATTTTTGGGGGAACACCATGCCATTTTTAAAAAAATTTTGGCGCAGAGTTCCCCTTAAAATCCATACCAGACCTGAAGGGTCTGGTATGGATTTTTGGGGGGAACCCCATGCCATTTTTTTTTCAATTTTGGCACGGAGTTCCCCTAATATCCATACCAGACCTGAAGGGCCTGGTAATGGAATTTTGGGGGACCCCCACGCATTTTTTTTTTTATCAATGACTTTTAATGACTTTTATGTGTATTGTCGGGACCGACAATTCATTAATAGCTGGCACTAGTGCTAGTACTTTTAAATGACTTTTTTTTTTCATTTAGAAATGTAATTTCACTCTCGGACTGTTATAAACACGGGAAACATGCGCTACTTTACAGGCATATTATAGACACCCCCCAGGTACAAAATTTAAAGGAATATTTCATTTTATTGTTGCACTTTAACCATTATTAAAATCACTGCTCCCGAAAAAACAGCCATTTTTAAAACTTTTTTTTGCATTGATACATGTCCCCTGTGGGCAGGACCCACCCAGGTCCCCAAACACTTTTTATGACAATAATTTGCATATTAACCTTTAAAATTAGCACTTTAGATTTCTCCCATAGATTTTTAAAGGGTGTTCCATGGCTTTTCGAATTTGCCGCGAACACCCCAAATGGTTCGCTGTTCGGCGAACGGGCGAACAGCCAATGTTCGAGTTGAACTCATGTTCGATTTGAACAGATAGCCCATCCCTAGCTCTGACTGGAACTTCCCTGCCAGCTTCTCATACATGGAGGATAGACTGTCTTCCAGATCAGCTTTAGTGAGCTGTGTAGAGCACTCACCATCCTCTCTTGTTGGCGCTGAGATAGTAGGGGAAGCCACCGGAGACTGAGATACTAGCTGGAACTGGGCACCATGTTTAGCCATGCTTGATCGCTCTGCAGTGCGCAGGAGGTACGTGGTGAGGGACCCCTGTGGCTTGTGGTTCTTCGGCTTTTTTTCTGGGCGACATGCACCTGGAGTTCCCACAGGGGTGCAGAGTATGTCGTGGTGAAAAATAAGGGTGATGTTTAGATATGTGGGAGGCGACTTATTTCCGTGCCCGCTGGAGCTCCTTATATTTGTGTCCGTCTCCCATTGCGCCGCGCATGCACCCCTGGGACCATTGGCATTTATACAGCAATCAGTGCTATAAAAATGTACTGATTACTGTAAAAATGTCACTGGCAGGGAAGGGGTTAACACTAGGGGGCGATCAAGGGGTTAATTGTGTTCACTCTGTGTTCTAACTGAAGGGAGGAGGGGACTGTCTAGGGGAGATGACAGATCATTGTTCATACTTAATATCAGTCTCTTCTCCCCTCTGAAAACCAGAAACTGTGTGTTGACACACACAGATCCCGGTTCTCGGTGTGTAACCAGCGATCGCGGGAGCCCGACGGTGATCGTGACCGCCGGGTATGCGCATTGGCTCCGGGGGCAAGCAGCCGGCACGCACTCACCCCTAGTGGCCACAGGACAAAGCGACATTACATAATGTCATTTCACCCAGCCGTGCCATTCTGCCACAGTAAAACTGCGAGTTATCTACAATATCTCTAAACAGCTTGAATGGTACTTAAGCCAACACAATCAAAGTGTACCACCAAAGAAACAAAGTAAAATTTGATGTATTTATATATTTTTGTGAGGGTAGAAAGGGGATCCTTTATATTTTGTAGTCAAAGTACTCACTTGTAAATGTTTGTGAGAAAAGTTGAGTGCATGGCCATGGCCAAAAGGTCTGCACATAATATATGTCATGGCTTGCTGTGTACGGCTGTGCTCACATTCACACACATGTTCATTATAATGGCAGTGTTTATTAGTATGAGTGAGCGGGCATGTCCAGAATTAGTTTGATGCCAAGAGCCCAATTTAAAGCACAGCACAACAGAGGAGAGTTGCTGAGTGGCTGTCAGCTCCTCTAACCTGTATTCTGCTAGCCAGAGTTTGACCTGGCTTGGCCCATGACTTTGCAACATCCTAAAGTCCTGTTGCTGACCTTGGTTCATATCCTAAATATGCCTTATCTGCTGTCTTGGTAACTCTGCTGCCTGTTACAGAAACTGACTTGGACTTTGACTTCGCTCCTGTTTTTGATTTGGTACATCTGTGTTCAGGCTTGAACTGGCTATGGCTCTTCTCTTTGCACCTGCTAGTTCTTTTGCCTGCCCTGCATACCAGCTTATTGTGCAAACCTGGTTTGTGAATTCAAGCTGTGTTTTAATGTGTAATTAAAAAAAAATATTTTATTTTTTAAGCAATCAATTCAAATAATACCTGGTCATTCTGTGCTAAAGATTCTTGCTCAGGCACTTCCTGTCACACAATGTTTCTTGTTTCTCAGTTGTTCTCCAGCATTACCATACTTTTACATGCTTTTCCAATGTGAACTACATGTGCATACTTCCCAAACCATCCAGTTTTCTGCAGAACTGTCCCAGAAAAAAAGGTCTGAAGGGAAGTTTAAATGGTGCAGATCTGGTGTCTGAAGGGGAGTTTAAGATAAGCTGCTGTGGGGTTTAAAGAGGAGTTTAAAGGGGTGTGGAGCTGGGGTTGTTTTGGATCTGAAATTTAACCCTTTCCTAATAAGCATACACATACTGTATATGTGGCCTCACAGAAGTGGGTCTTCTTCCATGGGACTGCATATATGCGCCTCTGTGTTTGAATTGAGAGTAAACTGCATAGTAGATTCCCATACTACAGTAAGGTTCCCATACAGGTCTCGTACTAAAGGTATGGTTCTCGATCACTTAATTGCTGTGATAGCCTCTGATTGGCTATTATAGTGAACAGTCACTGTATAGCCCACTCCTGTGTTATTTTCACCCGTTGATTGGAGAAAAAAATGGTATATTTTTCTCCTTCCTAAAGGAGAAAAATGTAAGAAAAGAAAAGCTTGTGTAAAATAATAATAATAATAATAATAAAGATAGCTAGATGAGGGTTTGATCTAGGTCATTTTGAGGGTTAGAGTTAGGGCTAAGGTCCGGGTCCGTGTATTTCTAGGTAATATAAAAAATCAAAATTAGTATCAAAGTGAGCTAGTGTCAATGTGTTTTAAATAGTATAAAAAGCAAAATGCGCACTATGAGCCCTGGGTTTGCTCTGGGTCTTGATAAGGTTGAAAATAATGGATTAGAGTTCTACTTAAGTTGTTTGTCATTTCTCTGCATTATTTACTTTCAATAATTCTTTATTAAAATTTTTCCAAAAAAAAAACATGAACAAAGAGGAAAATGCAGTTGTTACAGCACGTTGGATGTTCCGACTGGAGTAAATGAGTCCATAACGGAGAAAGAAGTTGTAAGTATAGCATAGGTAGTTATACAAATGAGACAAAACAGTGGTGGATCATGCTTATTAATGTAAACAAAGAAACAGAGTAGCTCCAGACGGGGGGGGGGGGGGGGGGGGAGGGGAGGTGAAGGGTGGGGAGGAGCACCAACCAGCTTAGTGAGTTATTAATGTATAGTATGAGTGTGGATAAGAGAATAAAGAAGACAAAGTATGCTAAGGTGAAGTTGGGAGATAGTGAGTACATTATAATGATACAGAGCATTTTGGATGTGTAAGCCAGGCAGACCAGTTATACAAAAATTTTTCCATAGTTAGATTCTTCCTAGCTACTAATTTCTCCATTTCATACTGAAGGTTCAGATCAGTAATTGTATTGGCAATGGAAGGAGAATCTGTAGATTTCCAGAGTTTGACAATATTTAGTTTTGCTGCGTGTAGAAGATGCACTATTACTACTCGTGACCTGGTAGGAAATTTTTCAATGCCCAGATGTAGTAATGCTAACGAGGGATTAGGAGGCGTTGTTACCTGAGATATGTTAGAGATCATGGTAAATATTTGTTTCCAGAACGAACTTATAGATCTGCAAAACCATAGGATGTGTGTTAGAGTACCTGTGCTTCCACATGTTCTCCAGCATGTAGAGGGATGTCCTGGGAAGAATTTGCAGAGACGGTAGGGTGTGAGATACCATCTATGTATCGTTTTTTGATATGATTCCCAGTGGTTAGAGCAGTGGGAAGCTGAGAAGGTATGTTTTAAGGCACGTGTCCACATATTGGGGGTAATAGCAATGTTTAGTTCTTCTGACCATTTTGAGAGAGATGGTATTTGGGAGTAGGGCCGATCGTCATTCAGTGCAGAGTACATTGTGGAGATATCATGCTTTGGGTAAGTCGTGTGTGTATAGAAGTTGTGTATCGGTTCAGGTATTTTGGTCATAGTGGGAAGTTTAGATGATTGAAGGAAGTGGGAGATCCTCAGGAATGTAAAGGCTTCTGTGTGGGGAAGCTTGTATTTGGTTTGGAGATTTGTGAAAGTTTTTAGGGAACTGTTTGTGTGGTAGAGGTCTGAGATAGTATTGATCTTGTTTTTCTGCCAATTTTGTAGGTTTAGGTTAGGTAGCAGCAACATTAACGATCTGATAGGGATTGGTACTGTATGTGTGAATTTCTTTCATACTGTCAACGAGGCCATGATTGACGGGGGATCCGTCCTTGTGTTTAGTAGAGAGCCCACTGACGTGAGAAGGAGTACCTCACGTAGGGTGTTTGGTTTGAAGGAAGATGATTCCATGATCGACCAGGACTTATTGGGGTTTGGGTGCCACCAGTAGTAGAGCTGGTCCAGGATGGAAGCGTAGTAATACGTTTGTACGTGGGGAAGGCCTACCCCTCCTTTTTTATGGTGTCTGGTTAGGATGTAGTGAGCACATCTGGGCGATTTGGTTTCCCAAATATATCTGGAAAGTTGTTTTTGTATGGATGTGAAGAAGGAGTGGGGTATAGGTAGAATCACTGTACGAAATAAAGCAGTTTAGGGAGGATAAGCATTTTAAAGGAGGCAATCCTTCCTAATTTAGAGAGTCCTGTGGTGCGTATTTGGTTAAGAAGTTGTGGAAGTAATTTTTGGAAAGCACGATAGTTTAGGTCATAGAGTTGGGGAAGAGAGGGGGCTAATTTGATACCTAAATATGAGATGGATTGTTTCGTCCAAGAATAGGGGAGAGTCCTCTCCAGGAGGGATTGTTGACTGCTTGTGAGATTAAGTGGGAGGATCAGGGACTTAGAGGAGTTAACTTTATAGAAGGAGGCAGAGCTAAATTGAGCAATGATGTCTTGGATTGCTGGCATAGAATGGGCTGGATTTGTGATCAGTAGTATGACATCATCGGCAAAGAGGCTTATTTTGTGTTCCTTGTCGCTGTGTATGATGCCTGAAATGCGCTCATCTTCTCTAATCCTTGCTGCTAGAGGTTCCATAAGTAGAGCAAAGACGAGAGGGGAGAGTGGGCAACCCTGGCGAGTGCCGTTAGTGATCGCGAATGGTGTAGACAGGGTTCCGTCTGTTAGCACTCTGGCGGATGGATTTGAATAAAGTGAGAGTATGGCAGTTTGAAACCTGCCGGTGATACCAAATTTGGATAGTACTGCTCTTAAAAATCCCCAGTGCACTCTATCGAACGCCTTCTCTGCGTCCAATGAAAGTAGCAGAGAAGGCGTTCGAGACCGGGTGACCTGATGAATTAAATTGATGACCCTTCTTGTTGCATCCGGGGCCTGTCTGTCCGGCATAAAGCCTACTTGATCCGGGTGCACCAGAGAAGGAAGACAGGTCATTAATCTGTATGCCATGACTTTTGCAAATATTTTGACATCCGTGTTAAGAAGCGAGATCGGTCTGTAATTAGATGTGGAGGTGGGGTCTTTTTCTGATTTGGGAATAGTAGTGATAATTGATCGTAACATGTCAAGTGGTAGAGAACCAGGAGGTGGCAGCAGAGTTGAAGAGGTCAGTTAGGTGGGGGGCAATGGGTTTTGCAAATGTTTTGTAAAATTCGTTGGTGAAGCCATCCTCTCCAGGTGATTTGTGGAGAGGTAGAGTGTTGATGGCCTTCAGGACTTCTTCGTCTGAAAAGGGTCGAGAGAGCTCCTCAGACTGAGTAGGGGATATAGTCGGGAGATCAATACTAGATAGGAAATTGTGTATGCTTTGGTCTGTAGGTTGAGGGGTAGCTGTGTCACTTGCAAGGTTATAGAGGGATGAGTATTAGTCGCTAAAGGCGTTAGCTATATCCTGTGGGTTTGTTAATAGTTGTTTGGTGGTGGGATGGTGAAGGGAAGCTATTTTATTTTTAACCCGTTGAGCCTTGACTTGTCGGGCTAGTAAGGCTCCAGCTTTATTTCCTAAAGCATAATATTTGGCCTTAGTGAATTTGAGATTTTTTTCAAATTTAAAGAGTAAAAGTGAACAGAGTTTTTGCCGCTGCTCTAGAAGGTCACTGGCTAGTTGTGGAGATGGAGCAAGTTTATTTTGGTTTTCTAACCGGGTGATTTGGGAAAGGACCTCGTCAATCTGCTTAGACCTCTGGTTTTTAACATTGCTATGAAGCTTAATTAAAACACCACGCATGTAGGCTTTATATGCTGACCAAAGTACAAACCTATCAATATCCGGTTGATTGTTCATTTCAAAGTAGGAGCAGTGTTCAGTAGCAATTTTTTGGACCATATTTGGATCAGAGATGAGGGAAGAGTCAAGTCTCCATATTCTGGTAGTCCTTCGACTACAGTTTCCCACAGTAAGGAAGATGGGTGCATGGTCCGACCATGTGATGGATCCATTGTCGGAGTGTGTCACGTCTTGAAGGGTGAGTTTATCAACAAGGAAGAAGTCAATGCGGGAGTATGAAAGTTGAGAAGAGGAGAAGTAGGAAAAGTCACGTTCGTTACTGTGTTGGCATCTCCATGGATCATAAAGATCGTTTGCTTGAAGAAAGGGGTTCAGAGCAGATCGATGGTTTCTAGTTGTGGATGTAGTGTCCAAGCTGGGATCTCCAATTATGTTGAAGTCGCCTCCTATAAGAAGTCTCCCTTTACGAAGTCGTGTTATTTTCTTGTATATTCGGTTGTGGAAGCTCAGTTGTCGTTTGTTCGGTCCATAAATGTTGACCAATGTATAGGTGATTTGATTTACATCACATATGAGGATCAGAAAGCGGCCACGGGGGTCCGCGATTAATTGATGCAGTTTGAATTGTAGTGTGTTTCGTATGGCGATGAGGACTCCACCTTTCTTCTTCTGACCTGAGGCCAAAAAAACCTGATCAAAATTTTTTAGAGTGAATCTGGGAGTTTTGGCAATTGCAAAATGAGTCTCTTGTACTAAAAGTATATCAGCTTTTTGGGTATTGGCTTCTCTGAGGAGTGTGGATCTCTTCTGTGGGGAGTTTAGGCCCCTGGCATTAATAGAGACAATTTTAAAAGCCATTCTAGAATAGTAAAGACAGGGAGGATTGTCCCCGGGTCTGGGTGGTGCTTGATCGGCATAATTCGAGTCGCTAAGCCCACTTAATGTGCTGTGAACGAGATGGGTTGTCTGTTGTTTAAGGGGGTAGCGACCCGGGTATAGCTAGGTAGAAAAGTGGGTAGAGAGTGGCTGGTGTAGGGAGTGGGTAGAGGGTCTGTGATTAAAAAGGGGAGCCCAGTAACAAAAGATATCTGGGCTCAATGTGCAGAAACTACTGCAAACAATCAGCAGGGGGGAGAGAACTGATGTCCACAACGTGGGACAGGGATCTCTGAACAGGCAGGCAAGTACTGGATAGAGGCATTACAGTTTCCCAGCTATTTAGTGGGTGTGTAGAAGGGTACGGATCGCATATGTCAGGGATTTGGAGCGTCTCCTCCGGTCTCCATGTGAATTGGAGCGTGATCAGAAGGGCATGGCCGTTCCTCCGGGATGATGTGCCAGTTTCTCAGGAGTGTAAGACCCATAGAGAGGGTGCGAACTACATGCATTTTGTTTTGATGAGTAATGAGTAGTTTAGTGGGGAAACCCCATTTGTAGGGTATCTTATGATTCTGAAGTGCTTTGGTTATAGTCGACAGCTGTCTACGATTTTCCATTGTTGCTTTGGATAAATCAGCATACAGAGCGATGTTGGCGAAAGGGTCAGGGAGTCTCGCGGTTCGTTTAGCTGCGTGCATGACTTTTTCCTTAACAGTGAAAAAGTGGATACGTGCTAAAACATCCCTGGGTGTGGAAGTAGGAAGGTGAGATGACTTTGGTAGTCTATGTGCCCTATCAATTTCCATGTCCCGGGCAGATAGGTCAGGCGAAAGGGCACGCATTAGGGATTGCAGAAATTGTACCAGATCTGATTGTGGGATTGACTCTGGAATATTACGGAATTTAATATTATTTCGCCTGGAGTGGTCTTCCAGGTCTGCGAGCTTCAGATTAATTATTTGAAGTTCATCTTCATGGTCTGCAAAGCCATCCACTAGCTCATTATGAGCAGAGAATAAATCTCCCATCTTGGCATCCATTTGTGTTATGGCTTGATCATGCTGATTAACAGTTAGTGAGAGTGAGGAGACAGCTGTGGAAAGATCAGTATAAAGTGTTTGTCTTAGTGAGAGCAGCATGTTTTTCATGGTGTTCTCAGATAGTGGCTGATCTGAGGCAGGGAATGCATCTAGCACTGATGATTTTTGAGGAGGAGGGAGAGTGAACAGGCAGGCAGCTGTGACAGGCTGTGTCTGCTGTGGCTCATCCGTTCTGAGCCGAGTTTTGGCAGGGCTGGAAGTTGTGGGTGAGTTAGGAGGAGAGCACTCACCCTGTATGCCTGAGGATCGGTGGAGCTCCGGAGTCAGTGTGAGGCTCTGATTTAGATGTGAAGAGGAGAGCCGCTCTGTCATGTCACGGCCGCCGCCGGCGCCATCTTGGCCGCTCGTCAGGTCTGACAGTGCATAATAGTCTGTCAGTTTCCTGGGGAGTGTGGATGATTTTCTCCTCTTCAGCATGTCTGTCCACTGTGCTGGAGTGTTTGGGCAGCTGATGAGTATGTTTCCCCTTCACAGGAGCCGCTATTTAGGTCGCTTTAGCTGGATAAACTGTGGAGCTGTTAATCTAGGCAGCCATCCACACAAGCCGGTAAGCCACGCCCCCATTTCTCTGCATTATGTGTACGTGTCAGTATATGTTGCAAGACGTAGCCTGAGGTTTTTGCCTAAATGAGTGTCCATCGCGTGATGTATTCTGAAATAAACTGCTTGTTACATAATATGTTGAAATATACTGCTTGTTACCTTATATGGAAATTTTGCTGAAACCTATGTTTGTGTAACCAGCCCTATAAATGCTTCAATAAAGAAGGGCAGCAACAGTTCAATACGGACCTTTAATGCTCGGAACTGATATACAGATACTCCTGATTCTGTGTCTTGCTTCTTTAAGAGCTAAATTTGGCAAAGCAATATAAACTAGAGGCAATTCAGTTGACAATTGCACCTAACATTTCGTTTGTCTGGGCCCTACTATAGGTACAAATAACATACACATATGTGGTATTACTGATATCGGGAACAGGAGAATTTATTTTGGGTTATTTTTTTTGTAGCAAGTTATAGTAACAGTAAGAAATGTACAGATACATTTAAAAAAATACAATTTACCACCAAATGAAAGCCAGATTTGTCCTGATAAAAACAAGGTATTCACCTAGACACCTAAGCACGTGTGTTGATATATACAGTTTTACGAACACATGTTAAAGTTATAAAAACATTAGGATTTGTTTTGCCCTCCATCATGAAGGGTTAAGAGGGGATCTCTTATGCTCTTATGCTGGTACATTTATGTATTTCAGCCCTGTATGCCAGAACACATCCAAGAGGACTTCAGGGTGTCGTGAGGACTCAAGCCCCAGCCTGGATAGATCTTCCAGGTGTAGACATTGTCCAAGCAGGGAAAAAATCATCCTCACAGAGAAAACGATCCTCTCATTTCCCACGCTCAAAGTCCACAAGGTGTCAAGCCTGTGGCGCCACCCAACTACCAGGCAAACTAGTGTCTGCAAAAGCTGCTTCGGGGAATATATGCAGCTGACAGGGAATCTGAAGGTCAACAAGTGACTGACTTGCTGAAAAAGGTGGTGAAGGACTCTCTTTCGGAATGAATATCCGTGGTCCCAACACAGCAGATACAGTCACCACCTCAGGAGGAAAATGGTGGAGCCCTCTTATTCCATGCCCGTTGCATCTTCGAAACAGATGGAGGGAAATGTCCAGTCAGAAGAGCCCTCAGGGTTCAGCTTTTCCTAGTACAGTCTCAGGCAGTGAAGCTGGCTATTGGCTGGGAGAAGGCCGACGCACCTTCTAAGAAGTCAAAAAGCTATTTTCCCTTTCTAATAAAGCATGGATGAAATCAGAGGTGTCATCGAAGAGGAATGGAGTAAGACAGAAAAGAGATTCTTTTTTTTTTTTTTTTTTTTTTTTTTTTTACTTTTGAAGCTTTATTAACCACTTCAGCCCCGGAAGATTTTTTTTTTTTTTTTTCCCCGTTTAATAATTTTTATTGAGAGATCTTACATTACAAAGAATATTCATCACAAAACAATGCTCAATACAAATCCTCATCTCTTATCATCCATAACCCTAAGGATACACAACGTAAAAAGAGACATGAGCCGTTCAAAAATCAGCATCCATGCTAAACCAATTACTTAATAGAGCATTATGATCTTGGGACCGACCAGACACCCCTGATGGGATCACACTGTGTCCTGGTCTAGCCCCTGTATAATCTAAATAGAGATTGCCCTGTATAGTAAGGGTCATGTGCCCCCCTCCAGAGCCACCGTATCACAACGGAGAGACTGCACCGCCCCCTAGGGGTGAACACTTTAAAGTAAGATTGACATACAAGATCTCATACCAACTCAGATAAATGATGAACAATAACTTAAAATGGCTAAAGAAAGATAGCCATTTATTCTATCAATATCAGGAAAAAAAAAGAAAAGAGAAAGAAAAGGAGGAAAAGGAAAGAGAAGACGGGAAACAAGGGAGCGATAGGTAGGAAGCCTACACTCAGCTCATGTATCCAGGCAAGGAGATCCCAGGAACCAGGGAAATACCTAAATACCCAGCCCAGGGTTCCCATGTTGCTTCAAAGGCTTTGGTGTTGTCCAAAATCTTGCTAACTAATCTCTCCTGGGACATAATCCAAGAGATTTTTCTTTTAGCTGCTGCATAGGAAATTTTCGGTTTCTTCCAAGCTTTAGCGATCGTAATTTTCGCTCCTAATAGCATGAAAGTAATCAAACGATGTGAAAACTTAGGAATCTTGGGGATTTGCTTGTTAAGTAGAGCAATTTGTGGATTCTTAGGAATCGGTAGGCTTGTAACTTTGCGGATAAGATTAAAAATTTTATTCCAGAAACATCTAATTCTTGGGCATTCCCACCAAATATGAAGCGTAGAACCCTGAGCTTGGCATTCCCTGAAGCATAGAGGAGATGAGGAAGGGAACATCTTAGCCAATCTTAATGGAACCAAGTACCATCTAGTCATCACTTTCCAATTAGCTTCTATTAATGTTCAATATACCTTTGTGAGCTCTTATTCCTCTTCTGTGCCATACCTCCAGGTCCCAGGTTTCTTGTAAGTCCCTCTCCCAGGCTTCCATGTATGAGAATTTAGCGGTGGGTTCTAATAAGGAAGAGTATATTAGGGATATGCCCCCTTTTTGCTCTGTACCCTGGCTGCACCAGCTTTCATAATTAGAGAAGGCCGGGGGGGTGAGTTTGTTTTTCCATATTGCGTAAAGGAAGTGGGAAATTTGATAATACCTGAATATCTCTGAGACAGGAATATCCAGCTTTTCCATACAGAATTTCAGGGAGACAGGGCCTGAAGGAGTGAAATAGTGTCCAATCCTGTACATCCCTTTATCCAACCACCATTGAAATGATTTGATATCCATGCCCAGTCTGAAGAGGGGATTATGAAAGATGTGAGCCAGCGGTTGTATGTCAGATGTCAGAGAAGGTGAATCTTTCATATCGTCCCATAACCTCAGGGAGTGTGAGAGAGTGGGGGACATGATAGGAGGTCTAGTTTTGCGAGGTGACCATAGAAGGAAGTCTAACGTGTATGTGGGGACCGCCTGTCTTTCTATATTGATCCAATTTGGGATTTTGCGTCTAAAGTAGATCATTGAGAGTTGAGCTAATCTGGCTGCTTGATAGTATTTAAAAAGGCCTGGGAATCCCAGTCCTCCTTTC
This sequence comes from Aquarana catesbeiana, assembly GCF_042186555.1. NCBI lineage: Eukaryota > Metazoa > Chordata > Amphibia > Anura > Ranidae > Aquarana > Aquarana catesbeiana. Next base: position 273,671,944 of record NC_133328.1, on the reverse strand, counting down.
GTTTTATGGCTGTATAGGACCTTTCTAGCTAGTCTATAGCCCTTTTTGCCCCAAATAAATTTGATTATTTTGCCTTGGAATGGTTTTAGATGATCTTTCCTAATAGGAATTGGGAGGGAACGAAAAAGACAGAGTAATCTGGGTAATAGGCACAGTGGTGTGCGGGCGGCACAGTGGTGTAGTAGGTAGCACTCTCGCCTAGCAGTAAGAAGGGTCGCTGGTTCGAATCCCAACCACGGCACTACCTGCCTGGAGTTTGCATGTTCTCCCTGTGCCTGCGTGGGTTTCCTCCGGGTACTCCCCTTTCCTCCCACACTCCAAAGACATGCTGGTAGGTTAATTGGATCCTGTCAAAAATTGGCCCTAGTATGTATGAATGTGAGTTAGGGACCTTAGATTGTAAGCTCCTTGAGGGTGTAGGGACTGATGTGAATGTATAATGTATATGTAAAGCGCTGCGTAAATTGACGGCGCTATATAAGTACCTGAAATAAATAAATAATAGGGTCATTTTAATGGAATTAATTTTACCTATCCATGAGATGTTGTGCAGCAGGGGTGTCCAAACTACGGCCCTCCAGCTGTTGCGGAACTACACTTCCCGTGAAGCATTGTAAAACTCTGACATTCACAGACATGACTAGGCATGATGGGAGTTGTAGCTCCTTAACAACTGGAGGGCCATAGTTTGGACACCACTGTTGTGCAGGGACCAGATGTGAAGATCTTTCTCTAGTTTACGGTACATGGGGGGAAAATTTGCCTGAAATAGGAGTTCAAATTTTGAGGTAAGGTTTATCCCTAAATAACGATTTGAAGTATCGCTCCACTTAAATTTGAAATATTGTTTCAATCGATCAACTAGGGCTAAGGGAAGAGAAAGATTTAATGCTTGTGATTTAGCCATGTTCACTTGTAGACCCGAGATATCCCCGAAAGAGTCTAAGAACTTATTTAAATTAGGTAATGATTTGATTGGAGAAGTAACGAAAAGCAGAATATCGTCTGCGAAGAGGGCACATTTATGGACTGATTGTCCACACCTAACCCCTTGGATGTTAACATCTGATCTGATGGCTATGGCCACTGATTCAATCGCTATGGCGAAGATTATTGGAGAGAGAGGGCAACCCTGCCTGGTCCCTCTGGAGATCGGGATGGGATTGGAAACAAAGCCCTGGAGTTTGACCCTGGCCACTGGACTGGAATAAAGGGATTGTAAGATCCCCATAAAATATTCACCAAAACCCCATCTCCGGAGGGTAGAAAACAGGTATGACCATGAAAGCGAGTCAAAAGCCTTCCGTAAATCTAATGACAACAAGAGGCCCTCCTGCTGAGGGCCTCCATCCCAGGCAGACTGAAGGATTGAGACGATATCAGTCGCCCTCCTAATTTGGTCCGGGCCCTGTCTCCCTGGGATGAAGCCCACCTGGTCCTTATGAATGTATTGTCCTATAAAAGAGCTTAGTCTATTGGCTAATATTTTGGTTAGGATTCAGATCATTGTTAATAAGGGAGAAGGGTCTATAGTTTTCTACTAAGGATGGGTCCTTGTCGGGTTTGGGGATAACTGAGATGAAGGCTGAGTTTGCATGGGTTTTGATGGCTTCTCCCTTTCTTTTAGAATTAAAAGATTTATTGAGATGGGGGGCTAGAGTAACTGCAAATGTTTTGTAATAAATGTTGGAAAAACCATCTGGGCCTGGGGTGGAGTTAATTTTTAAATTTTTAATCACTTCTAGGGTTTCCTCTGTAGAGAAAGGTGCGTCCATCAGATCCGCATGACTTTTCTGAAATCGAGGAATTTTAATATCTGCCATGAATGCCTCAATCCCAGATTCCCCAACGTGATTTCCCTTTTTGTATAAATTAGTATAGAAATCTTGACACAATTGTAAAATACGTTGCGGATTTAAAGTGGATGTGCCATCTTGCTGCCTGATCTTAGGTAGAGTGAAATTACATGTTTTGGGGGAAAGTTTGGAGGCTAGAATAGTGTTCATTTTATCTCTATGCTGGTAAAATTTCGCACTGGTCCAACGCAGGGAAACCTCGGCTTTAACCGTGAGGTCTAAGTTCAGAGCCACCCTCGCGGCATCTAGTTGTGCAGTATTGACCTTAGAAGGGTCTGATTTATGTTGCTTACATAGAGCATCAAAGTTATTTTCAAGTTTGACTACATTAGAGGCTTTCTCTTTTTTGATTTGCGATGTCATTTGGATCAGTTTTCCCCTTATCGTAGCCTTATGGGCAGCCCAAACTGTTTCAGCCGAGGTTCCCTCTACGTCATTTAGTAGAAAGAACTCCTTCAGAGCTTCTCAATAATTGTGACCTGGATAGGGTCTTTAAGGAGGGATTCCCTCAGTCTCCATTAAGAGGGGGGGTTTGGATTGCAGCCCTCGTATCACTAGGATGACCATCGAGTGATCCGATAGGGAGGAGTCTTTGATAAAAGATTTCTTAACTAAAAGGTATATGAAGAGCTGAAACGAAAATGTGGTCTATCCTGGAGTAGGATTGATGGGGATTTGAAAAATGAGTGTAGTCCCTGCAGGTCGGGTTGGTTTCTCTCCAAATGTCAGCCAGACCTTGATTAAAGATAATTTTCGCAATTTTAGTACTAATTTTTTTGAGGCGCGTTAGTTGAGATGAAGGAGGTTTAGATTTATCTAGGGATAAATTGAATGCTATATTGGAATCCCCTCCTAATATCACTATTCCTCCAACAAGGGTTCTAGCTTTTGGAACATAAGGCGGAAAAATTGAGTTTGACCTCTGTTGGGGGAGTAGAACAAAACCAGGGAGTACAGTTGATCATCTAGCGTTCCTTTCACCAGGACAAATCTGCCCTCCGTGTCTTTTTAAACCTGTGTGGTCTTAAAGTGGCAGGATTTAGCAAACAAAATTGCCACCCCTTTTGTTTTGTCCTGAGCGTTTGCTATGTGAAACAGGGGATAGTGAGCATGGAGGAAGGATGGGTTATACTGTATTGGAAAATGTGTTTCCTGCAGAAACACCACATCCATTTTCTGGGAGCGGTATTCCTGCAGGATTCTCCTTCTTTTGACCGCCGAGTTTAATCCCTGCACGTTATGAGAGACGATTCTGAGCAACGGTGAGGTTAGGGTATTAGAAGGCATGATCTGATGTATAAAGTGATGTATCAATGTGTTTAACACTTACCCGATGAAGCCTGGATGTGATCCACCTTGGCAGTGTTGCAAAATAAAACCTGGGACCTGGAGCCTCCAGACAGAAAAGAATCCACTGAGTGCTGGCAATCAAAAAGAAGAAGTTAGTTAGAGAAGAAGAGGGAAAACAAAGAAGAAAAGCAAGAAGGTCAAACATAGGCCTGTAACGAAGAGGGAGGAACCTCCTCCTACGTTAGTGGGTAACAACTTTGAACTGCCCTCTGAAAGGGCTGACTTCCCATCGCCCAAATACAGAAAAACCATATTGGGGGGATGGGAGGGCACACATGACTGCTGCCTGAGCCACAGTCGACTTAGGACCTTGATACTCGTTTAACCTAGCTTATATAGAAGATAACACTTGTATCAGAATCCAACAGTGTAAATGAAAAACTATAGAAGGAACCGGTCTTTCAGGACCTAACACACCCGTTTCCATGTAAATTATCACAAAATATTCGGGAGAGGAGGGAAAAATAAAAATCAGCAAAAAACAACAAACAAAAGAAGGTAGTCTGAGAGTCTAGGAGAAAGGGGAAGTCCCAGTGTGTGAGACCTATAGAAGAGGGTTCTAGACTAATAGACTGCATTCTGCAAATATAACATACTAATAAGATATGTGTCCTCAAAAGAGGAGTCCTTGTACATCCCCGTAAAGGATGCCCTGGATTGATGATGTCCTTAGTGCTTAAGCCGATAGGATCTCTTCATCTTCAAGAGGTAAACCAGACTCTGAGAGCTGACAAAAAAAAAAAAAAAAAAAGGAAGGGGGCCGTAAACGATTTGAATACAGAAACACTTCTCACAAAAGAGGTGAAATATTTATATTCCAGTAGAAGTACGAGACTACAAGGATTGACACGAGGGTCTCGTATAGGTCTCCTATCAGGGTCGAGCCCTGAGGAAAAAGAAAATTAAGAAGAGCATAAGTGATCTTCATGTGGGCATTTGGTCCTTCGCTCGCTTGGTCTTGGTCGCCTTCCGCAAGGGGGAGAGAGGGCTAGCGGGTGATGATCTTTTGGAGGAACTTGCCTGCAGGTTGGATGTGTCCATGTCTGGCTCCAGAGTAATGAGTTTCAGGGCAAGGAGAACTTGTTCTCCTTCTGTGAAGGTGGAGAAAGAGTGAGTTTTACCATTAAATGTAAATTTAAGGGCGAAATCAAAGGACCACCAGTATTTTATTTCTTTCTGGGAGAGAACGAGTAGTAATGGTTTTAATGATCTGCGTCTTTGGTCATCGGGGAAATGTCAGCAAAGATCTGAATGTCTTGACCTTGGAATGAGATGCGTGACTGTTTCCTGGATATCCCCATGATCGCTTCTTTCACACTGTAATGGTGAGGTTTTACTACTATGTCCCTGTGGTTCCCGTCTCTCCTTGGGGTCCCAGTGACCTATGTGCCCTGTCCAGTTCAAGCTTGTGCGGCGGTATTGTAGGGATCAGAGATTGTATAAGGTCCTGTGTGGCTTTAGGTGCATCAGTAACAGATTCCGGAATACCTCTCACCCTGAAATTGTCTCTCCTGGAGCGATTTTCGAGATCATCAATATGGTTTAACGCCACTTCCAATTGATCCTGTATTACGTGTATATGATCTGTATTTTGATTAGCCCTGGAGACCGTTATATCTAGCTTATGTTCTATGGCTTCTATTCTAGAGCCCAAATTCTGGAAGTCTGCTCTGATTTCTGTAGTGATCTTACTGGCTGTAATGGCCAGACCTCGTTCCAGCAGTTCAGAAAATTTAATGAACAAATCCCCTGCGTTTTGGGGAATGTCCTGTAACTGACCCAAGGCCTGCTTCTGGTTACAAGCGGGGAGATTATCAGCCCCTGGGCCTGGTGTATTGTTCATGGGAGACAACATGTAATTTTCAAATGACCGTTCAAGCAACGATACTGTAGATGCAGGCGAGGGGGTTGTGACATTATGGCAGCCTGGATTAGCTTGTGGGGTGAAGGATAGAATGGCTGGGTTTATCACTTGCCTGAACTCCGAGTGTCCCCCTGCTTGTGAATCTCGTGGCTGAAATGCGGCCGCCATCTTGGAAGTGGCCTGTGTTCCTTCGGCCGTGAATTGTGGCCCCAGATCGTGGCGGACCGAGCTGCTGGTCATCCCGGTGTGCAAGGACTACTCCCCGTGCTATCCCCGTTAGATACGGGCTTCCTTCAGGTCCGGCACCTGCGCTAGTGCGGCTTGTTGGCTCGGGCAGAGCAGAGCTCCTGGCTTACGCGGCCATGTTGGGAGACCCGCACATGCGCACCCCCAGAAAAGAGATTTTCAATTAATCAGTTGTCAAAGCTGTATCCCCTAGCCAAATCAGATTCCACTCTGCTGGATGCCGTTGGACGCAGTGGTAGTGCACCTGGCGAAGACCATTGCACTTCCTATGGATGATTCAGCTTAATTTAAAGATCTTTTAGATAGGCTTTCTTCAGATCCATATCTATCCTTCTATCAGATGGCTGGAAACGCATTTAAGCCAGCAATAGCTTTGACATCTGTGTCCAATGCTGTGCTTGTTTGGTCATAAAATGTAGAAGCGGTGAGAGGGGGCATGTCTGGCAGCACAGAAGATGGCCGCAGTGTAGGAGAGCTCCGGGACACACAGGCTTCCTATAGCGGCACGCAGCGACTCGGGGCTTAGAAAATTTCACCCCCGTGCAGGAGAAGCACTCAGCCCGGCACTGGAGTGAAAATGAGCAATCGGGAATACCAGAGTGGCCCCCCGCAAGCTTGCGGACATGTTCACTCAGGTTCGGAACCCCCACAGCAAAAATGGCGCCACCACCTCAGCCACTGCAACACAAGGCAAGAACCGCTCCGGATGACACAGGCTGGACACACAAATGAAACAGACTCATCGTCACTTGGGGCAGGTAATTAACCACAGCTCCCCTTCCCACAACCCCAGATATCCAGACCCAGACTGGACCCTGTCCTGCATGACACAGATGAGGAGGAGGGGGAGGGGGGCAGCATGGAGGAGGCCGCAGATTCTTTGGACCCCATCACACAATTCCCCACCACAATGCAACCAATTGTGGACACTACATTAAAGAGCATGCTAGTAGCTCTCCACAGCACACTGCACAGAGACATGCTTTCAGCAGTCTCCTCATTAAAAGCTGAAGTAGCAGAGCTAGGAGACAGGGTCGACCACATGGAGGACAGAATGGGAGAGCATGCAGAGGCCCACAATGACTTAGTGGATGCACACAGAGATACAGGGGATGCAATCACGCAGATCAAAATTAAAATCGCAGACCTCGAAGACCGCTCTAGGCGAAACAACCTTAAATTCAGAAAGGTGGCCGAGTCTGTACTGCCAGGCAACCTGAAATGTTACATACATCAAATGATGACCACCCTACTACCAGAACTCCCAGCGCAAGTAATTGTTATCGACAGGGCACACAGAATGCCCAAACCTTCATACCTTGATTGCCCGCAGGCAACTGGTCTCCGTAACAAAATGCTACAAAACCACAAGATCCTAAATAGATGGGTCCCCCCAGCTAATATAGTGATTAACAGAGGCAACAGACAACATATAATCACTACACTCGCAGATGGCCAGAACCTCCTACCACCCCCGACGACCACGATCAACAAAGAAGTGATACTCAGCCTTGACACCCTAATGACATCTCTGACCATTGACAATCTACTGAGGATCGACACAGCCCCCACTCTAGAGAAAGCCTCAGTTTACACAGGAATCAATAGGACTTCTCCATTCCTAGTTATTACTCCCCTACTGAATGACTCTAAGGAAGCCGTCCCTAAAGGGCTGGTAGTTATCCCCACTCACCCGTAGAGTAGCGGCTGCTACTCAGTAATCCACCGGATTACCTACATAGTTTAATGTTCACCACATTTGAAAAAATGTTTTCTTTTTGTTCTCTTGTTAGCGCAACAATGGCACAAGTTTCTTTTTCTGCTCTGTTCATTCCTTGCTATCTGGATCTCACCACCCACAGAGAAAAGATCACCTGTACATATGTAAGTATCTTGCATTAACTTTTTCTGTTCTCAGATGACGTCAATTCCATTGAACCGATGCCTACACACTCTGGAGAATGTCAGGTACTTGCATTACTCACAAGAGGACCCCAGCATCTCATGGCTCAAGATGATCATTCACACACTCACTACCCAAGTGTAAGGTAATCTACTAAGCTTTATAACTATAACCCTATGACATGACCATATCACTTGTTTCACTTAACGCCTACGGTCTGAATTGTCCCTTTAAGCGCAAAGCAGCTTGGAAAGAAGCCCTGAAGCTACAAGCAGACATCTTCTGTGTTCAGGAGACCCACTTTCATGCAGCCAAAGCACCACAGTGCTCCCACCACCTATATCCACACATTTTCACTGCTAATGCCCCAGTCAAGAAAAATGGTGTCCTTATAGCTATTAGCTCCTCGGTAGCATTTACAATGCATGAGGTCCACACTGACCAAAAGGGCCGATATATAATCCTAATCTGTACTATTAATAATACCTCATATACTATTGTAAATCTGTATGCGCCTAATGTTGGCCAACTTAAGTTCTTCTACTCTCTTTACAGGAAAGTAGAGAAGATTCGAAAGGGCTCACTCCTACATGTAGGTAATTTTAACACCATAGTAGACCAAAAAAATGGATGTCTCAAAACCAAGTTCCCATGTTAGACAAACCTTGCAAGACTTCCTTAAAAAGAACCTTCCATATGATCCATGGAGGTGTATGCATGCCACTGAGAGATTTCACCTACTTTTCAGCTCCCCATGGATCAAATTCAAGGATTCATTTCTTTCTAACTATAGAACAGGGAAGACACATGATGAGAAGATTTGAATGCTGCACACCCCAAGTAATATGGAAAAAAGGGACTTGTCCCCCATAAGGGGTTTTCTAGGCAGCAGAAGGGTAGGAAGATGATATTGTAGGGTTTAAAAATTATTGAACTTTATTAATAGCATAATCACAGAGAGTGACAATGATAGTCAAAATAGGAGCTGTGATACAAGAGATAACACAAGTGAAACTGGTACAATAATATACAAGGTTCAAGTGCTAAAATAGGATGTTAATACTGACACATTTCGACCCCGTTGGGTCTTCTTCAAAGGATTTGGCCCTGTTAGGAAATTTGCATTTATTGAGATCCATGGATATAACCATAAAATAAAATAAGGAATAATGGGTATACATTTATCGGTATAGTTACCAATCACATTGTGTTAAGCGATTTCTCCTGAGCCTAAAATTCTCCAAAGCCTCCCCCACTCAGTCCCAGCAGGGGACCCCGGCCAGCCAACACATCAACAGAAGGAGCCAACCACTTGTGCGTGTCTTGCGAGGAGTCACAAGGGAGGGGCGTGAGGGCAAGCGAGTAGCACCAGCAGTCGAAGCATCAAGTAACAGTGCTATCAGTGCGTTTTATTTAGCAGGGATAGAAGTATATATATCATTACCAATCATATAATATTAGGAGTAATAAGTTTGTTTATGAAATTATTTTACATTTTTGACTATTCTCTATATTTCTAGGACCAACAGCATGTAGTTATTCACATACTCGTGTAAAGGTAAAATGAAAATAGTAACTGTAAATAAATGGGTATCAGTATGTCAAAAACTGAGTAATAAATGGATGGTGATAAGTATGTTATATAGTGAGATTGAAATAGAGACAGAGAATAGCATGATAAATGGAACAAGAGTAAGAATGTAAAAACATGAAAGAAGAAATAAAAAAGGCAAATGGGAAGGGAAGGAAGAAGAGGACCCAGACACGTGAGGGATGAGAGGGAGGGACAAAAAATGGGGGGGGGGGCGGCCCCATTCACATCTTCTTCACACTTTCCCAACTACTGGGCTCCTCTCCTATTTATACTTTCAATCCCCCACCTGCACCCTTTCACACTTCACTGTCTTTTCACTTTTCACCATTTCCCCAATATCTCTACATCCTTTCTTTGAGCTCTTTCTCTCTGGCCCCTTTCTTCCCCTTCCCCTATCTTCCCTTCCCCACTCCACCCGTCCCTCCTCTCTCCTGCCACTCTTTCCCACCCCCCCCTTTTTTTTTTCATCTCTCTGTCTCATCCCTCACGTGTCTGGGTCCTCTTCTTCCTTCCCTTTTGCCTTTTTTATTCCTTCTTTCATGTTTTTACATTTTTACTCTTGTTCCATTTATCATGCTATTCTCTCTATTTCAATATCACTATACAACACACTTATCACCATCCATTCATCAATCAGGGAAAGACTGACTGTACAATTAGAGGAATTCTTCCAACTCAATTTAACCCCCGAATCAAACATGTCTACTGTATGGTGCACTCATAAGGCATATACTAGGGGGCTGTTGATACAGCTGGCATCTAGAGAACGGAAACACAGGTTGCAGTTGACTGAAAACCTACTCGCCAAAATACAAATCCTTGAAACACACCACAAACAAACTCACAACCCAAACTCTCTCGCCGACCTAACAACGTGTAGACACAAACGGAGACTTCTTATGCTCTCAGATCACGAAAAACAGACTCATAGAATCAAAGCCATGTACTACAAGGTAACAAAGCTGGCAAGCTTTTGTCAAATCAACTTAAAGCACGAAGCACAAAAAATTCATTAGCATATCTATTGAATCCAGGAACTAACTCTAAGATATTCCATCCAAGGGATATAGCAAACTCCTTTCGAGAATACTATCAAACGTTATACAATCTTCAGAATGGCCCAGATACTATACAACCCAAAGATGAAACGATTCAAAAAATCTGGCCGACCTTCAACTTCCAACCATAGATGAAGACACACTCCCTAATAATAAGTCCCCAGGAGCAGATGGCCTATCCTCAGAATACTACAAAACCTTCCAGGCTACTCTCACACCACACAATTGCAAACGCTATTCAATGCAGCTGCAACCTCCGGTAGAGAAAAGTATTCTGTCAAAAGGGAACCTAACTTCCTTATTGATCGGGAGTGCCACACATCAGAAAATGAATATAAACAGTGCAGCCACTATCCTGGCAGCAGCTGAAGCTTAGAACACATCACTACGCGAGCTTCGATACAATGATTCCCTCAGGGCCATAACCATCCCTACAACAGCCTACGAATACCTCATCCCATCATTTTCAATAGTCTCCAGATCCAATACGGATCAACTATCCATAGACGAGATGCTAATGTCCCAAGATATACAAACCTTATATAAAGCAGCACAACTAAAACATTTCCACAGAAATCACTCTAATCCCTATGTCAACGTGAATGCAATCTGGACATACTATCAGAGTACAGCGCCACACAAGAAAGGAATATCGTGGTTCTATAAGTACCTGAACAACCAACAGGCCACATTTAAAAAAATGAATAAAAACCAAGCGCTGATGTGGATAGATATGTGTGATATAAATAAATTGTGCTTAAAAATATATATATATACCAATATAGTTAGTGCTATGATAAAATCAGTAAATTAAAGCTGCTATCAATATAGGGTGATCAGATAACCAAACAAATAGTACTAAGTATAAAATTGATGCACTTTAAATAAATAGTGCACAATATGCTGCTGCGACTGAGCTTAAATCCAGGAAAAAAAAAAATGCATACATGTGAATAAAATAGATAAATAATTATGGTGCTAATACATGTGTTAAAATTGCCAAAATAAATCTTCAAATTGGTGATGTGACGGTGAATATAAATAAAATAATAATGCCACTCTGAGTACAATGTCCAGGCAGAGATAAATAGTGGGGGAAAGTAAAAATAATTAAACAGTTCCTTCCCTTAATCCAGATTGATTGACTCACTGGGTTAGATTGTTTGTATCAGGATATTTAGTTTTTCTTGCATCCCACTTTAGCCATAATACTGCTGGTGATTCGGCTCTCAGGATAAAGGTTTTATGCAAAGCAAGCAAAGAAAAAATAGATCATTGTGCAGTGAACTTACTAGATAGTGCACAAGCAAAACAGGGACAAGAGATACACTCACAAACTCCCGGTCTATTAGAAGCATTCAAATATGCAGATTGCAGTCAGCCGCTGTGGACGAGGTTTCCCATAGAGAAACAGCTGCTGTTAACCTTCAGGTGTATTGCAGCACTGAACGTCCTAAGCTCCTCCCACGCGTTGCATCACTGACACGTGACTTTTTCAAGGATGCATTTTTTATTCCTGGATTTAAGCTTAGTCGCAGCAGCATATTGTGCACTATTTATTTAAAGCGCATCAATTTTATACTTAGGCCACATTTAAAACTCCTCAAATTATTAAATGGGAAAAAATTATAAAAAAGGAATACCCCCTAGCAGACTGGAATAAAGCCCTTAATGTGACACTGAGCTTTTCCCATTGTACCTCTCACTGGGAGAATGCTATAAAAATAACCTACAATTGGTATTTGACACCAGCCAAACTTAATCATATATACCCTAATACACCTGCGGTATGCTGGCGCAACTGTGGACAAAATGGTGACCTATTCCACATTTTATGGTCATGCAAGATTATTAAAACATTCTGGAAATCAGTGTCCGCTTTAAACTCACACATTACTAAAACGACCACTAATCTAATGCCGCGTACACACAAGCGGACTTTACGGCAGACTTTGTCCGGCGGACTTTTCAACTGACTTTACGACGGACTTTCCGAATGAACGGACTTTCTGAATGAATGGACTTGCCTACACACGATCAACCAAAGTCCGACGGATTTGTACGTAATGACGTACGACCGGACTAAAACAAGGAAGTTCATAGCCAGTAGCCAATAGCTGCCCTAGCGTTGTCGGAAAGATTTGAAACATGTTTCATTTCTAGGTCTGTCGAACTCTTGGGGAAAAAAAGTCTGCTGGAGCCCACACATGATCGAATTGTCCGATGTGTACGCGGCATTAGCCAAAACTACGGCCATCTTTGGAATGCAGCTAGACAGTTTTCCCAAACAGTCCTTAACAATAGTCTCCCATATCTTAATAGCAGCTCGAATGGCAATAACAAGTAAATGGAAACAAATGATAGCTCCCAATGTAGCTGAAGTTATACGTAGAGTAAATACAAACTACATATGTGAAACGTACATATCAAGTCAAAACCAGTCAATTAACTTGTTTGATAGGAAATGGTTGTCTTGGACCTAGGAATATAACTTGACCCACTTCTGAAATAGAATTTAAATGATTCCCTCTGATTCACATGGGCAACTCAAGCTCTTCGCCTCCCCCCCCGACCATCTGAGAGCCAGGAGAGGGCCGAGGGCACCAGACACGTCAACAAGTTAACAACTTAAATCTGTATAAATGACACCTCCATACCCAATATGTTTGGTATACATTTCTGTTCCAAATATTTATCAGACTAAATAGTTAGGTGTGATTACAGGACAAAGTTGTGTGTTATCCAGTTTTTGAAATCTGTATTGATGGTGATAGATTTATTATACTTAGTTTAATATATAGCTAAAGAAAGCAAATGCAAGGAACTACCTAGTTACCTTATTTCATACTGTATGTATGCCTTTATCTGTACTATGTGAAAAATACCAATAAAAAACATTTGAAATAAAAATGTAGAAGAGGCAATTTGTCAAGATGTCCCTAAAGATGATATAATAAAGGCTCTGGAGGAGCTAAAGCTTTTGGCAGACTTTATCGGGGAGGCAGCGATTTGATTCCATCAGGTGTTCCACAAAGGCAATGCTACACAGTGTGATGGCAAAACACACGTTATGGTTAAAACTGTGGGCAGCAGACATTGCATCCAAACAGAACTGGTGCAAAATTCCATTTGACGGGAAGGCCTTGTTTGGAGAGAAGTTAGACAAGACCATCTCCCGTGTCACAGGAGGTAAATCCGGCTTGCTCCCACAGGATAGAAGAACCAGGCGCACTAAAACTATCGCCTCCAGGTTTCAACATTTCAGGAATAGAGATTTCAGGCAGTCCAGGCAAAGAAGGAGCTCAAGACAAAATTGGAAAGGCACACAATCCACTTTCATGAAGTCTCGCAGACAAGGGGTTACACTTACCCCGCAGGATTCCACAAAATCCTTTTGATACCAAGTTAGCCCAGGTGATCCCAGTGAGAGCCAGACTCAAACTGTCAGGAAAGGGTTCTCCCGTTGGTGGTGTTGTCGGTCTCTTGGATCGCAGTACCAGTGTCCACCAGCGGGTATCTTCCAACACTCAGGATCTGTAGTGGAGGGATTCACCTGTTGGTGGCACTGTTGGATCCTTGGGCTGTAGTACTGGTGTCCGCCAACAGGTGTTTCCCGGCACTGTGGAGCAGACAGAACTTCCTGCATTCAGGTGTCACTTGAAGCTAATTACAGGCATTCATATAATACCCGGCTGATGATTGCTCTCACCGCCTTGGTATCTTTCTTGTGCCCTGATCCGTACCTGCTACCTGTGAACCTGATTCTGTAACCTGTGTACCTGATCCCGTTACCCTGTGCATCTGATCCTGATCCTGTCCCTCCTGTTACCTTACATCCCTGCCCTGTGGCCTGATTCCTTTGCACCTTCTCCCATCTGCTGATTCTCTGTGTATGACCCCAGGCTGCCTTACGTTTGTGATTCTGGAACTGCCCTTGTTTATCTGCTGATCTCCTGTGAATGACCCTGGCCTGGTTACGTTTACGATTGCAGTACTTCCCTTATGATGTATATAGTTATTGCTGTTTGTGGGTCACTGTTTGGTTGGTTGTTCACTGTTTGTATTGGAGGTGTTTATATATTATCACTTATCTTTAAATAAACGTAATTATTCACTTACATGCGTTTTTGGTTCTCTCTGTGCAATCCACATAGTCTGGTCTTACCAATTCATGACAGTATACCAAGGACATCTCTGACCAGAAGTGACTGCACAGGAGAACCATCTTGGTTCAGTTTACATTGCTGGGATGAATTCAGATGCTCTGCTGGCATCAAAGAGTTCTGAATATCTCCGCCAGACATTGAAAGGGTGGTCCAGTGATCAGCTGCTGGAAATGATTTGTTTAGCTCACTCTGTAGTTGATCAGGGCAGAATACTGTTTGAGGATGTTCAGCCTTTGATTAAGATATTTACAGAGCTGGCTCTGCCCTGTATTCCAAATTGCCATGATGACTTCTCTGCCCCCTTCAGCATTAACCAGGTGGCGTCCTTGGTGTGGCTGTTGGAGGATGACTCTGCATCCTTTTTGGAGCACTATTCGGTTTGTTCTATACAGTTGTTGAAGGATTGTATAGATGAAGTGCAGTCCCTGGTCAGACAGAGGGTATGTCAGCCCACTTTTGTTCTACCTGTACTTCAGGCATGGTCAGACCTTTTATGCACAGCTTCTGTCAGTTCTCCACAACCCAGACCTGCTACTAAACACCTGCCTGCTCAGACATCTTTCTTCCCATCACCCATGGCAACCTCAGCTACAGTCCAATATACACTGCTCCCCACCAAGTATCATTACCCTGTTTCTACTTCCTGCATTTATCCTGCCTTTAAATCACCTGCCTCTTCTCTACTACCTACAATTTCCCCACAGAAACTTCCTCTGGCCGCTGTTCCCCCTTCCTTGCCATGTCCCAGCCCTTTGCTTCAGTATGCCTCACCTCCTACCTACAGTCCTACAGCCACCTACAGATCTCCAGTAGTTAAGCCAAAGAAGAAACGGAAGTTCTTCCCCACTCACACGATCCTGCCAGTAACCCAACCTGCTTCCAAACCAACCAACCTGCGCCAGTCCACCTTCATGCCAGCTGAACCTGATGACCCACCTAATCCTGCCAACTCTCTGCCTGCTATCCAGCTTGAAGTTCCTGTGCCCCAGTCTGATGTTCCTGTGTCCATGCTCCAGTCTGATGTTCCAATACCTGGTCGACAAGTCTGAAGTGCCTACTGTTCAATCTGTTGTGCCAGTGCCTGCTGTTCAGCCTGTTGTGCCAACACCTGTGTCCGCTGTCCAGTCCGACATCCCAGACCCTGCTGCCCAGTCTGACATGTCAGTGCCCATGTTCCAGTCTGACATTCCAGTTACTACAGTCCAGTATGATGCGGCTGCTGTTCTGCCTGTTGTGCCAGCACCTGCTGTTCTGCCTGTCGTGCCAGTTTCAACTGTTCAGCCTGTTGTACCAAAACCTGTGCCCGCTGCCCAGTCTGACATCCCGGTGCCCATGTTCCAGTCTGATGTTCCGGTGTCCATGTTCCAGTCTGACGTTCCAGTGACTGCTGTTCAGTCTGATGCACCTGCTGTTCAGCCTGTTGTGCCAGTGTCTCTGCCTGTTGTCCAGTCTGATGTTCCAGTGCCCCCTGTTCAATCTGAAGTTCCAGTGCCTGCCTTCCAGTCTGATGTCTCGGGGGCCTTGCTTCCAGTCTGATGTTTTGGTGCCTGCCTTCCAGTCTGATGTCTCGCGCCTGCCTTCCATTCTGATGTCTCGCGCCTGCCTTCCAGTCTGTCTCAGTGCCTGCCTTCCAGTCTGATGTCTTGGTGCCCATGTTCCAGCTTGAAGTTCTGGTGCCTGTGTCCACGCTTGAAGTTCTGGTGCCTGTGTCCACGCTTGAAGTTCTGGTGCCTGTGTCCACGCTTGAAGTTCTGGTGCCTGTGTCCACGCTTGAAGTTCTGGTGCCTGTGTCCACGCTTGAAGTTCCGGTGCCTGTGTCCCCGCTTGAAGTTCCAGTGCCTGTGTCCCCGCTTGAAGTTTCCAGTGCCTGTGTCCTTGCTTGAAGTCCTGGTGTTCCAGTCTGGGGTGCTGGTGTTCCAGTTTGGGGTCCTGGTGTTCCAGTCTGGGGTCCTGGTGTTCCAGTCTGGGGTCCCGGTGTCCTAGTCTGGGGTCCCGGTGTCCTAGTCTGGGGTCCCGGTGTCCTAGTCTGAAGTCCCGGTGTCCTAGTCTGGGGTCCCGGTGTCCTAGTCTGAAGTCCCGGTGTCCTAGTCTGAAGTCCCGGTGTCCTAGTCTGAAGTCCCGGTGTCCTAGTCTGAAGTCCCGGTGTCCTAGTCTGAAGATCTGGTGTTCCAGCCTGAAGATCTGGTGTCCCAGCCTCAGCCTGAAGTTTCGGTGCCTGTGTCTCGGCCTGTCATGCCAGTGCCCATCATCCGGCTTTCTGGGCCAGTGACCGGCATCCGGCTCGCTGATCCGGGGCCTGTTACCCAGCCCACTGGGCCGGAGCCCGTTACTCAGCTTGCTGAGCCGGTACCTGTTACCCAGCCTGCTGTTACAGTGCTCGTTGCTTGGCCTGATGTCCCGGAGCCTTCCGCCCAGCTGGATGACCTGGAGCCTCCTGCCAGGCTCGATGACCCGGAGCCTGCTGCCAGGCTCGATGACCCGGAGCCTGCCTCCCAGCTCGATGACCAGGAGCCTGCCTCCCAGCTTGATGACCAGGAGCCTGCCTCCCAGCTCGATGACCAGGAGCCTGCCTCCCAGCTCGATGACCAGGAGCCTGCCTCCCAGCTCGATGACCAGGAGCCTGCCTCCCAGCTCGATGACCAGGAGCCTGCCTCCCAGCTCGATGACCAGGAGCCTGCCTCCCAGCTCGATGACCAGGAGCCTGCCACCAAGCTCGATGACCAGGAGCCTGCCGCCAAGCTTGATGACCCGGAGCCTGATATCTGCCCTGATGTGCCCGCTGTCTGCCTTGATGTGCCTGCTGCCCAGTTTGACGTACCCATTGCCAAGTTTGATGTTCCTGATGCCCAGCCTGAAGTGCCTGATGCCCAGCCTGACGTACCCCCATCCGTTGTTCTACTTGATGCCATAGACTATGGACAATTACAACTATTTGGAGCATCCGGAGGCCGCTCCTTTAAGGGGGAGTACTGTCAGGAAAGGGTTCTCCCGTTGGTGGCACTGACAGTCTCTTGGATCGCAGTACCAATGTCCAACAGCAGGTATCTTCCAACACTTAGGATCTGTATTGGATGTAATAACCTGTTCGTGGCACTGTTGAATCCTTAGGCTGTAGTACCGGTATCCACCAGTGGGTGTTTCCCAGCACTGTAGAGCAGACAGCACTTCCTGCGTTCAGGTGTCACTTACAGCTAAGTACAGACATTCATAGAAATACCCAGCTGATGATTGCTCTCATCGCCTTGGTATCTTCCTTGTGGCCAGATCCGTACCTGCTACCTGTGAACCTGATTCTGTAAACTGTAACCTGTGTACCCGATCCTGTTACCCTGTGCATCTGATCCTGATCCTGTCTCTCCTGTTACCTTGTATCCCTGCCCTGTGGCCTGATTCCTTTGCACCTTCCCACATCTGCCGATTCCCTGTGTATGACCCCAGCCTGCCTTACATTTGTGATTCTGGAACTGCCCTTGTTTATCTGCTGATCTCCTGTGAATGACCCTGGCCTGGCTACATTTAAGATTGCGGTACTTCCCTTATATTGTATATAGTTATTGTTGTTTGTGGGTCACTGTTTGGTTGGTTGTTCACCGTTTGTATTGGAGGTGTTTATATATTGTTATCACTTATCTTTAAATAAACTTAATTATTCACTTACATGCATTTTTGATTCTCTCTGTGCAATCCACACAGCCTGGTCTTACCAATTCATGACACAAACCCTTTTCTGAGGTTTTGGGTCAAAAGAAATCAGGATCCCTGGGTGGTCTCGACAACCCAGTACGGTCATTGTTGGACATTAACAAGCCAGCCATCCAAGTATTTCTTCACCCCTTCAAGAGTACGGGGGTCCCCACAGAAAGCAGAGGCTCTCTATCAGTCCCTTCATTCTCTAAAGGAAGCTGCAAGCATCCGTGCCAGTATCTCCGTCCCAGAGATTCTCCGGTTTCTACTCTGCCCTTTTTTTTATACCCAAAAAGACTGGAGGCTGGAGACCCGTAATAGATCTCAAAATATTAAACTACAATATACTTCAGGAGAGGTTCAAAATGGAGTCATTACAGACCATAATCTGTGCAGTCCAACCAGGGAACTGGATTATCTCAGCAGACCTACAGGATGCATATCTGCACATTCCCATACTTACATCATTTCAGAAGTACCTCCCCTTCAGGCTCTGTACATCACCCAGAGTTTTTACCAAAGTGTTCATTTCCATTATGGCCACACTTCGAGAAAGAGGACTTAGAGTGTACCACTACTTAGATGAAATTCTACTTTTAGCAGGAGATCCAGCTCAGTTAACAAAACATAGGGCACTCCTTCTGTCAACCCTGGCAGAATTTGGCTGGGTGGTAAATCAAGCAAAAAGTCACCTCACTCCTACCCAGGAGTTGATCTATCTGGGCGCCACAGTGCAGTAGGCTGGGGGGCTCACTGCAACCATATTGCAATATAAGGGAGATGGTCATATATGGGATGATGTCCTTATTATACACTCAATATGAACAAGAATTTACTACTCTAGATGATCTGATACAAAAATGGTATGCCGAGTATGGTTCCATTTCCACTAGCACTAGATTTAAGAAAAAGGAACAAGAACTCAAAGCACATATCAAGTATACTTTGGACATTATCCACACTTGGCCTATAAATGGACTCAAAACACTAATATTAGACCTTTTAGATCAGCAAATCAGAGAAATACCAAGAATGATGAAAATGTACCTAATCTGTCTTCTTCTTCTTCCCTTTCCTCCAGTCAGTCAACTACATACTGCGACCTTTTGGATGATAGATTGCCCAGGAAACGGAAGGGCAATTCCAACGCTGACTCAACGGAATCACTGCGCCACCAATTTGGCACTTCCTTACCTCCCTGACCACAGTCAGCTCACCCTAAACAGGCACCCTCACGTTTCACTGCTATGTTTCACTCTCCTTCACATACCTCGTGGCCCTCAATTAACGGCCTCTCACACGATTGTCTCTACGGCACCTTCTACTTCGATCACTGCTCCCCCCATGCACTTAGACACAATCACTAAGGTGAGTAATGTTGATGTTTTTGTCTCTCCTTCAGGAACACCTTTACTGGCCGATATCAGGCTAGCACCAGTTTTTTTTAGGGAAGGATCAGGATCCCATCCAAATGTAGAATCTTTATCTAATACCTCAGATTCTGTATCTACCGATCAAGAATTGTCCATTATTAATTTGTCATCTTATACTCTATCTGAAGTTGAAACACAAGTTTTGAAACTAGGTCTGACCTTCTGCCCTGATTCTCAGATTGATAAATTCCACCTCATTAAGGACCTACATCTATTTGCTTGTAGGCTCCTTTATAAGGTCATTTTTGACAAACCAATTGTGGAATCACAACCAGTAGACGTTTTCCTCAATATTCAAGAAGATATTGAAGAGCACCAAGCTTTGGAGGATTTAATGGACCTTTGGGAGGATGGTCACATCACCGGCGATGCCCCGTGGTTGGCTTCTCCACCAGGGTTTTCAGTCACTGGCATGCCCTTTCCCCCCTCCACAATCCTTCAAGCCCAAATCAAGGATGTTCCCACTTTTGAATACCAACCCCAACATTTTGGTCTTTATTCACCAAACCTCTAAAGCCATTGAAGATTTTAATTTCACTTCTTCAGGGCCCTCTAATCTAACTTTACAACAAAAAGACACAATTAAATCTCTTCAAACTAATTTGGAAATAATTATCAAACCGGCCGACAAAGGGGGAAATTTTGGTTATTATGGCAATACCCCAATATGTGACCATGTGTAAAAATATCTTGTCAAACCCAGAGTGGTATCGACCCATTTCAAAAACCGTTATTGACAACTTTTGTATCAAATATTGCACAATTAACCTTAAAGCCTATCAACAGGGTATCATCGACCAGAACATCTGGAATTTCTTAAATACTAAGGATCCAAAGATCCCCACATTTTACGCTCTACCCAAGATACATAAGTCCCTTACTGAACCCCCCGGGCATCCGATAATTTCTGGCCGTTCCAGCCTTACTGAAAATGCTAGTTCCCTGGTGGATAGTTACCTCTACCCCCATGTGACATCCCTTTTTCCTTACATTAAAGACACAATTGACGTACTGAAGACTATTGAGAGTATACATCTCCCCCCTAACTCTTGGCTTGTAGCCCTTGATATTGAGAATCTATATAACGCTATCCCCCACAATAAGGGTATTGAAGTGGTACAAAATAATTTAAATGAAAGAAGTCCCTCCTTTTTCTAGGTATAACCAGTTTGTTCTTAAACTACTCGGTTACATTTTAAAACACAATGTGTTTCCTTTTGGTTCTTCCCACTACCTCCTAGGTGCAGGGGGTTGCGATGGGGACCAAATGCGCCCCATCATATGCCAACCTGTACCTGGGGGGGGATGGGAAAGAGATGTCTTGTCGAGAGATGATTTAACTCACTTACTGGAAAAAATTATATCATGGAATCTTTATATTGACGATGTACTTATTTTTTGGTCAGGAACTGAATTGGAACTAAAGCAATTTCTGAGTTTTATTTCTATTAATGACTTAAATCTTAGTTTTACCTTGAATTGCAGTCAAACTAATATTCATTTTTTAGATTTAAAATTTTTTCATTGATGAAAATGGAAAGTTAGACTCTTCACTGTACAGGAAGCCCTCTGCGGGCAATACTATTCTCCATGCCAGAAGTTCCCATCCAGATCCACTATTAAAAAGTATTCCATACAGCCAGTACCTACGGCTTAAGCACAATTGCAGTAAAGATTCAGACTTTCAAAGGGCTGCAAAAGACCTGTACCATAGATTTAAATTCCGAGGCTATAGTCATGTATGTCTCAAAAAAGCTTACAATCATGTCAATGCACAAGATAGAAACTCTCTGATTTTTTTTTTTATCATCTACAAATCCTACTAAAGCTGACACAGTAAGAGTTATTACTCGTTATTCAAACCAACATACTGAAATTAGAAAAATCTTGAATACATTCTGGCTGCTTTTGTCAGCAGATCCTATTGTTAAAGAAATATATCAGAGAATTTTCAGAAATTACCTTCAGACGTATTCTATTGCTAAAAGACCAGCTAGTGCACAGCCATTTCGACACTACACCGTATCTGAGATTGGGACTAATCCCGGTACTTTTACTTGCGGCCATTGTGATATTTGCCAGTTTGTTGATCACAAGTCCAGGTTTAAACTCCCCAATGGTAATTGGCACTCCATCAAATTTAGGGTCACGTGCCAAACACCTGGAGTCATTTATTTGGTGTTTGTGCAGTGGCTTCTACATTGAGAAGACTAAGCAACCGTTTTTTAAACTGATAAGAGACCATATTAAACCCATAAGGAAAAAAAAGATGGATACTGCTATCAGCAGACTCATTGGCATTTACCATGACTTCAATCCCAATGTAAATAAATTTTTGGCGCTGGAACATGTTCTTTTGGACTCAAGGGGGGGCAGTGCTGACAGGACACTGCTTCAGCTTGAAGCTCACTGAATCTATGACCTTAGAGCCACTGTATTTCCAGGATTCAATGAGAGCTTGAGTTTCAAGCCTTTTCTATGACATGTTCTGTTTAAATCTTAGCTTCCCTTTCCCCCATCAGCCTCTATGTCGGCATCAGGGGAAAAAAACACAAACCTCCCCTTCCCCTTTTCTTTTCTTTTTTTTTTTTCCGTGTATGTTTATTGCCATGTATTTTTTAAATCCAATAATCCATTTTTTTTGTCTGTGTACCTTGAAATAACTGTAACTACTAATAGGAGTTGATGATATGTTCGACATTTCAACAGGTCACGGCTGTGGGTGGTCTTGAGTGCCATGCCTGCCATCAGCGTGTTGCCCCGCTATTGTCTCCTCTCAATCTGCCGCTGTCTTCCAATTACTTTTTTTTCCCCCATTGGTTTGTTCACAGTAGTCATATGGATGCCCAGGGCATCGAGTGATTATTCCATTCGCTGCCCATCAAGCGCCGCACTTTGCCGGGGATCTCCTTGCCCCCAGGTTGCACCTTCGGCGTCCCTCACACTGTGTCTCCATCATCGGTGCCTTTACATCTCCCTACTGTGCCCTGGTCTGCAAGCTGTTAGGGAGGGTCTCTCGCCACCAATCTCCTATTGGTGCTGGCACCCTGCCTGGGCCCCTCCCGCTGTCACTTGGCCTCATGGGTACTGTAGTTGCAGGGGCTCACTTGGTCCCTTGGGCATGCGCATTGGCGTTCTCATGTCCGCATCAAGTCGGTGACGTCGGACACCGACTTGATGGAGGACAAACAAAGTCGGCCATTCTGGTATTCACAACTGCCAGAGCCGGAGGGTCAGACTACGCTTCTTAGTTCATTCTATTGGTAAGCTTAACACACATTCTGATCCTTGATAGTCTTCATTTTTCTTCTATGCATCTCCATAGCCCCTATATTTTTCTATGAGCCTCGTCACATATGCTCTGTTTTTTCCCCCCTTTTCTTTTTTCACCTACCCATTAATCTGTTTCACTGCTTTTTTATATATTTATTTATAGAGAGAGACATCTGTTTTTTTTTTCCCATACTGGCTACCTTTTTTAGCTTTATCTTAACAACATTAATGCTGTACATTTTATGAACTAATTTATATTATATAATATACTATATATGCCTATAATTACTCAACCTATCTTTATAATATCACTATAATACAACATATTCTACATACCTTCTTTTTTCTTTATAGAATGACATCCTGCTAACATTCACATAGCAGGCTGCCTAAAGTCGCCCTCCTCCCCATGCTCTGTTGTTCTTGTTTTTAAAGTAAGTTAAACAAAAAAATTTTTTTTTTCCTTTGCCCCCAGCTGTTCTCTTTACAGCATGCCTCTTTTTCTGCCTCTTTTTCTATGTTTATTAGTAGCATAATTGCTTCCTTTTGTGATCATCTCTCCTTTTTGATGTATACTCGTTTCATAAATATATACTAATATATATAGTAATATCGGGGACCATTAGCTCTCGTGGCAGATGCGTTTGTCAGTGATTCAAGTCAGTCAGGAACTATATTTAAGGGCATGGTAGCCCATTTTTATTAAAAAGGCAAATAAAAGTCCGTAACATAAAGGGTTCCCACGCAGGGGTTCATCTCCAGCAAATAAACACAATAGAAAATGCTAGCCCACCTGGCTCTCTTTAGCAGTACCTCTGCTCTTTATCCTGGTCACACAGACCACAGGATTCCTCAATGTGGATGGCTTCACTTTAGCGCCCACAGCTCCACTTTGGCCTTAGTCCTCAGGCCGATCCACTGCCTCTTGCAGTTACATGTTCTGGCTGCCTCCTGCAGCCCCTCTGACTCCTGAAGACCTCCTGTCTCTCTGGGTGTGGAGCAGTCTCCAACTGGGAGCCATGAGGTCTTCCCATACCCTCATTATAAGTGCTGTGCTCACCTGAGCACACACCCTGCTGGTAATCTACAAAGTCTGGACACAGGGTTGGAGATCCCGTCCCACCCAAGACACTATGGAATCTCCAAACTACAGAGCCCCATGACCAAATATCAAAACCTGGAGAAAACTGCCAGAGCAGTTTTCTCCGTTTCAAATTTACACTCTGTAGCTCTGCACTCAGCCAATATGCAGACTCTGTGTCCACTTTAACCCCATTTTCATAGTGAGAGGGACTCTCACTATTACATATCCCCCCCTTTGTTTCGATCCGGAGGGAGGAACACCAGCACCCGTCATGGTTGGGACACCTCTGTGCTGGCTATCAACCACGTAGGCCCAACCTTTTTTTCGGGTGCGCTTCCAGGTACGTCCCACCCTGGATCTTAACAGGGTCCTACATTTCCCTATACTCAGCCTACTCCCTCTGTCCTTGGGGTTCCTGAGCTCACATTTCTTTTCTGTTGGCCCCCTGCCTTTCCTGCTACTTCCTTCCAACTCAGTTTCCTGATTCTGTAGAGAACCTCCTCCAGACACTACGCCTGATGAGTAACCACCTTTTCCCTCACTGGTAACCGTTTTCCCCATCACAATAGGTCTCTTGGGTTTACCAACTCTTTTGCCTCCACGCAATTTTCCTGGTTTCCCAAAACCTCTCTCAGCATTACTGTTCTGAGACTGTAGGGGGCCTATTTCTATGGTGTTTATAACATGACCCCTCCTCTTATTTCTGGTACCTGACTCAGCAGTCACTAATTGTTTACCAGGTTTACCTATACCTTTGGACACCACATTATAATGTACCATTAACACATTACTTGGTTCATCATTGACAGACATTTTCAAACCAACATTACACCTCTCAATGTTGCACATGTCACCAATGCCTTTTTTTTCAGCATTTGCTAGGGCAGAGTCTGCAGAGGGCACACATACCGGAGGGCCACCATCACCCACGGGAACCTCACAGGATGTCACCTCCCCTGGGTTCACCCACTCTGCAGACAGCTGTCCTACCATTTGACCTTTAATACCACCTGGATTTCTATCCAAAACCGGAACAGGCGAGCTCTCGTCTGATCCGCGTACCAACCTTATTGTACTTTTTACCCATTTCCCTGTCTCAGGGACCATATCAGGTTTGTCACATAAGCCTATTATTGGACTGGTGACCCCAGTCTCTTTAATCACCTCTGTCTGAGCCCCAGTCAGGATTTCTGCTGTTTTCTGGTCCATGCTCGGCCCTTCCATCTCACGTGGTTTGTCCACCGGTGCAGTATACGCGCCCTTCACCGACAACTGACCAGCACCACCCTGGACCATAGTCGCAGAAATGCTTCCCATCGGGCTGTTAGGAGGTGAAACCTCAGACATTTTGGACTCATTTTTAGTTTCTTCAAAGCATCTCCCATATACCATTTTTTTCAGGAATTAACCCAGCAGCATACCCAGAAGCAACTTTTAACAAGAGTAATACTTTCAAGAATAATCCATTCCTGTCTTGTTCTCCTTGGTTCTGTACAGCCTGCCATTTAGTGCTCCACCTAGTGGTACTCCACAGTACCAGGCCGTCTGACTGTGGAGGAGACACCCCAATATAGATTGGCTGTACATCCCAAAGTTTAAGCATCTCCTTTAATGCTTTGGTTACAGACCAGACCCTTGATCCCAGACCCAAGTCCTTTCTGGGGACTTTCATTACATTGGGAATGCAGACAAACTCATTTGCTGAGACTTGAGAAGTCACAATTGTCAAACAAACATCCTCCCAGCTGGAGGTAACCACAGCCTGGTGCTCACCCAGAGCGCTGCCAGGTGCTGGACTCATACCCAACTTCTCAGGCTCAGCATCAGTGAACTGCTCCAGAACATTACCAGTGACAACGTCACTTTGACACTCCATGTCAACCTCAGTTTTGTGGGTCACGGACAATGTCTCTGCTGTGCGCTCACCCTTATTTGGTTCATCCTGCTCATGAGGGTTAACCCCTGCAGCAGCCACTGCACACTCCGGTACAAGCTGTTCTGCAGTTCCTCCTGCTGGCACAGCAGAACCAGTGTCCACCTTATTTTTGTGCATAAAAACCTCATCTATCATGGAGATAAGATTTTTACCCCAACTTTCCCAATCCATTGTTTGTGCGCTCCATTCACCTGTACTCCTCAGAACCGATCCATCCGCCCAAGGGGACACATAACAGATGGGCTCAGGCTCATTACACAAATCATTGTGAATCATGTCAGACTGTGGTAATACATGTTTTAACACAGCAGGTTGCAATATACCATATTCACCACCTTGCTCGGCTGGCGCTTCATAAACCTCACACACCTTTGCATTTTTCACAGGTTGTGTTAACCCACCATT
The DNA here is from genome assembly GCF_042186555.1 of Aquarana catesbeiana. Lineage (NCBI taxonomy): Eukaryota > Metazoa > Chordata > Amphibia > Anura > Ranidae > Aquarana > Aquarana catesbeiana. The sequence continues at coordinate 273,646,092 of NC_133328.1, read as the reverse complement.
TACCTGCACATTTTTAGTACTAGCAGTTTGCTCTAACACATTACCATTACACGTTACAGTTCCACACTGTCCCACCAGAGTGACATCGCAGTTGTCCAGGGCAACCTTCGGCTCCAATAAATGAAGTTCCCTGGAGATGTCTAGGGACAACTGTGCTGTCTTACTACCAGTTGCTATGGGCAATGGCCCATTTTTGACTACAGCTTTTGCTCTGCAAGAACCTGGGGGTTTCCCAACAGCAATACATTTTCCATAATCATCAACATTGACAGCATTTGTACCTCTTGCAGGCTGTTCTAGCCCACCGCCAACTTCAGACTGGCAGACATTAGACACATCACTATTTTCCCCTTGAGATGCACACACAGGTACAGGTTTGACTTTAACCCCTGCCTCCCCACTGCACAGGGTACTGCACAGGGACAAGTCACCCTCAAGAACACATTCAGTGGCCCCACTAACTGGGGTCACTCTCACATCATCAGGGACAGGCTTGCAACCAGTCCTTTTATACCGGAAATCAGCAGTTCCAGCCATCATTTCATTAAAGACAGTCTTACCCACCGCAGTAGTTGGGGTCACCATCTTCATTTGAGTACGTTGTCTTATGAACCAATCCTCTGCTGCACTTTTACTGGCCAACTCCCCCTGGTGGCCACGGGATGAAACTACAGCAGGCATCTCCCACTGTTTAGCACCACCTGCCGACACAACAGGAAACTCCTTCTTGTTGCTAGGGGTGACTGCAAACATATTTTCACAGGAATCTGGGCCCGCAGATAAAGACTTTTTCTCAGCAATATTATCTCCAGCTGAATTCCAGAACCTAGGACAAGAAAACATGCCACACCCCAGCTGGCCACATTCCAGGCATGGTACTGGACGACTTTTTCCCAGAGCGCTTCTCTCCTGGTGATTCCCAGCTGGCTGGAACGCACAAGCCTCTTTGCGGGGACGCTGAGCCAAATCTCCGCTGCAGCTCCTCCTGTCCGGCACCACTTTCACTCTCGTCGCCATGGGAGATCGCACTCTCCCAGCAGAACTTTGCTGGCTCTCTCCAACATGATGTATCGGCTTCTCCTGAAGCCACTTGCCACGATCCTGGTTAGACATACCCCATGGTACACAGACAGCCCGACTGGCTTCCTCTGTGTTGCTATGGGCAACCACTCTTGGTCTCAGCCTTTGATCAGTCTTTCTCTTTGTAAATGGCATGGGCTTCTCTCTGCTGGATCCTGACACATTGACATTTTTCACAATAGCTACTGTTTTAACTGTAGCAGCGTTGCCAGGGGCAACAACACCCCTCTTCCAGTTATGGACATCCAGCCGCTCTCCCCTTACACTGAGGGTTGGCTTTCTTTCCTCTGTAGCTTGGTCCAGTGCTGCCAGGCGCCGCTTGCACCAGTCCACAGCCGATTCAAACACTGGTGGACTTTCCATATTCACAGTCACTCCACTGCACTTTTGCGGCCTCCAGCAAAAAATGAAGCACTGTCACTTTAAAGCAAGTTGCTTTTCACTTCATGCAAGCTTTCCTCACCTGCACAGTGCACACACAGATTGTGCTGTCTCATGCACACAAACACAGTTCATAGCAGAAAAAAAAAATTTGACTTTTCATTCACAGGTACACCACCTGCAACATGCAATGCCTTTTGCCTGGCTGCACTTTCACACACAGTCAATAGTTACTGACTTGAACTCACTGTGGAGCAAGGACCCGGATTTCACCCTCTGTTGCCCGCATTCGAACACCACTTGTAATATCGGGGACCATTAGCTCTCATGGCAGATGCGTTTGTCAGTGATTCAAGCCAGTCAGGAACTATATTTAAGGGCATGGTAGCCCATTTTTATTAAAAAGGCAAATAAAAGTCCGTAACATAAAGGGTTCCAACGCAGGGGTTCATCTCCAGCAAATAAACACAATAGAAAATGCTAGCCCACCTGGCTTTCTTTAGCAGTACCTCTGCTCTTTATCCTGGTCACACAGACCACAGGATTCCTCAATGTGGATGGCTTCACTTTAGCGCCCACAGCTCCACTTTGGCCTTAGTCCTCAGGCCGATCCACTGCCTCTTGCAGTTACATGTTCTGGCTGCCTCCTGCAGCCCCTCTGACTCCTGAAGACCTCCTGTCTCTCTGGGTGTGGAGCAGTCTCCAACTGGGAGCCATGAGGTCTTCCCATACCCTCATTATATGTGCTGTGTTCACCTGAGCACACACCCTGCCGGTAATCTACAAAGTCTGGACACAGGGTTGGAGATCCCGTCCCACCCAAGACACTATGGAATCTCCAAACTACAGAGCCCCATGACCGAATACCAAAACCTGGAGAAAACTGCCAGAGCAGTTTTCTCCGTTTCAAATTTACACTCTGTAGCTCTGCACTCAGCCAATATGCAGAGCAGACTCTGTGTCCACTTTAACCCCATTTTCATAGTGACAGGGACTCTCACTATTACAATATATATATATTTTTTGTGTAGCCTGGCCTTTGTTTGTCCTCTGTGACTATACAGGGACTACTCCCTTGGGGAATTTTGTCTGTTTCGGTACTAGGCAGTGGCTGGTCTTCGGTGGAGTCTCCCGCGGGGTAAGCAGGCTCTTTGTAAAGTCTAACATATGTTGTAACTGATTTTTATATGCTCTGTAATAGTTCATCCTATGAATCCCTGTTTTATTTGTATTTTTTGTTTCCATATATGTACAGTTTCTCTTGACATTATCGTCTCACTTTGCACATCCCCAGAAGAAGCATCACAGCCAAACATGTCGGGCTAATGTGCAACCCTTTCTTTCAACTCAACCTGCTTGTTACGACCACCACCTATATGAATTACTTTTTTTTTTCTTTTTGTCACTTCAGTCGACCATTTTGAGAGGTATGAATCAGATTTGCATTTGTCTTCCCTCTCCTCTCCTTTGTCTCATCATTGTGACGCTTTGCCATAACAAAAAGTAATTAAAACCAGGTATTAATACCTCTAACATCTTGGCTTATCCCCCCCAGGGGTCTAACGTGACCGAATAGACAATATCCGCTTCTTCTCAATAATCCCCATCCCACCTCCCTCCCCCCTCCCATCCCACCATCCCTCCCAGGCCCCATCTCTCCAAGGTCTAATTCTCCCATCTCTCCTTCACTATTCTAAACTTTCAGTTCTGTGTTCTACACCACGTTTTTTTTAATTTTACCCAGCGTTCCCACTCCACTGAGCCCGTAGTTCCTGTTTCCTCTATTGCGCGAGCCTTGTTCTCCATATTGTATGTTTCCTCCACTCCTTCCTCTGCCAGTTCTTCGGGATTATTTGCTTCGCGGCATTCAGAGGTGAGGTACCGATGATTGCTTGTACTTTTTAATGTCTCCGCCTCCCCCATGAAACAAAACCTCCCAGGGATCTTCCACTACTTCTTTTCCCCTTATTTCCTTAATTAACACAAGTATCTTCCCCCAGAAATTTTTTATTTTAGGGCATGTCCACCATAGGTGCGCCATTGTTCCTATCTCTTGGCATCCTCGCCAGCAGTATGCCAATCGATTTTGATATTTACTTGTTATCTCTGGGGTAAGATAACTCCTGCTTATGCATTTATAGTTCATTTCTGCCATCCGTACGTCTAAAGCCGAATTGCAAATCATTTCCAAAATTCTCTTAATTGTATTATCATCTTTCTTTGTGCCTAGTTCCCTCTCCCATTTATTTATAAATGGGGGTATCTCCAGCTGATCCATCTTCATCAGGACCTTGTACATTTTTGAGACTATATTTCTTGGATCTTCTGTATCACATAACCTCTCAAAGTCCGTAAGTTTATCCCCCGCCCTAATCGGACCTGGCAGTTTACTCACAAAATGACACAGCTGGAGGTACCGCCATTTGTCTAACCCTCGTGTCACCCTCCCAGCTCTAATTTCCTGCAATGTCATAATTTTACCCCCCCTAATAATGTGTCTTAATTGTGTCTTTCCCCAAAGTGCATCCTTTCCTCCTATAGTTTCTAATCCTGGTGGAAAAAAATTGTTATCTCTTAGTGAAATTAAAGGTGAGTTGTGGTTTCCGTTCACTTTCTTATATACCCCGTCCCAAATTTTGAATACATTACGTGTTATTACATGTGTGTCTTTATCTAAAATTCTAGCATGTGGAGGATTCCAAATAACACTTCCCAGTGTTGCTTTACTTAAAAATTCCTCTATTCTTACCCAACGTTTTTCATTATCTCGCTTTGCCCATTCGGCCATTCTAGACAGTACTACGGCCTTGTAATAATTCTGGATATCTGGAACTCCTAGACCTCCGTGTGTTTTCTTTTGTTTTAAGATCCTGAAGGGAACCCTTGTTTTTTTATTTTTCCATATAAAACTCATTATAATTTTTTTTAACTTTCTCAAATAGTATAGGGGGAGTGGAAGCGGTACCATCTGGAACAGATATGTGATCTTGGGGAGTAGGAACATCTTGATGACATTTATACGGCCTATCCATGAGAGGGCTTTACGGGCATAGTTTTTGCAATCAGTTCTGACTGTATCTAACAGAGGTAAATAGTTTATTGTGAATATTTTCTTGGTTGAGCAAGCCAGCTTTATTCCTAAGTACTTTAGTTCTTTAGTCCATCTAAAGCTGTGTTCTTTTTTCAATGTGTCTATTTCTATTTTATTTAAATTTATGTTTAATATTTATGATTTTGCCAAATTTATTTGAAAGTTGGACACCACTCCAAATTCCTTTAAGGCCTTAACTAGCTTGGGCATAGTAATCACAGGGTCCGAAATATAGAATAACATGTCGTCAGCATAAGCTGCGACCTTGTGTTCATCTTTACCGATCTTAAAACCTTTTATTTCTGGGTCTGCCCGTATTGTTGCTAAGAAAGGTTCCATAGTAAGAACAAAGAGCAGCGGGGACAGGGAACACCCTTGTCTCGTTCCATTTTCCATCTCAAATGGCTGAGACATTACTCCGTTCACTCCCACCTCTGCCGTGGGATGTTGGTACAGGGTTTTGATCCGCTGGATCATTTTGGGTCCGAGTCCCATGGTCTCCAAGGTCAGAAACATGAACCCCCAGTCTACCCTGTCGAAAGCCTTCTCGGCATCGATCGACAGTAGTAGTCCTGGGGGTCCACTCTCGCTAGTTTTTTGCAACAAGAGCAATGTCCTAACCCCATTATCCTTCCCCTCTCTTTTAGGAATGAAACCCACCTGGTCTGGGCTGACCAAAGCATTCATTGATCCCTTTAACCTCTCAGCTAGAATCTTTGCGTAGAGTTTTGTGTCAGTATTAAGAAGAGAGATGGGATGATAACTTGAACATAAAGTTTTTTCTTTTCCTTCTTTGAGTATGACCGTGATGGAAGCCTTTAAGGCCTCCTTGCTCATCTTGTATCCTTCATCTAACCCATTAAAATACTGACACAGCCTAGGGATCAAAACTTCTTTAAATGTTCTATAATAGGTTAATGTAAATCCATCCGGACCAGGACTTTTCCCCAGAGCCATTCCTGCTATTGCTTTTCTCACTTCTTCTTCAGAGATTGGTGTTTCCATACATTCTCTTTCCACTAATGTAATTTTGGGCAACATTGCCTTCCTTAAATACTTATTGTTTCTCTCTCTTCTATTATTAAGCTGAGTACCCTGTTTTGGAATTGAATATAGCTCCTGATAATAGTTTTTAAATACCTCAGCTACTTTCCTAGAGGAGTACTCTATATGGCCCTCTTTGGTCTGGATTTTTTCTATGAAGTTTCTAGCTTTCCGTTTTTGCACTATTTTTGCTAGATGTTTACTCGGTTTATTAGCCCAACGATACCTATCTCCTGTGATCTTCCTATGTGTCGCTCTAACTTCTTGTTCCATTAAATTTTTCAGCTCTGTCCTTTTGATTATTATATGTTTATACGTCGCTTGGAACAATTGCCCTAATTGTGTCTTATGTTTCTGTTCTAAGCTGGCTAGCTCCTCTGTTAATTTTTGAATTTTCTTACCTCTCTCTTTTTTTCTGCCTTGACCCTAACTCAATTAGAACTCCTCTGATGTAAGCTTTATGGGCCTGCCATAAGGTGGACCCAGATACTTCTCCTGTGTCATTTAATACAGAATAATTCTTCAGTTCCTTATTAATTCTATTGAACCCTTCCTCCCCCCTTATCAGTTCTTCATTTAGGCGCCATTGCCAGTGTCTATTTTCTTCTCCTATTTTTATTTCCATGGTCATTGGTGCATGGTCTGAGTAAGTTGTATTTCCTATCCAGGAATCTACCACCTTCTCAATTTCCCTATGGTCAATCAGACCATAATCAATCCGGGAGTATGACCCGTGCACAGGGGAATAAAACGTGTAATCTCTTTTCTTTGGATGTTGCACTCTCCATATGTCCACTAATTGAAGGCTGGCAAGTTTTTGCCTGATCTTTCTTAATTGCCCACTGTTCTTCCCCTGTGCTCGGGCCGTACTATCTAGGCCCGGATCCAAACAAAGATTAAGGTCCCCCATTATCAAGTGCCCTTTCCTAAACTCTATCAACTTCTCCAGAGTTTTTGCCACATATTCTATCGGGTTTTTATTTGGTGCGTAAATATTAGCTAGTGTATACTCTTTTTCGTTTAATCTACCTCTTAGGAATAAGTATCTACCTTCTGTATCCACTAATCTTTCTTCCAGCATGAACCTAATTCTTTTTGAAAAACCAATTGCAACTCCCTGTGTTCTACTTGAAATAGTATCTCCTTAGTACCAGGTCGGGTATTCCCCCGAGTGTAGTCTTAATCTTGACTGATGTGATATATGTGTTTCTTGAAGGAATACCACCTCTGGTCCAAGCAGTCTAAGCTCATTAAATATACTTCGTCTTTTGTGGACTGTATTTAGGCCTTTGACATTATATGTTATGCATTTTATTGTGGCTAGTGTCATTTTTCTACCTCCCTTCCATCGCACTCTGTCATTAGGCCCTGGAGAAATTCAACACACTATCTTAGACCCTGGAGAGATATCCCTTTTTTAATTATTATAATTAAAGTGCAACTCCTTCCCTTCACCCCCACCCCTGCTCCCCCCTCTCTCCTCTTCTCCCTTTCTCCCCCTTCCTCTCCCTCCCCGTCCTCCTCCCCCACCCCACCCACCCTCTCCCTGGTCTTTACTAGACCCTTAAGCCAGTGTGGATCAGATATATCATAACCCTCCATTGGTCTCCACCTCAAAAGGTGGGGCTATTGGTATGCCAGGTCACCGGTCATCATTACCCTGGCGACCGAGTGTACCAATCTTCTCCTAGCAGCTCCTCATTTTCTCTAATATCTTTTGCTAATTCCCCCCCCCCCAAGTCCCCCCCACCCCCTTTCCTTTTACACTAATCCTATTCCTAATTCCATCCAGCGTTCATTGGACCATTCCATCATCGCCGGCACCTGTATGCCCAATTTCCTACAGAATTCCTCTAACTCCCCGGGGAATCTTAGCCTAGCTGTTCTTTACTTCCCAACAGGCATGCGGGAAATCCCCATGTGTATTTTATATTTTGGATTGTCATTTGTTATAGGAGGGGCTTCAGAAGGCGTCTTCTCGCTAGTGTGTCTTTAGCTAGGTCTGCAAACACTTGAATCCTTGCCTCCTTGAATTTGAGTGGCGTATTCCCTCTTAGTTTTACCCATATGTTTTCCTTATCTGCGTAAAATCTAAACCGCACAATTATATCACGGCTTCTTTCTGTTCGTCTAGTGTCCAGCCTTCCTATCCGGTGCACCCGCTCGATTTTTGGAAAATCCTCTCCTCCCAATTCCAGTAAGGGGGAGAAGATGTCCACTACGGTCTTCCTTAGATCTTCACCACTCTTTTCCGGGATTCCACGGATTCTCAAATTTTGTCTGTGACTTCTGTTCTCCTGATCCTCTATCCTGTAACATATTTTTATCTGATTTTGTTGGGTTATTTTAATTTGTTCTTTTAAGTCAGAGATCTCTCGCTCCTGTTGCTCCATTATGTCTTCTGCTCTCTCGACTCTGGCCAATAGGTTGCCTAGGTCTGTCCTCAGCATACCTATCTCTGATTTGATTGAGGTTTCAAGTGCTTTGAACATCTCTGCGATTTCGTTTTTTGGGGGGAGTTCAAGGTCTTGTCTGTGTTCCACCGTTCTGGATATTTCAGGTGCGCTTTCGATTAGTGAAGACTCTCTTGATTGATCGGGGGTCTGATCTCCCTTCCCATTTTGTCCCTTTTTCCTTTTGTCCACCATAGTTGACGTTTGAGCTTCTTGATGGGTACTCCCCGGGCTCCCCCCTCTGGCTAAGTATTGCTTGATTGAGCTCCCGGTGGAGCTTCCAGTGAGGTTGTCCTTAGGTGTCTTCGGTGGTCCCCCTTTCCCTGCTTTGGTTGTATTTCTACTCATTATTTATTCCAGTGAGCTAAGTATGTAGGGTTTCAGTCAGTTTATCTTTATATATACGGATGATTATTCATTGTTCGTATATTAGTACGGTTTCTTGCGGCTATCTTTTCTGTGCAAGTTTTGTCTCCTATTGCCTTCTATTTTCTCTTACCTCAAGATCCTTGTACCTCTTAAGTTCTCGTTCTACCCGTTAGGGTTTATATCTTTTCCTCCGTATATTAAGTATAATGAGTCCACAAGTTAAATTTTTAGTGGGGGGCAGGGTAGGTAACCTGTTTTCTACACTGAAGTACTAAGAGGGAACTATTAACTTTCACTCCGTCTTCACCTCACTGCACTCTCCCAGGGGTTATTTGCATTTTAATTTCCCTTTACCATTGGGTATTAATGGGTAGTGCTTGTTTTGGGCAGTACCAATTTTTCTGATGACCAGAATATAGTATCAACAATACCGAAGAAAATGTGCTTTTATGGGCATGTCTAGGTCCCCTAACATCAAATGTAGCATGCACAGCTCTTCTTATGAAGGATTGTGGTGGTAGTGCCCAAGTTAACAATCACCTACATCATTAGACTTAGCCCTATGCTCATTAACTTGTGTCCCCTGTCCCTTCCAACCCCAGGAGAACGGTGAGATAGTAATGTTGATGTTAATGGTCCTTGGTGGTAACTTCAGTATGAGGATATTATGATGCTATCAATATTTTGTTTATAGTATCTATTAGTATATTTTAGTCTGTGCCTCCAAAGCCAGCGTCTTCTTTCCTAGTTGTTACCAATTGTGTCCGTAAGATGGTGATTAGGTGTCACAGGCAGTAGTGAAGATACTGCGAATACTGGCGATCCTTTGCTGTGCTTTATTTGACCACCTTTTATGTCCTGCCCCCCCGGCGCCTCCAATACAGTAAAGTTACCGCTGGTAATACCAATATTTCTATGTCGGATATTTATGATATGGGTGCATTAAGATACTGACAGAAAATTTACACTGATTTATTTGTCCATATACCTCCTTGCCCTGCGTGTCTTGCCTCGTGTCTTGCCTTGAGGGTTTTATACCCGGGGAATGGGCATGTGTCAGAAATGCTCTACTCAGACATGTACTGCCACCTCTGTATAAGCCTGTGTTGTATCCTCAAGGTATTTATCGGTATGCAGTGGTACAAGGCGGTTGTAGCAATATCAGCGCGAATATACAATGATATGTTAATTCAAAACCATAGGGTCTCGCCACTTATCCCACTTATATTTGCCCCAGACGTGATACCACAACAGCTGCTGCAATGACATCAATTATCACTAAGGTATGACTCCAAACATGTTGATGCTATTATAATGTATTATGTATAGTCATATAACTTAGTTCCCAGCCTTCCCGTATCTGCAGTAGGGTGAGTAGTAGCACTAAGACAGGAACAATGTTCAAAGTAAACTCCTACGATTGTATATATCCTTGTACAATGTCTCCTATCTTCTCATGCTGCAACTGATGTATCTTAACTTTTCTCTCTTCTGGGGTTTCTTATCTATTGCTCTCTTACCTTCAGAGCCAAGCAGGACAGTGTCTCTCTTACCCTCACCCATCCAGCCATGCACCTTGCTTCTTAGGTAGCATCCAATATCGCCTGCATGCCGTCCCCATTGAGGAGTCCATCTGTGAAGCGCTGCGGGTTTAAAGGATCGCGGTCTGTAGGCGTCTCCTATCGAAGTCCTTTACGACCTAACACCGGGTTCCAGTGGGGGGGAGGGGGGGGGAGAGCACGGAGAAGCCCTGCGGGGAGAGTGAGATCGTCACCCAGTCATTTGAGACCGCGATGCCTAAGCCCGGTACACGCCAGGCTCCGGGCTCCAGGCACTTTGGCTACAGCGTTTAAACCTTGCGCTCTGTTTTCCTCGCTTCTTCTCGCTGCCTCATCCGTATGTTCGCCGCTTAAGAGAGAGGCCGCCAGGACGCCAGTTTACCGACACACCTCCTGCTCCTCCCTTCCCATCTGACGTCTCACATCATCTCCCTCTCTTTTTTGAGTATTGTGTATATGGTTTTTAACTTTAAACTTATTAAAAATTAAATTGTTATACTATGGTTACAATCTTTTCTCATCACAAGAAAACATTTTTTGTATTGCACCATTAAAATCCCTCCCTTCTTCCTATTTGACCTATAAGGGAGATGGGCCTTCAATACAGCAGGAGTAGTGTCCAACATCCCAAAAGTCCATGCAGCATACCTTGCTCTGATTGCTCTGACTCAACAGATCAGAGGGAAAGCAAGATTGCTTGGGATGGACAACAGGGCTGCAGTGTCATATATTCATCGCCAAGGAGGAACTCACAGAAGCTCCCTCCTGAGAGAGGTAGAGCCCATCATCCTCTGGGCACAAAATAATCTGTTCCATCTGAGAACAGTTTATCTCCCAGGTCATCTAAACTCAGAAGCCTTGTCACGAAAGTTTGTAGATCCAGCAAATAGTCATGGCATCCGAGAGCCTTCGATTGGATAGTAGACCTCTGGGGTCTTCCCTTGTTGGACCTCTTTGTCGCAGCCAGCAATGCGAAGTTACTGAGATTCATCACGCATCTTCCACACCCTCTGGCGGAGACAGTGGATGCCCTCTCCAGCCCAAGGGCATGCAGTCTAGCCTATGCGTCCCCCCTCGGCCACTTATCTCCAGGTTTCCTGCAAGGCTTACGATAGAGGAAATAATGGTAATAGCAGTCCTTCCATACTGACCGAGGCATCCTTGGTTTCCAACTGCAATGTCCCTGAGTACCCAACCTCTAGTCAAAATAGCATGGCTACCTCACCTTCTTTTGCAGGGTCCTCCCATCCACCTGGACCCACTTAGACTGAACCTTAACATTTGGAACCTTCACATCCTAATGCCTGGAACCTCTGCTGAAAGGCAGAGGTTCCAGGCATTAAGATGCCCGTCTAGCATCATCTCAACCTTGCTCAGGGCCAGAAAGTCATCAACAAATGGCATGTATGATAGAGTGTGCAAAAAGTTTAAATCCTTTGTGGTTGGTTGAAACTCTGATCCAACCCTGCCCGCTCCCTTTCAGATACTCGATTTTCTACAAACAGGCCTAGACTTAGGCCCGGGGTTAAGCACTCTCAATGTGCAAGTAGCAGCCATCTTGGCGGCCACAAACAGAAGATGGGCCAAAGATCCTATGAAAATTCAGGTTTTCAAGGCCATTAAGAAAATATGTCCATCTATAAGACATAACTTTCCCACATGGGACCTATCTGTTGTCCTGGAATCCTTAACCAAGCGTTTGTTCCAAACCAATCAACATCTCTGTGGAATCTAACCATAAAGTTATCCTTTCTGATGGCTGTGGCATCAGGTAGAAGAGTGTCAGAGCTCCAGGCCTTGGGTGCAGACCATGATCATATTAAAATGATTGTAAAGGATCGTTTTTGTTTTTTTTTAAATAACAAACATGTCATACTTACCTCCACTGTGCAGCTCGTTTTGCACAGAGTGACCGCGAACATCCCCTTCTGGGGTCCTCGGGCTGCTCTCGCCGCTCCTCCCTGCATCAGATAACCCCCTAGGAGAAGCGCTCTCCCGGGTGGTTTCTTGTGGGCATGCTGCCGAGTCCAACATTTGCATTCAGACACGAATGCCGGACTGGGCCCCGCCCCTGGCACCCGCGTCATTGGATTTGATTGACAACAGCGGGAGCTGCTATCAATCTATCCAATCAAGAGCCGGGACCCTGTGAAGAGAGGGACAGCATGCCCCCGCCAAAGAGATGAAGGGGCTCAGGTAAGTAAAATGCGGGGGCTGGGGGGCCGGTTACTGCCAGGTGTTTTTCACCTTAATGCATAGGATAGAAAAGGAAGGGGATGGTTAATGCGCTACCCTAAAAAGAAAATAATAAATAAGCTGCTACAAACCATGTGACAAAAAATGTGTACCAAAATTAAATAAAATAAATTGTAGCGCTAAAAAAACACATATATGCAAATTATCTCTGTGCACATAAACATAATGTCCCAATAGTGACAGTCCACAATCAATATATGTGATCCGTGTGGCAGTTCGTTCAGCTTCTCAACGGTCAGCTCAGGTATCATCAAGATAAATGGATAGATGGAATACGCTTACCGGATAAGTTGTATTCTACTGCCGTGAGCATAGAATCAGTAAGGCTTTGTGCCACCAAGGGCAAAGATGTGGAATGATGGAGGCAAGGGTAGAGCCTCTGCCAGGCGTGGATGTGCCTCTCGGTCCACTGGAACAGGATCGAAATAGTTCCCAAAAAGCAAGTGGTTTCTCAACTCACCGGAACATATGAAAAAAAGAGGGATGCTTCCACATAGTGTAACTCGGGATATTTTATTGCTAAAAAAACGCAATACATAAAGCATAAAACATAAAACGTGATCACAGGTAAGAGCAGTGTAAGAGGTATGTAAAAACACCCTACGCGTTTCAATCAAAAGATCTTCAACAGGGGCATATGAAACCCTCATAACACTGCCAATATTTATAAAATAGTGTATGCCATCAAACATACTACAAGACCAATGGGCTGACAACAGTTAAACAATAATGAATCCTATTGGGTAGAGGAGAGGGTCATCTAATGAGATGTGACCCAGCTTCTCCTCAGGACCAATCAGTATACCTGTAGTGAAGTGTGCATATAACCTTCTGCCAATAGGGACAGGCCTTCTCCCCAGATCTATTGGGATTGGTAAGATTCTGCATAAGGCGTCTGCATGCTGGGAGCCCGGGAACTGAGCGGGACTCCCGCATGTGACGCCGAAACCCGGAAGTATGCAGGGCGCACGTGGAGGTTGCCTAGCAACCCTGCACGCTAGGTGCGGAAGCCCGCGAACACAAACCACGTGCTCGCGCGGCCGTCACGTGACACCCAAATACCGATTGACTCTGTCTTACCTCAAAGACACTAGAGATGTCATCCAACGTCTTGAGCAAGTGAGGCTTAAAGAGGGCACTTTTCTGGTCACAGCTGATGTAGCTGCCCTATATACATGCATACCACACCATCTAGGGTTTAATGCAGTTGAAAAACATTTGTCCATGAATAACACCCTGCCAATATTGCAGCGCAATTTTATCATGCAGCTCCTGCGTTTCACCACCGGCCACAACTACTTTTGGTTTCAGAACCAGTTCTATGTACAACAAAAGGGTGTGACCATGGGGGCCAAATTTGCCCCTAGTTTGGCCAACCTTTTCATGGCCCAATGGGAGGAGGATGTCGTCTATGCCCACCAGAGACCAGAACTAGTTCTTTGGGTCAGGTATATTGACGACATCCTCCTCCTATGGCAAGGAAACCGTGAGACTTTGGATGAATTCATGGAAGCTTTGAACGCTAATGATTGGTCGTGGATAAACACCTGGAGTTTAAGACCTACTTCAAGCCTACAGATCGAAACGGGTATATCCCGTCTGACAGTTGCCATCATGCTCAGTGGCTATGATCAGTCCCGTGCAGCCAATTTTTATGGCTGCGTCGTAATTGTTCGAAAATATCGGACTATTACGCCCAATCTCATATATTAAAAGAGAGATTTGTGGCCAAAGGTTATGATGCAGGAGACCTAGATGTAGAGATTAATAGAGTTCCACAGATAGACAGGGACTCCACCCTTGTAGAACGTCCCACCAATATTTCAGATTCTAGAGCCAAATGGTCCTTTTTCACCACATACTCTACTCAGTTCAAGGAAATAAAGGCCATCTTTAGAAAACATTGGAAAGTACTTAAGAGTGACTGACTTTTGGGCCCTGAGCTACCCGATAATGCGGGAGTCATTTTTAGAGGTGCTCGTTCCATACAAGGACAAATTGCCCCTAACATTATAGACCCTCCAAAGAAAGTTTCTTTCTTTCAACAAAGCCAAGATTTTTATCAATGTCGCAGATGTAATGTATGCGCACACAATACCCTAATAGGACGTAAAACTGACACTTTCAGTTCTACCATTACCTCGCGCATCTATCACATGAAAGAGTTTGCTACCTGTGCCACCCAACACGTGGTATACCTGATTACTTGTCCCTGCAAGAAACAATATGTGGGTAGGACCATCAGAACATTCACCACACGGGTCAATGAACATATTGCAGGCATTAAAGGTGGCAAAGACAAGCATACAGTACCCCGACACTACTTATTCCACCATAATAGGGACCCTACGGGAAGTATATTTCAGGTGATTGATATGTTTGTCCCTCATTGGCGGGGGGAGTCTCGCTTACGGGGGGTATCCAGGTTGGAAACTTACTGGATACATGAGCTCAGATTGTACTTTCCTTTTGGGCTCAACGTAGAGTGGGATTTGAACTCATTTATTAACCTTTCCTAATACTTTCAATACATTGTATTTTATTCTTGCCCATTTTTTACAATTATTATTTAGCCTTGACCCCACCTATATTCCCACATTATCATGTGGGATATATTTTGTGTTTCCCAACAATACTATTTATTTAGTATACCATTAGTATTTTCATTCATTCACTCTTTCACTTTGAAGTGTATATCACGATTTCAGTATGGGTTACAGTACATTAGGCTGCAGCCCCTTTCCTTTGTATATATACATATTTTTTATATTTTTTATATATTTATTTTTTGGACACATGAATACACAGGATTTGGCCGTTATTATTACGTGCCTATTTCCATCTCCATTTGTATCACTTATTTTTCCTTGCTTTTGTGTTGTTGTTTGTTTTTGAATACATATAATCTTTCCTAGTACGTAGATGTGCTTGATTTGCATCTACGGTCATGTGGGCAACCTATAGGGAGTCAGGTGATCGCAGTGAGGACACGCCCACGTTATTGTGGGCCTCTCCGACACTGCATCAGGGTTGCCTAGCGACCTGCACGTACCGCCCGCATGTGAACGATGTTGCGCGTCACATGGGGCGGTATTTGGGAGTCACGTGACGGCCAGGCGAGCACGTGGTTTGTGTTCGCGGGCTTTCCGCACCTAGCGTGCAGGGTTGCTAGGCAACCTCCACGTGCGCCCTGCATACTTTCGGGTTTCGGCGTCACATGCGGGAGTCCCGCTCAGTTCCCGGGCTCCCAGCATGCAGACGCCTTATGCAGAATCTTACCAATCCCAATAGATCTGGGGAGAAGGCCTGTCCCTATTGGCAGAAGGTTATATGCACACTTCACTACAGGTATACTGATTGGTCCTGAGGAGAAGGTGGGTCACATCTCATTAGATGACCCTCTCCTCTGCTCAATAGGATTCATTATTGTTTAACTGTTGACAGTCCATTGGTCTTGTAGTATGTTTGATGGCATACACTATTTTATAAATATTGGCAGTGTTATGAGGGTTTCATATGCCCCTGTTGAAGATCTTTTGATCAAAATGCGTAGGGAGTTTTTACATACCCCATACACTGCTCTTACCCGTGATCACGTTTTATGCTTTATGTATTGCGTTTTTTTAGCAATAAAATATCCCGAGTAACACTATGTGGAAGCATCCCTCTTTTTTTCATATGTTCCGGTGAATTGAGAAACCACTTGTCTTTTGGGAACTATTTCGATCCTGTTCCAGTGGACCGAGAGGGACATCCACGCCTGGCAGAGGCTCTACCCTTGCCTCCATCATTCCACATCTTTGCCCTTGGTGGCACAAAGCCTTACTGATTCTATGCTCACGGCAGTAGAATACAACTTATCCGGTAAGCGTATTCCATCTATCCGTTTATCTTGATGATACCTGAGCTGACCGTTGAGAAGCTGAACGAACTGCCACACGGATCACATATATTGATTGTGGACTGTTTTTTGCTTCAACAACACGTCACTATTGGGACATTATGTTTATGTGCACAGAGATAATTTGCATATATGTGTTTTTTAGCGCTACAATTTATTTAATTTAGTGCATAGGATGCATTAAGGTGAAAAAACACAAGGGTTTACAACCCCTTTAAGTATTTTCTGGACAGGGTAGAGCTTAGGACAGTTTGTGGGTTCATCCCTAAGACCAACTCTACCGTTAGTATCTCAGAACCTTGGGCTCTACCATCATTCTCAGATCCAGAATCTGTCTATCTCCATGATTCGGATATCACATCCATATTAACATGCTATCTGCAGGCCACAACCCCCTTCAGGAAGTCTTCCAGACTGTTTGTTATAACCTGGGGCAAAAATAAGGGTAAGGAGGCAACTTCTAGGACGATAGCCTCCTGGATAGTGAAGCTAATAGCTAATTCAAAAGGCGTACAGGGCAAGGAGCTTTGAACCCCCTTCAGCGGTCAAGGCTTATTCCACCAGGTCTGTCTCTGCCTCCTGGGCGACGAAAGCAATTGTATTGGTCAAAACTATATGCAGGGCAGCAACCTGGTCTTCTCAATGTACATTTTTGAAGCACTACAGAGTAGACCCGGGGTCTCTCTAATCGGTAGAATTCGGCAGGCAGGCCATCAAGTCAGCATTTACCTACTCAAAAGAGTAACCTTTTGGTCAAAATAAAATTTCTTTCTAAGCATTAACCCACCCGTTTTTAGCTAGTTATTTGTCATAAGTATGCTGCCATGGAGGCACCATGAAAACAGAGAATTTTTCCATACTCACTGTAATTTGCTTTTCTTGGTGCCTATCCATGGCAGCATACAAACCCACCCTTGGTATTCTATATTACAGAGAATGCTGGGGGTGCTCTAATCCTATTCTTTTATAATATTCACTCATCCTGAGGGAGGAGTCAAGGCAGAGCTTATCATAGGTATGCTTCAATGGATAGGTACCAGGAAAAGAAAATTACAGTAAGTATGGCACAATTTTCTGTTTTTCCTGTCACTGATGTCAGGCCATTTTTTTCTCCCTCTGACCAATAACACCAAAGCCCTTTTTCTTTTTTTTTTTTTTTAAATAACAATTTTTTATTAAGCATAGAGACATATGTATACATAGAACAGTAATGTCGCTTGTAATTAAATGCAATTGGTAGACAGTCAATCCAGTAAACAGTGAGCTTCTGATGATAGTCATCTACACACAGTAATAGTGTAATACATTCCATATCATCTAGGGCTGTCAACCAGCAAGTTACTTCATTGGACTGAATATGTTTTAGCATTTTACAGAAGGAAAGAAGATAAAGGAAGAAAGAAGGGATAAGAAGGGGAGGGGGAGAAGGGGGGGGGGGTCTGGCCGCAGGCCAAGGGCGGGTCCTCCTGCCTGTGCCATTCCTCCCAGACCATGTCATGAGCCTCCAATCTGTTTTGTATCCTAGCTGTCATTTTCTCCATTAGCTCTATGTCCTTTATTCTGGTATAGAGGTCTGTTTAGGAGGGTGGAATCTGTTTCTTCCAATACAGGGCTACCAGGCATCTCGCTGCTGTAAGAACATGGCCCAGCAGCTTCCTGGAGTGTCAGGATATATGTAACCCAGACACTCCTAGAAGAAACAGCTTCGGGACTTTGGGGACCTGGACGCCCAATAGACGATTCAACAATAATTGCGTTTCCGTCCAGAAAGGTGCTATTTTGGGACATGACCAATAGATATGATATAAGGTCCCTCTGTCTTTCATGCACCGCCAACATCTATCCGAACTGGATGGGAAGATGGTGTGGAGGACATCAGGTGTCATATACCAGAAAAAAAGAACTTTGTAGGCATTCTCTTTATACAATGTGCATAGTGAGCTTTTAGCCGCCTGGGACCAAATCGTCTTCCAGGTAGATTCTGGGATCTCTTCCCCTAAGACCCTCTCCCAGCGGGTCATGTATGGATGTTTGCCATGATCTGTGATGTTGTGCAAATGTAATATCCGGTAAATATCGGATATTAGCCCGCGTCTGGTCGAGCCCTCCAACATCAGTCCCTCAAAGGGCGATGGGACCGAGAATTGTAAATTCGGGGCGATTGATTGAGCATAGTGCCTAATCTGCAAGTACCCATAGAACACTTGCCTCGGTAAATCAAATTTTTTCTGGGGTTCTGTGAAGGGCAGCAATCTGCGCGTGCATGGGTGCACCAAATGACCAAAATGGAACAGATTCCTTGTCGCCCACGGAGAGGACATCTGGTGAGTAAGACCTGCAGGCAGTCTGGGGTTGTAGAGGAACAATGTGAGGAGTGAGCTTTCTGAGCATAGCTTGTAAAGCCGTGATAGTTTGCGCCAAAGTGTACTAAGGTGGAGCATGGGGCCCAAAAGCTGAGTGGACCCCACCTTCACCTCCGCATTCCACAGCATGCTGTTTGGGTGGACTGGGGCCATCCATAGCTTTTCTATTTCTGTCCACTTATTATAAGAGCGTTGGGTGAACCAAGAGGCCAGGGTTCGCAATTGGGTGGCTTGGTAGTATTTAGTTAGGTCCGGGAATGATAATCCGCCGTCTGATCGCGCCGCTGTCATGACTGATTGTGAGATTCTGTGTCTTTTGTAGTTCCAAATAAATCGTGTTAGATCCGCCTGCAGTTTCTTCAGGTCCGCCTGTGGTATTGGGATGGGGAGAGTTTGGAATAGGTACAGCAGCTTCGGCAGGATAGCCATCTTAACAGAAGCTATCCTCCCTAGCAGGGAGATATGATGAGCCTTCCATTTTAGTAGAAGGTCCCTTATGGTTTTAAAGAGAGGAGGAAAATTGGCTCGGTATAGGGTGGAGTAGGAGGGAGTTATCTGTACTCCCAAATATTTCAGTGATGATGACTTCCAGTGGTAGGGGAAACAGTGTTGTAGATGTTGGGTCTCCTGTGTTGGAATATTAATGGGTAGGGCTTCTGATTTAGCTGCATTTATCTTGTACCCCGATAGGGATCTATATAAGTCGAGTTCAGCGTGCAAATTAGGGAGTGATATTCTGGGCTGGGTCAGGGTGAGAATAATATCATCAGCAAATAGGGCCAACTTAAATTCCTTATCTTTCAACGGGATACCGTGGATATTCAGATTTTTTCGAATGGACGCCGCCAGAGGCTCAACACACAGCGCAAAAAGTAGCGGTGAGAGTGGGCACCCCTGGCGGGTTCCATTCGCGATTGGGAATGCCTGCGAAAGGGCAAAGGGAGTTTTTACTTGAGATGAGGGGTTAGTGTACAGATGCCTGATAGCTTGCAGAAATGGGCCCTGAAATTCCATGCAGTTCAACGTGGTGAAGAGGAAGGACCAGCCAAGGCGGTCGAAAGCTTTTTCTGCGTCTAAACCGAGAACTAACGCCTCCAGCTTATTCCTGTTCGCCACATCTATCAGGTCAATAATTCGTCTCGTGTTATCTCCCGCCTGATGCAGGGGGACGAATCCCACCTGATCCTTGTGTATTAGCGAGGGAAGTATCAGGTTCAGTCGCATTGAGAGGAGTTTAGTAAAGATTTTTAAATCAGAGTTTAGAAGTGCGATTGGCCTGTAGCTGGCACACACAGCAGGATCTTTGTCAGGTTTGGGAATCAACGTGAGGAACGACCTCTGCATATCAGCGGGAATGAGGGTTTTCTGAAAGAAGGCGTTAAACATCCTACACATATAGGGCAGGAGAATCGGGAGAAATGCCTTATAATACTCATAAGGAAGGCCGTCTGGTCCAGGGGACTTATGTGAGGGCAGGGTTTTGATAGTGGCCGTTAACTCTTCCTCTGTAATTGGAGCATTAAGTGACATTAGGTCCGTCTTCTGTATTTTGGGGAGTCCACTATCCTCCAGGTATTGTCTCATACGGTCTTTTATATCAGGAGGGGGCGGATCTTGGGGAATTTCAGGATTGTTGTATAGGGTTGTGTAAAATTCTCCAAAGGCCCGGGCTATGTCTTGGGGGTGTGACAGGAGTGCCCCCTTTTTATCTTTAATTTGGTGGGGTGTGGACATGTGAGAGCGCTCCGACAATTTACGCGCCAGGATGGTATGGGCCTTATTACCTTTATCGTAGTATGTTTGTCTTAGTCGAGTTAGTGCCTTCTCTACATGTCCTAACGCCAAGTCTCGGAGGGTGTTTCTGAGGCACACCACTTTTTTAAGAAGGGTTAGGGATGGTGATACCTGCAGGCGGAGTTCTAGAGCTTTGAGGTCTCTCTCGGCTTGAATTTTGGATGCCATCGCATTCTTCTTCATAGCCGAAGAGATCGCTATACACCGTCCTCTAAGGACTGCCTTGTGAGCCTCCCATAGAATGGGTAGGGAGACTTCAGGGGTATTATTTTCTAAGAAATAGTTCTGCAAAGTTGTCTCTAATTCCGATCTGGACGGGATGTGTTGTAGGAGGAAATTGTTTAGCTGCCAATTACTGGGTTTGCGAGTAGGGATGCCTACTTCTAGTGATATAAGAACTGGAGCGTGGTCGGACCAAGATATGGGGAGGATACGGGCAGTTTTGGTGACACGTAAGGTGTTATTGTTAAGGAAAAAATAGTCTAAGCGAGAGTGCATGCAGTGAGGGGCAGAATAAAATGTGTATTGCCTATCTCCAGGGTGTAGAGCCCTCCATGCATCAAATAAGGCGTGACGCCTGGTTAGTTGGCGAAACAACTTGGAGTCACGGGCGGCCCGGGTCTGATGGGTTGTGGAATTAATTACATGGCGGTCTAGACCTACCGAGTGCACTAGGTTGAAATCTCCGCCAATGATCAAATAATCATTGGGCTGCCTATACAGGCGTGCAAGGACCTTAGACAGGAAATGTATTTGATGGGTGTTGGGTGCGTAAATATTGCAGAAAGTTACCGCCTGTGTTTGCCACTGACCTCTCAAAATTATATAATGTCCTCCCGGGTCGACGTAGGATTCGGAGCATTTAAATGGAGAGCCTCTTTTAAATAGGATGGCCACACCCGCACGCTTACGAGGACTAAAGGCCTGGTAAATCTGGGGGTACTGTTTGAATGCAAAGGCGAAAGCGTCCCCTCTATTAAAATGTGTCTCCTGCAGCATAGCTACATCTGCCCCAACCTGCCCAAGCTCCCTCAATGCGAGATGTCTTTTTTTGTTTGAGTTCAGGCCGTGGACATTAAACGACAAGATCTTAGCCATGGTCATCAGTGTGTGCGTGCACCAGATTACTTAGCTTATCCAGCCGTGAGCCTTCCAGGAAGTCCAGGAAGCGAGGAGGTTCAAACGTGAGATGTAGCCAGGTGCCCGTCCCAGACCCGCGGTGAGCCATGAAGAGGGGAGGAGTGGGAGGGAGAGGGAAGGAACAGAATAAGTAGAGAGAAGAAAGAGAAAGGAGAAAAATGGTTAGTAGCATATCAGTTAGAAAAAAACATTTTGTTGATGTCCCGGACAGTATATACCGCCCGGATTCCAATAAGTTCCAGTAGGTCCCCCCGATCGGGGCCCCCAAGAGGGGCCCGGTCCGGGGGGGCATAGTGAACATCTCGAGACAGAATCAACCGTGTTCAAGCTCTCAAAACAGAGTAACAATGGGGAACTCTAGTAGGGTTAACCTCTAGGGGGGATCAGTGATCAGAAGAACCACTACTGACACGTCTCCACCAAAAGGGGGTGCCCAATATTGCTAATGAAGTGATAGGCGGGGGAGGCCTAGGGGGAATAACTTATAGCTGCGTTGGGAGGGGCAGGAGAAGGGAGTAAGGCAGTCATCCTTTTTTAGGCTTTGCTTTGGTAGATCCACTGGGAGAGTCCCGGTCTCTGGGGCGCTTAGTTGGTGGGATCTTCTGCCATACCACGGGAGGTGGCGTGGGCAAATCCACTAAGTCCCATTAGGCAAGCGAGGTGTAGGGATCTCCAAGGTATCACAAAAATTTTCCAAGTCCTCCGGAAAGCGTAGCACTGCTGATTTTCCCTGCCGGCGGGCAGTGAGGCTAAAGGGGAATCCCCAGCGGTATGTGATGTCATTTTCTTGGAGCAAGATAAGTAGGGGTTGGAGCAGTCTGCGTTTCTGTAAAGTTATCCAGGAAAGGTCTGGAAATAGAAGGACTTGCGTGTTTTCAAAAAGTACCTTTTTTGTGGTGCGGGCTTTGCGCATAATGTCCTCTTTCAGAGGAAAGGAATGGACCCTGCATATGACATCTCGGGGTCTGGAGACGGGCCCTTTAGGACGGAGGGCACGGTGGGCATGATCCATCTCAATGGGTTTGTTTGGGGGGTCTCCCAAAAGGTTGTTAAACAAGAGTTGCAGTGTTTCGTGAAGATCTTCAGGACCCTCTGACTCAGGCAGACCCCTGACTCGGATGTTGTTTCGGCGTCCCCGGTTATCCAAATCCTCAATATGACGTTGCATGTTCCGGAGCATTATATGATGGTCGGCCCCCTGTACTTGGGTGCGATGCACCGCCAGCTTGGTCTCCTGGATTTCCTCCTCCGCCATCTCCACCCTTTCAGATAAATGTTTAAGGTTAGCATGTATCACTTGGATTTCTGCTCGGCATGCAGATTTGACCTCTTCAATAAGGAGCCTAAAGTCCTCCTTAGTGGGAATAGCCTGGAGGCAATCCTGCCATGAGGTGGGGTGCTGGAAGCGTTGGGCGTGCTCCCTGTGGCGTTGCGGGCTGTGTGGTGGGGATGGTTCCCTAGGAAATGGGGGGGGGGGTGCTGATCTCCGGGAGTCCCAAGATTGTGGTTGAGGATCCTTCATGTCCCCCCATAAAGGCCTCTGTGAGTAAGAGGGGGGGCCTCCTTCCAGAACCTCCATAGGGATCAGGGTCGGCGAGCTCGTCACCTGGGCATATGATTTTGTCTGGCTTGATCCTTGCTCTGTGGACCTGGAGGCATTATGGCAGGTTTGTCGCTGCGGTTGAGGAGAGACAGGGGGGGGGCAAACATTGTTTGGAGGGTGCCTCTTTCATACCCCATCTCTGATACCAGTCCAATGTCCCCCATGTTCTCTGGTCCTGGCAGCGAGGGAAAATCACTGAGTTGCAGTGAAGGTGTGGGGAACGCCGCCCCCCCGAGGGATATGGATGGATCGGACACGGAGCGCAGCAGCTGCGGGAAGGCCTGTGAGCACTGCGTATAGGGGTTAGCAGTGAGGCCTAGTAAGGTGTCCTGAGGTGCGCAGGGATGCTTCCCTTGTGCCGGGAGGGGAGGGGGTGGACTCACCGCTGCTGATCCCCTGCTCCTCTGTGCCTCTGACTCCCGATCCAGGTCCGCTGTGCTCTGGAGTAGCGGAGGTGGCTGCCTCGTGGAGGAGGCAGGGGCCGTCGGCGCCATCTTGTCCCGCTCGTCCTCGGACATAGAGGAGGCTTTAAAATACCCGTGGAGGGTTGTTGTGGAGCCGGACGGCGGTTGCGATGATCCCCTGGGTTTGGAGGATCTGGTTCTCCTGCTGCCTCCCATAAAATGTGGCTAAAAGTCCCCCTTTTAGGCCTTAACGCTGTGGGCTGGTGGAGAGCTGGAGGTTCAGGCATCCATGCAGGGCAACTTCCGGTCCCACCCCCCCTTTTTCTTTTCACTTAAGTCAGAGCATATTTTCCATGCACAGACCAATAACGCCAGCTTTTTCTTATCCCAGTGATCAATGATGCCGACTTATTTCTGTGATTGACCAATGGCATCAAGCATTTTTCTCCCACTGGCCAATGCTCCCACTAACCAATAATGCCTTCTCCAAGTTACCAGCAACAGAGTGCCATTTTTTCTCCCAATGAACACCGGCAGCAGGCATTTAATGATTGCTGTTTTCTAAGTAGCTCTCATTTCTTAATGAGGTTCTTAGAGTTTGTTTTCAATTTTATTTTGTCCTGAGGTTTATGTGTAAAAGAGACTGATTTGTAACACAGTAATTACAAAATATTTTGTGGGAACAAGGAGTGCTACAAAGGTGTACAGTGTATATTGACTATACAAGATATTATTACTGATATGCAACAATGAAAAATTTGAAAATGTTATATTATTTTAAACAAGTGTAAGGCTGACCGCAGTTCAGCCTGTAATTGTAGGAGGAGTCAGGCTGCATAAAGCCTGCCCTCCTTTGCCTCCTTCCCTGTGGTCGTAGGATCTCGTGTCATGTGCGTCAGTTCCGGTGCGATCTGTCTGACGTCACTTCCGGGTTTTTCGTCTCGGCTGAGAAGATGTACGGCTGCGAGGGGGGCTTCAAGTCTCACCTCTTTCAGCGGCAGGATACAGGTTTAGCCAGGGGGGTCCACGGGCAGGCGGCCACCCCCATCTGGACTCTCCCGGGCATCTACTGGCATGCCGCTACTCTCCCCATTCTGGGTCAGAGCCCCGCCGGTTTCCCAGGGTCAGTTCTGGCACTCTCGGGGCTGAGGTCATTTCAGCTTGTGTCTGGGCACGTGTGCAGGTTATTCAGGTGCTGGTTGGTCTTTCGCATGCACAATGCTGTCCCCTCCCCCCTCCTGAGCTCCATGTGATGGGTCATCCCCCCCCTGAGCTCCACGTGGTCTATAGTGTGGGTCTTCAGGGGTTAAATCAGGCTGTGGACATGACATGACACTTGCTCATCACCAGTCATCTCATTAGGTTCTTTGGCAAAGTACGATTTCTCATGCAATTTACATTCTCATGCAATTTTGCGGTTTTCTCATGCAATTTACGCTCTCATGCAATTTTACGGTTGTCTCATGCAATTTTACAGTTTTTCTCATGCAATTTACGTTCTCATGCTATTTACGTTCTCAGGCAATTTACGATTCCTTATGCAGTTTACTATTTCTCATACAATTTTACGATTTCTCATGCAAGTTACGATTTCTCATGCAATTTACGATTTCTCATGCAATTTACGATTTCTCATGCAATTTATGTTCTCATGTTAATTACGATTTCTCATGTCATTTACGATTTCTCATGCAGTTTTACGGTTTCTCAGGCAATTTACGTTCTCATGTTAATTACGATTTCTCATGCAGTTTTACGGTTTTC
Source organism: Aquarana catesbeiana (assembly GCF_042186555.1). Classification (NCBI taxonomy): domain Eukaryota; kingdom Metazoa; phylum Chordata; class Amphibia; order Anura; family Ranidae; genus Aquarana; species Aquarana catesbeiana. Next base: position 273,620,890 of record NC_133328.1, on the reverse strand, counting down.
TCATGTAATTTTACGGTTCTCATGCAGCTCTGCTGTTGCCTGCAGGGCGGGGAGTCTCTGTTGTCGGGGGCGGGGGGCGGAGTTGACAGGACTAGGGATGATCATGACTGCATTAGTGATTTTGGTGTTTGGGTCCGCTGTCACCACTGTTATGTTGCAGCATAGGTATGTATGGGCAGGGTCTCCTCCCTCCTTAGCTCCTCATGGTGGTTCTCCCCTCCCCCCTCCTGAGCTCCATGTGATGGGTTCCCCCCTCCTGAGCTCCACGTAGTGGGTCTTGTCCCCCCCCACCTGAGCTCCACGTGGTCTATAGTGTGGGTCTTCAGGGGTTAAATCAGGCTGTGGACATGACATGACACTTGCTCATCACCAGTCATCTCATTAGGTTCTTTGGGGGTCCTTGGCAAAGTACGATTTCTCATGCGATTTTTATGGTTTCTCATGCAATTTACGTTCTCATGCAATTTTACGGTTGTCTCATGCAATTTACGTTCTCAGGCAATTTACGATTCCTTATGCAGTCTACTATTTCTCATACAATTTTACGATTTCTCATGCAAGTTACGATTTTTCATGCAAGTTACGATTTCTCATGCAATTTACATTCTCATGTCAATTACGATTTCTCATGTTATTTACGATTTCTCATGCAGTTTTACGGTTTCTCATGCAATTTACGATTTCTCAGGCAATTTACGTTCTCATGTCAATTACGATTTCTCATGCAGTTTTACGGTTTTCCCATGTAATTTTACGGTTCTCATGCGATTTACAGTTTCTCATGCAATTTTACGTTTTTTCTCATGCAATTTATGGTTCTCATGCAAATTCAAGTGTTTCCCATGTTTCTGATGTTTCCCATGTTTCTGACGTTTCCCATGTTTCTGACGGTTCTCATCTTTCTCACGTTTCCCATGTTTCTGACGTTTCCCATGTTTCCGACGGTTCTCATCTTTCTCACGTTTCCCATCTTTCTCACGTGTTTTACGTTTCTCACGTGTCTTACGTTTCCCATGTTTCTTGCGTTTCCCACGTGCCTTACGTTTCCCATGTTTCCCATGTTTTTTTGCGTTTCCTATGTTTCCCATGTTTCTCACATTTCATGTCATTGTCTTTCGTTCGCTGCATTTCCGTTAGTGCTTGCATCCAGGATCTCTCATGTCTACAGATCCATACAGGCTGAGGTTTCGTTTTTAATTGATTGTCGTCCCACATTCTTTTCGCCTGTAGTCCATACGTCATACGTCCACTTCGCCATTACACCTTTACTACTACCCACCACAGTCTGTGGGGACCTTAGCCCTGAGTGTTCGTTTTTAATTTCCTGTCTTGGCACTGCAGGTTGCTCGGGTTGCTTACTGCATTCAGTAGAGTGGTGTTGTCTTTAGGTTCACATTCTTGCGCTCTTGGTCTTGTCATTTCTGCACCCACATCCTCATACTTGTCAGGTAGTAGGGGTGTTGTTATGTCATGGACTGGTTGTCTGTAATGTTCTCTGGTTGCTTATACACAGCTGGGTTGTCCATGTTCTTCCACTGCAGGTTACCCATCAAGTCTATGGGTTTAACAGATTGAGGTGATCGTTTTTAATTGGCTTGTTCGGTGGCAAGTCTCCTCATCTGTTCTTACGTTGCCTACATATTTTATTCAAACTCACGTTTGTCATGCTATTTACATTTCTCATGCTATTTACGTTTCTCATGCTATTTACGTTTCTCATGCTATTTATGTTTCTCATGCTATTTACGTTTCTCATGCAATTTACGTTTCTCATGCAAGTTACGTTTCTCATGCTATTTGTTGTTTCTATGCTAACTCACATTTTTCATGTTTCTCTAGTTTTCCCAGGTTTCTCATGTTTTCCCAATGTTACTCTCGTTTCTCAAGTTGTTCATCAATTCACGTTCTCGTGCAACCGGTGTTTCTCATGTAGTTTGCGGTTTTCTTACAGCCTCGGTTCTCATGCTGCTCACGTTTTCGTCAGCTCGTGCTATGGATGTGTTTCATTCCTTCATGCAGCTTATGTTCCTGTCACAGGTTTCTCAGTCTGCTCACGTTTCTCTCGCAGTTCATGTTGCTGACCCAGTGGTGTGTCATTTCCACTCAGTTCATGGTTACTATTTTCATCGTTTTGCGGGGTACCATTCATATGTTTTGTCCTCTCGGTTGAGTTGGTCGGTTTTAATTGGCGTGAGCAGCATCAATTCTTCTCATCCAGGTTACATTCTTATCTCGGTTCTGTTTTATAAATTTACATCTTACCACTTACTTCAGCACCTGGATACCTTTTCAGGTTGCAAATTCCGGTTATGCAGGACATGTCTCAAGCAGCGGATTTTGGAGACTTCGCTTCTATCCCTCCTTCTCCAGCTGGTTGGGTCGGAGCCCAGTAGCTCACCCTCTCTGAGAACCTGGTCCGTCCCAAGGCTTCATTTTTTCACACTTGGCTAGCTTCAATTCTTGACCCAATGGCAGTATTCCTACGCAGTGGATTGCTTTCCCGGATTTGGCGCAGAAAACCCAGCTTTTTAAGTTACTGTTTCCTTGCTCGTCGAGCGCAAGTGCGGAGCAGGTTACCCAGCGGACTGCGGTTTCTACCCTGTCCCAAATGCACACTACCTTTTCCTAGCTACGTCCGGCCAGGAATGGCAGTAGTATGGAACTATTGGTAAGTCAGCCTATGGCAGCTCCAGCAGCCTCTACGGGCTCAGGGGCTTTAGTGGATTCCGGAACCTTCTCAATGCCTAAGCCAGTACCAGTAGGCTCAGGTCTCGGATGTAGATGCTGGCATCACGCCTTCTCTTCAGTTTCCAGTATTTGTGATGGATTGGGTTTCTATTTGGCTGACGCAGCAGCCTTGATCGTTAAGTCTCTTTATTTTGAATACCAGGAAGGCTCATGACACTGCTTGGAATGTTTTCCAGTCAAAATTTTCCCAGTCCTGATGGTTAACATCCAGTTCCTACTTGATTTTTGTTTTTTGCATCTTTTAACTCATATCGGCCTACAGCACTATCGGGGCGTATTTGGCTGGGACTCAGCATTTCATGTTGTTGGTAGACCCCGACAGGTCTTTCTTTATTTTCTGCGCACTCTGTTTAAGCCGTCTTCAGGGATCCTGAAGAGTAGCCCTCCTGCTGTGCTCAGCAGACTTCTCATCATGGGTCATATTTTATCATATCTGTCGTGCTCTCAAGGTCTCCTTTGCATTGGGTACCAGCTTGGTGCTCAAGGCAGCGCTATACCCGGCCTTTTGGGGGTCCTGAGGCCAGGGGAGTTGCTCTTCTGGCCCAGGGTCTCACTTACTTTTGGCCAAATCAACGGGTTTTGCACCCCGGCCTTTTCTGTTTACATCTGCATGCTCGCAAGATGCAGCAATCGGGTGGCGTCACTGTCATCAGGTTTTTGGAGCCTGGCAAGGCGTGGTGCCCGGTGTTGGTTTAAACCAGCTCGGCAGTGCTACATCTGATAAACCCAGGGATGGTCCTCGGTTGCCTTTTCCTAGTGCTCCCCTCTCCGTAGCTCAATGCATACTTAATTGCAGCCCCTTTTTTGGCCAATCGGGGTCTGGACCCTAAGGCATACTTTGGCATTCTTTCAAGATAGGAGCAGCTTCTGTGAATTTGCGCCAGGGGGCCCCGGCCCTTATTTAGTATTTGGGTAGGTGGAGGTCGTCTTGTTTCTCTGGGTATGTCCCAGAGCCACTTTTGAGATGCCACAAGCGGTTGTCAATTTGACAGATTGTACGTTAATTCAGTGGGTAATAAATCTGGCTGGTAAAGCTTTCATCCTACTGGGTTTATTTTTACCCCTTTTAGGCATACTGACCACGTAACCCAGGCACACTTCAGGTCTATGTTCTCTGTTGCTCTTTGTTCCTTTCCTACACTATCCACAGACTGACTCCGAGTACAAGTGTAAGGCTGACCGCAGGTCAGCCTGTAATTGTAGGAGGAGTCAGGCTGCATAAAGCCTGCTCTCCTTTGCCTCCTTTCCTGTGGTCGTAGGATCTTGTGTCCCACCCACCCATTCCCTTTCTCTTTTTCATTTTATTTCATTTCATACTTGGGTATGCCCCCTTTTAGGCATACTGACCATGTGACCCAGGCACACTTCAGGTCTATGTTCTCTGTTGCTCTTTGTTCCTTTTCTACACTATCCACAGACTGACTCCGAGTACAATGTCTATTGTTTATGATACACAGTGCTTAACAAAATCTCATTAATTTAGTGTTTACATGTACTTCAAATTACCACTCCAGTGTTTTCTTATATTTTGAAAGCTTAAAATATTTACTTATACAGGAGCAAATCCAGGTGTCAAAAGAGTTTTGGCATTCAGTATAATATGTAAATATTAAACATTTCCAAAATGAGAGAACATGGAACCTTGCTAAAAAATATACATATATAACAAGCATCACTTCTTTACAAACATTTTTGGAATTTAATTTTACAAATTACAATTCTATTTTGACTTGCAGCTATCTGATTTTCTAACATTTTTGTGAATCAAAATGTTGCTTTTGTGCAAAAGGGGAAACTATGAAAACACTGCAGGCACCCTGTACACTATGCTTAAAACACCAACACTCATTTTTTTGATAATGAGCTTTTCAGAGCAATTTTACTATTATTATTACACTGGAACTATTCTCATGATTAGAACACACTTGCCAACACTCAAGATGTAGGATATTGAAATTCACTTTCAGCATAACAGTAAGGAGTTCTGCAGTTGGCTAAAATACTTGCAATGTATATACCGTAATTGACTGTACTTACAGTACTTGAGTAAAGTTACACTAGTATTGGTGTTATTGTTCAAAGAGAATTAAATTATTTTGCAAATAAAGAATTACATTTGTTCTTCAACCATGACATATTTTCAGTCTGCAGCTTTAAGTTATTGAGAAGGATTTGTTTGGTAGTAGTGGTGGTGGTGGTGGTGGTAGTAGTAACACAAAAATGACAGTGGAGAAGAAGATATCCCTTACACACATTAGATAGAGAATGGCAAAGCCTACAGGTAGCTGGAGTAAGTTGAATATTGGAACTCTTTCCTCAGTGTAAATCTGCCTTTGATCATGAAACTTAATGAAAAACTAGGAAACTGAACCTTATAAGGGATTTCATAGTCTATAAAGAAATAGTTTATTATTGCCCATACTGGATAAAGTGTATCACCTCCGACCCCACTTATACTCACCTTGCTTTTGCTCCCCTGCAACTCCTTCCTCCGTCATGCTAAAATCACTTGTGTCTGCAACCAGGGGGAGCAGAGACATCACTCCCTCAGTCATGTGCCTGACCCAAGTACTGTCACAGGTGAGAAAGTCAGATACTAACTGAAAGCCCCAGGTGGGTCTGCCTGCTGATGAACAGGCAAGGATAGAGTGCAGAAAAGATGCGTAAAAATGAGTCATGAGGGGAGGGGAGGCTTTGCAGGGGCATAGTCACTTTACCCTGAATGGACAAGGTTAAAAATGTCCTCTCAGTTCTCTTTTCTTTATTGTAGATCATGGGACACAGAGCCATAGTTATTAACTTAATTGATATATAGGCACCTTCAGGTGATGGACAGGAAGGAAGTTCACTCCCTATATAACCCCTCCTCCTTCCAGGAGTACCTCAGTATTTTCACCAGTGTCTAAGGTGTTGGTCACAAGTGAAGATGTGTTCTGAAGAGCTCCAAGCTGGAGGGATTCCTGCTGAATTTAAACAACCTCCATAGACCGGATCCATCCAAAGTGCCACTGAGGCCAAGGTGGATGGTACCCGGGCCTCGCATAAGAACAAGGTTTTGTCTGTAACGCCTCTCTTTGTAAGGATGGACCCCAGGACCCAGGACTTTTTTGGTCATGCTACATTACCTAAAGTTTTCCTGAGGGGTGCTATACAGGTCCAAGGGAGTGGAACCCCTAAAATAGGGACCCGGTCCTTGAAGGTTTGCTAACACAGCCCTCCGTGATGGGTGAAGTTTGGATCTGTCTGTTAGAGCAGTATCCTGCAGCGAGGAAAAGGGAAGGGAAGTAGCCTAGGAACTTTAAAAGTCCACCTATGCTTTTTTCTTACATAAGTAAAAATGTTGTCATGCCCTAAGTCTCCACTAAAGGGAGTAAATGCATACCTTAGTACATTGCTTCTCAGTCAGCTCAGAAGTCCCAGCTAAACAACACGTGTGTGGTTTCAGCAAGCCAGGGGGATCCTCATCTAGAACATTTCCCCCCTGGGGGAGGGAGGTACAAACTGTAGCTTGTATTCCGGCAGCGGCTTTTTATATATGAGTTTATTCTTTTATTTCCCACAGAAAGTTTTTAAACTTCCCTACTCCCAGCCCTCCCTTTACTCCCCTCTTGCTCAAGGAGCATATCAATGCCGTCCACGCATGCGTGCACTAGGGCTGATTAAAACAGTGGGGGGGGGCATTGATTGATGGAGGGGGCATGGTTTAAGGGTGTGGCTAAGGTGCAGCTCCCTGTGCGGGACGTAAGTACTCAAGGAGCACACGGCGCAGGCGCTGGGGACAGGAGACAGACGCTCACAGCTAACAGCTGCAGTCGGACACACAGGACACAAAAGCGCTGGGGGCACGTAAGGTTGATGCAGGCATTTCCAGTACAGGAAATAACATTTATAACAACACTAAAGCTGAACTTTATTAGCATTGTCTTTTGCTAGACTATTTTGCTCAGCAAGTTGTGCATTTATTTAGTGCCTCTGTTTTTTTGTTCTCAGCACTATGGCTCCCAAAAAAGACACCCCAATGGTACCAAAAATTCCACCCCTAGGCGCTGGGAATTCCAGTCGTGTCTCCACACTGTCATCCTCGCCTGAGATACCAGATATGGCAAGCCAGGGTGAGTCATTGGGACCAATTGGTGGTGCAACTGCTTCTCACATTTCAGCCCCTGTATACGTGACTGAAGATGCGTTTTCCTCCACCCTGCAGAGCCTAGAAGGAAGATTAGCAACTTTAATTGCATCCTCTATCCAAAAGTATAGAAAGTGTGTTAAATCCCCCTCCCCCACCTCAGACACCTTACCAAGGGAACAGTGGGTAGAGGATGAGGTGTTACCCTCAGGTGATCAGGAAGAAAGGCAAACCGATTACCCCTCTGCGGAGGGAACAACGGTAGATGAATCTCTTTCAGCCTCGCAATCTGAGAAATTGCTGATACAATCTCTTACAGAGATGGTTTGTGCCTCTTTTAAGCTAGCTCTGGCAGAGTCAGCTGATAGTTATGTTTCTTCTTTAGGTTTCTTAAAACCTTCACAGCCTTTTCATGCGTTTCCTGTACATGCATTATTAGAAAAGCTTATTTATACTGAATGGGATCACCCAGATAAGCATTTTCTCCCTCCAAAGTGATTGACAGCACTCTATCCCATGGAGGGGAAATTCACCGAAAGATGGAAGGTATCAGCAGTTAACGTTGCGATTTCCGGTGTGAATTGTCTAACTTGTCCAGTAACTTGTCCAGTAGTCCAGTGGTCATCAACCCTGTCCTCAGGGCCAACTAACAGGCCAGGTTTTATGTATTACCTTGGGGAGATGCAGACTAGAATACTGCAATCACTGAGCAGCAAATTATATCACCTGTGATGTATTTCAGTCATCTTGCAAACCTGGCCTGTTAGTGGGCCCCAAGGACAGGGTTGAGGACCACTGCAGTAGACAATGCACAAATGCTTAAAGATCCAACTGATAATAAATTTGAATTTCTGTTAAAATCCTTTTTTCTTTGGCAGGTGCAGGTACTCAGCCTGCAGTTGTGGCAATAGGCATCTGCCAGTCCCCTAAGGGACCAGTTTAGACAGGCCCTTAAAGAGGTCCCTGCACAACAGGCCCATAATTTGGCCGAACTACCAAGGGTGCTATTTTTTACCATAGACGCCATGAAAGACTCTATTCACCAGGCGTCCCGACTTGCGCTTGTTCTAGTACACATGCGTAGGACCC